>NC_090447.1:652661310-652963996 GCF_031143425.1 Pleurodeles waltl
AGAACCACAATTACAATATGAATGCATTGAGGTGAGGGCAACATGGTTGGTGCCACCTGCTGTGACAAATGTTCCTTGGCTCTGAAAATTTAAATACAAGTACTATAGAGGAATCTACTTTTATTAGGATGAATATGAATGAATGTGAAAATCAGTGAGCCCAGTTGATCTTTAAGGGAGAAAGAATGATTACTTATTTGTCTATAACTCCATTGGAATGCATTGGCTTGAGGGTGGCACAGTTGGAAACATTGCTTGGCTCAATGTAAGCCCTAATGACGCTTGTAGGGAGATGTATGTGTTTTGCTGGCCAAATAAGATGCTAACTTCTACCAGCGAATAAGATGCTGGCTGAATACGAAGCTAACTTCAGCCTGCGAATAAGATGCTGGTCAAATAAGAATTTAACTTCTGCCTCATTAAAGAAATAGAGTTCCAGTTATACGTTGACATATTTACTGAGCTTCCCAATCCAAGCAAAACTCAGAGAGCCCAGCATGCGTCTGTTATCAATCCTTTACCTCTTTACCAATATACAGTGATGGCGCTTTTTCTAATATGCATTTTGTTGCTCATCAACTGGACCTGATCAACATATTTCAATGTAAATTACAATGTACAGCACATTAAGTTTTGCAATGAAAATGAGACAAATATTAAAATAAAACCATGAAAGTTTCTTAAAGGTTTTAAATCATTACGGAAAGCATATAAATGGTTAGAATCAGTCAGTTAGCTGTTTTAAATCAAGGGATAGCACATAGCTCAGAATAAAGTGTAAATAATAAAATAGCTGAAAAAGTATAGTGTAGCTCAAATAAAATAAGTCAGAGGCCAGCGAAACGTAGTGTCACCTCCTAAAGATCATGGGAGAGTGAGCCCAACACCCTCATAAAAGGCTTCTCTTATAGTGCAAAATACAATGAAATCACACATTCAATATGATTGCGCAAGTCATACAGTTTGAACCAATCAGGTTAAGCAAAGAATTATACAGATTCCAAAATCAAATTATTCAACACTATCCCACAAATTGCAATAATACAATTTCCAGCCCTGGTGCCTGTAAGAAACCCAAATTGGTAATAGTAGTGTCATTATTTAATATACAAGGAAAAGTTCTCATGAGAAAACACAGTGGTCCCAATAGGTGAGACCATGGGATCATTCACTCTCAATGAAACTGTGTGCTGCAGAGCTCTAAAGCAAACAGTCATCATTCTGTACCTAGGAAAGTGACATTACATCTCAAAGCAGGGTTTACAAAGTTGCTGGTGCAAGAATTGTTGTTATGCTGGGTGAGATAGAGACAAAAGATTATCACATACTGAAAAGATAGCTGCAAGCAGCACCAACCATTTTCAAATTGAGCCCCACGTTATCCAACTTTAGCATACGCACAGATTCCTCATAATGTCTTCATTTCGACAATGTTAATTACATTATGTTAATATTACTATGCATTTTGTTCTAAACCCCTGTTCTAACAGGAAGACCTTCAAGTAAGACCTTCAAGTTAGGGTTGCCACCCTCCCAGAGGAGAATACCAGTTATTTGCTCATGTTATAAGATGCAAGCCATTGACTCATGTTTAAGTTTCCATAAGTGTAGGGATGCGATACTGAAATATGAATGTGGGAGCAAAACTGTACCCCAAAATGTAGACACCCCAATATGTACCTCATTAGGTACTCCAAAAGTCTACAGGATCAGAGACGGTGTTCATTCATTCATTCATTAGCTTTATTTCGGTAAATATAAATACCATAAAAGCGCATCACACAAAAAAGGAACGGCAAGCTACATGATAAACAATTTAAGTCATAAAAGATTGAAAAAGAGAAAAAAAAAGAGAAGAGAAATATTTACACATAAGCAGTTCCCTCATGGAAAATCGCACCTTATAGTTATGTAAAAACGCATTATAGGTAAAAGAATAAGATACAAGCCTGGCAAACCATATCAGATAAAAAGGACATTTCAATTTAAAAAATATCTAAGAAAAATAAAAACAGCAGGTAGGGAATGCATCTGAACCAATAAAAGTGATATGTGCATGCAATGATAAATCCATCAATTGTTGTTTACCACATTCATTGTTAAATTTCCCTCTGCTTTTTTAAGCGTGTTCAGTCTGATACGCCAGATTGAGTCTAAATATTTTGACAAACAACAAACCACTAAAACCGATGAATCAGATTTAAAAATTCTCAAAGCTAGCAAGCAGTTTTTAAAACCCTTACTTCTGCACAGAGGAATAATCCAACGGGCTCTTTGTTTGGAGTATGCGGGGCATTGGAAGAGAATATGAGTTACTGATTCTTCTCTGGCACAGCCCATCGGACACATCTTAGAAGAACAACTAAAATTAGACCATTTATAAGTGAGGGAACGCAAAGGAAGAGAGCCCACCCTGAATCTAATGTATAATGAACGAGCAAACGGGGAAGATACTATATCCATATATTGTGCAAATTCATAATGACATTTAAAATATAAAAAGTTTCCCGTCATGGATGATGACGAGCCAGCGGACAGTTGGGAAAGTTGAACGTGGAGCCAGAAAGCATCCTTTAGAGTCTGGGTTGCGTTCTTAGGGATAGATAATGGTTCCTTCCAATAGGACCCCAAACCAAGAAGCGAGAGGGTCCTTTCTACATATGCACACCACTTGATTTTGGAGCTAGTGTTGTTGGCCATCAAGTTAGCTAGCGCACATCTATAATGGACAAGAGAATCTGATGACCATAGGCGAATCCAGTACAACAAGGGCTTGAGTGCAACGATCTGGCTGATAGAAGGGAGATTTAGGTCCATGCGTATTGGGAGCATTGGGGTACTGGAAGGAACTCTTAGCAATGACCTCAAGAAAGAGTTCTCCACTTTTATCAAATCATCCAGGCAACAGTGGCCCCACAGTTCAGCTCCATAGATTGCTCCCCCTCTTGCTTGTAGTTTATAAATTTCTACTGCGGGCGTCATGGCAAAGCTAGGAGATCTAGCTGCAAATCTTGCAATGCCACTCGCTCGCTGTTGCAATCGTAAAGTTGCCTTCTGGATGTGGCGCTGCCACTTGTGCGAGTCTTCTAGTTTCAGGCCTAAATAATCAAAATCGCTGACTCTTTCCAGCGCGGCACCCTCTAAATAGATAGGTCGTCTCATTCTGCCTTTCCTATCGCCAAACACCATGCACTTGGTTTTTAATCGGTTGATTTCGAGCCCATAATCATTGCAATAGTCAATGAATCTTGAAAGCAGGGTTGAAAGGCCTGTGGCTGTTTGAGAAACCAGCAGGGTGTCATCGGCAAAAAGAAGGCAGGGGATCTTCTGCCCTCCTATTTTAGGCGAGTCGTTAGAACACTCCATAAGATAAGGGATGCATGCGTTTATGAAGAGAAGGAATAAGGTAGGGGCAAGAACACAACCTTGTCTTACACCTCGGGCAGTAAGGAATTTTTCTGTTAATTCACCTTGTGGGCCCCATCTAATTCTACCATAGTTGCCAGTGTAAAGATCCCTGATAATATTTAAAATAGAGCACGGGACTCCTATTTTAGACAGAACTTCCCACAGTTTGTGGCGGGGTACTAGATCAAAGGCCGATTTTAGATCTACAAATGCTACATATAGGTGGCCTAAGTCAACATCGACAACTTTCCATTTAATAGAAGTAAAACGAAATATCTGATCTAATGTGCTAGTTTTTTCTCTGAAGCCCGCTTGTAGATGATTTAAGATTTGATTTTCAACTAGCCACTTGTTCAGCCTGCTCAACAACTGATAACAGAATTTTTTTTGAAGGTTGTCGAGGAGGCTGATGGGTCTATAATTACCCGGGTTGTTCCTCTCTCCTTTCTTATGGATGGGCAGTATAATCGCCTCTTTCCATGAGTCAGGATAAATTCTGCTAGTCAAGATGGCATTAGAAAGTCTGTTAATATATGGGCCCCAGATGTTCTGGTCCACTTTAAACATATCAGAGGGGATCCCATCCATCCCAGGGGCTTTTGCTGCTTTCTGGGCTGCAATGGCCGACACAGTTTCGTTCAGTGTAAAAGGGGGCAAGAAAGCCATAGACTCGTCAAAAATTGTTGGCTCCTCCGAAATTATGTCAGAAATATGACTTGCCGACAATGGTCCATACAATTCCTTAAAGTAGGAGAGCCAGATGTCAGGAGAAATATAAGACTCCAGGTGAGATGCGCGGTTCTGATCACCACAGGAAACTAGGAGCCAGAACCGTTTTGAATCATGGACGGTAGCTGCCTCAAGTAAATTGCTCCATAGCCCCTCTTCGTACTCGAATTTACTTTTGTTGCAAGTGGAAGCATAATGACGTCTAGCAGTGATGATGCCTGATCTGTCTTTGGTCTTTAGCGCGATGGCCAAAGTATTTTTGGCCTCCCTACACCTCTTGTTGAACCATTTAGTATGTGGTCGAATACAGGAAATAGTCAGTGGCCTTGGACGTTTAGTAAACAGCTCTTTCAGAGTAGAAAAAAGGTCCAAATGAAGAGGCAATATTTCTAATGGAGCCAGAATAAAGTTGGTATCAAATAACTGGTGAGAAGAGGTTAGGGCACGCAATTTTCCTTGAAGCTTATTTGATTGCACAAAGGAGTCCCACCTTACTGTACGCTTATTACTGGACAGCTCCATAGCAGTAGAGGAGACAGGGGGAAGTGCGACCCCTACTAGGAGAGAACTCTTGTATGTGATCTGGAGGGTAGCATGATCACTAGTATGGGGAAGACCCACCTCTAAGTCTAGAATATGGTGCCATAGTCTTAAGTCAAAGAGGATATAATCCAATTTGTTACTATATGAGCCCCTGAAGAAGGTTGGTCTGGCCGGAATGTCCGCTGGAAAGCGGCCATTACCCAAACGAAGGCCATGGGATATCATGAGGTCCACTATCTGTGAGGCCCTAACGCTTGGTTTATATGAATTTTGCTGGGTAGAATGAAAAGTCACAGGAGGAGGGATATTCCATACACTATCTTCAGACTGCATGACCTCTGTGTGATCTGCATTAAGTTCAAGTAGAACGTTAAAGTCACCAGCTATTATGATATGATATTTGAGGCGAAGGTCTGGGATTAAGATATTCAGTAGCTCGACAATGGGAGATCGGTGATTTGAGGGTCCCGGTCTGCTATAAATATTTAGACAAAGGACAGGAGTGCCTGAGGCTGGGTAGATAGCAACGGCCAAAATATCATGAGAATCCACATATATCTCCTTTGTACCACTCCCCTCTATAGATTTTACCCATGTGATTAAACCCCCTGCCGCCCTGCCAGCTAAAGATGGCTTAGCAGGCTTGAAAAAGGAACTATACCCTTGTTTGTATGTACAATGCGTTGCCCATGTTTCCTGGAACATGCAGACGTTAAAATTTCCAACGAGTGCCCCCCACTCAGTGTCAACAAGTTTGCTGTTAATGCCAGCCACATTCCAGGATAAAAGTTTTGCTGTGTGCTGGACACAAGAAATGTTTGAGTTCGTGGTAGTATCAACTTGGACGTAACTGGCAACGGGATTCGCCTTGAATAAACTTGTGGTGTTATTAATATTTCCAGGTTGTGAGTCCGATAAAAGAAGAGAGGCTGGGCAGGGTGAATTAGATGGAAAGTTCATGGCTGCTGTGGCTGTGCAAAGATTGGTGAAACATAGTCAGTCAATATCCGAGGTAGCCCCAGGATCGTGGGTTAGTTGGGCCCTTGAAGCAGGGCCAAAACAGAACTTAGGGGCCAAATCAGGGAGTGGATCTCTCTGGACCTGATGGCCTGTTGGTCTTATGTCTTGAGTAGTTGTAAAATGGTTCGGGGCCAAATTGGCTGATCTAGTGGAAGGATTCGCACGCATATAGCTAGCAATAGGACAGCTAGCTGAAAGAGTAATTGCTGAGGACTTCCTGCGTATAGACCGTGCTTCCATTTCCATGAGGCCTACTGCCAAATGTGGGCTTTTAAGACTAAGTGTTATAAAGTCACTAGGACGGTGTTAAACATCAATTTCATGTGGCAGTATGTCCCTGCAGTAAGGTACCAACCTGAACATCAAATAGGCAGAGTAATACTGCTCATTAATTAAATGGACACCACTCAATAAATGGGTTTTGTGCATACTTTGCAGATAGCCTTCACACAGGGAAGGTGGAGGTGTAATAGGAGTACATCTGCATACCGAGTGGTCTTCCTGGGCTGGGAGAGGCGGGGCACAATTCCATATGTATAGGCTATGTCCTGCCCTGACACAGAGGGCTTGTTTCCCCGTACTAATGCTGGAGCCAGTGTGGAAGAAAAGGGGCATTTCTGGAACTTGTTAGAGATGGTTGGGACCTTCTCCCAATTTCTAGAAGCTGGGCAAAATGAGTATAAGTACATGGGTTGTTCCTCATGTTAGAGAGGCACAGAGAGACACAATGTGGACCTGGAACCAGATGCTGCTAGAGGGGGGCTGCTATGATACAAGGAACCACCACTGAAGTGACTTGTGATGTGTTGACGAGGGGTCCGCTTAGCCCCAGAGAGACTGCCATTTATTCTGCAAGGACCCTTGTGATGTTGCCTGCAGCTTGCCCTTTGCCCTGTGTTCTGCCACAGATCTCCAGGGGCTGGGTGGTCTGTCCCCCACCTCGCCCTTTATTTTACTTGTTAGTGTGAGGTTTGCTATAAAATTTCGTGAGAGGCACCCCCCAGCCTACTTTGTAATGTGGATCGTGACACCTTTGGTTTCGAGCTGGAGGTTACGGCTGCCATGGCCAGCACGGACGCAGTGCTTGTTCGTGGTGGCCCCGGGGCACAGGAGGGCACCTACTTGTGCATGTTCACCCCCATGACCTGGCCAAGCTGTAGGAGGAGCGCCATGGCTCTCCGGCACTCTCCAGGAGACTGCCGCCAGAGGCTGGTGCTAAAGAGGGGGTTGGGCCAAGCAGGAGTGCGGGATTGCATGTCCCTGAGCCTTGGAGGGCTCCGGACGTATCGCAGGAGAGGCCACTCCCAGGAGGGCTGCACCAGTACCGTGGTTCCCCTGGGGGGAGCAGCTGTTTTTTTCTCTACGCGATGAGTGTTGGAGAAGTCTCCCCGCCAACCTAGAAGGTGTGTGGGCTTGCTTCCACCCACCCCCCCGGCTTGCGTATACTAGTATGGGGACATTACCAACACAGCTCACAGGGTGAGAGAGAAACCCTTGATGGAGCCCCATCCCTACAGAGCCCCTTTTGTGCCTCAGTTCTGATAGTAGGAGTACAGGCGCTCCTGCCCTAGCCAGGATGGAATTGTGCCCCGTTTTTTGCCTAAAAGAAGCAGAGAAGCACTGTAAAGTTCTGAAAGAAGGTGCGGAGAGGAGCCCTGAATTCACTACATGTCCCTATTATGTTTTATGCTCTCCTGTCCATGGTAGGCTGTACGATTATGACCTGGAGTGGCTGGTTATGCTCGTTTTGCCGCATTGTAAGAATGAGCATGTCAGGGTGTACAGTACATGCACTGGGAGGGACAGCTCTAGGACGACATATGTAGTGGGAGGGTATTGTTTTGTAACATGGGCCACATGTAAATGTTTTGTTTTATTGGCATTCATAATGATTTGACAACTGCTTACTTGGCAGAATATTACTAATTTATGTTGTTTTTGGTCTAATGATGTTTTATGCAATACCGTTTACTTTTATATAACTCGTTGCTGAGTTTTCTTTGTGGTGTATTTATTGTGTCACTGGGTTGTGTGTGTTGTGCAAACGCATTACACATTGCCTCTAGGATAAGCCTAACTGTTCATGCCAAGCTACGAAGAGGGTGAGCAGTGGTTAGCTTGAGTGTGTAACTCCCTTGCCCTGCCTAGAGTGGCAGTTACTGCCTAGCTGAGGTGCCTACCATAGCCATCTAGGAATCCCATTTCTAACAGACACCTTGATGTCCAGTTCGTAGGATGTGAGGTTCGATGGGAGTCGCCAATTTCAAATGTGCAAAGAAGATGGAAAACTACTGGTGTGGATAATGCAGCCTTCTTGAAGGTTCTGTAGGTTTAATTGGTATTCAGTTAGTTAGACAAGAGCAGATTCCTTTGAGACATGAAGGGGTGCAGACCTCTCTACTATTTATTTCTTTGTGTGGTTTTATGCCATACACCACCTTTCTCTCAGGACTTTTACTGAGGTTTCTACTATGTTGACACTTTCCTGTAATCACTGAGGCCTAATTAGGTTCTTGTTTTAGCTTAGTTTAGGGTACATAGATTAATTAAGATTCTCCAAGTATTAGGACAGAGGACCGTGACTTATATATAGATCATCAGATTATTTTTCTCATCTTTTGTATTGCTTCAACGGAGATTCTTTTACGCCCTATGCTTACACAATTTAACCTCATTTGACGTTTTTCTCCACCTTTGGTGATTCTATACTTATACATCAGTTTGGCTTTAAATCTGTAATAAATCTTTGAACTTTATACTCCTTCTCTTGGATTTAATGTGTGACCAACTGGGTTAGACTGATAGTTGATTTGAAGGGTTTGTTTAACTCTCCTTCACCCCTCAAGTACCCCAAAAGAGGTCAGTGGGAAGAAGAGAAGCAAGAATTTGGGCCCGGGAATCATCAAAAGTTAAACGGTTTCATTACAAAAATTCAACATAATCGATAAAGAGTAAATGCCATGAAGACCCTCAGTTGCACAGTTATACAAAGTAGGCCAAAATCAGAACATATTCTAAGTCCCAATGGCAGCCAAATCATTAGAACATTGGGCAGCATCCCTAGCAGCATAGGAAAGCTCATAGCAAAATATCTGGTTCACACCCCAAATCAGGGGTGTTTTATAAGCAATTCTTACACAGAATATTAGCAATACTGTAAACGCACCGCGGTGTGAGCTAAAGTATAATTTCTTTAGCAAGTCAAAACACAAGAATAATAAACATAATTACCTTAACAAATAATTACCACACCAATTTTTTTAGTAATTTTCAACACCCTCTATGGTAATGTCACCCGGAGTTGTGTGAACAGATATGAAACATTTACCAATAAGACTTCCTCTCAATGAATAAAACCAGTGAAGAAACTGAAAACATGGACACTTGTAAATTTTCTTCTGCACCATAGAAGGTTCAATACTAGCAGGACGACTATTACAGTAAAAATAAAGTATTGTAACATTAGTTTCTGATCTGCAAAGCCTGTGGGTGAGTATGCGGTACAATGTGGGATTGCAGGGGTGAGTGACAGATATGAAAACCATCTTGTTCAAAATGGAAAGTTTACACAGAAATGTGGGGTAACTAAATCACATTATTAACTTTACTTCCATACATAGGAAACTAGTTTAAACTTTAATGTATAGTTACTCAGTCCACCTATGTAAATATTGTGTAAAAATGCATGGTAGTTGTCATAACTGATGCACAAAAATATAAACCCAAAAAACGTTTCCACATCAATTTATGTAAAATACTCTGCATTTACTGCTACCATTGCTTTTTTGTCTGTTTCAATTTTAATTATCAATCGGAGATCACTTAGGCAGATCTCTGACACTTTCAAAAGTGTTTTTTCTTGCATTTGTTGTTTTAACTACATATTGAAAAGGGGAAAAATATTGCCTCTAAGAAATTGGGTTTTGGTTGGGAGGGAGTGTAAGCCTCACTCAGGCAACAACCACAATCCTAGTCAGAGTGAATAAAAAAATCAGTAAATTAACCTGTGTCTAACCCTCTGTAGATTGGTACAAAGCAATCAGGCTTAACTTAGAAGTAATGTGTAAAGAGTGTACTTAGAAAGCAAACAGTGACAAAGGGAAAACACAATATACCGAAAATCCCAAACCACCTTAGAACAATGGAGTAATTTTTTTTTAAAAAACTTCATCTTGTTGTGCAGGACCAGAACAAAGTCACTTGTTCAGTCTGACTGCAATGGAGAGAGTGCCAGATACAGATACAAGGTTAGTCCCATTGAGAGTTTTACCTTATTTCCCTGATGGAAGGCAGCTAGTCGTTCGGAGCTGGTTACGATTAGAAGATGTGAGGGACTGCCATGTGAGGTCCTGGATCGAGCTACATCATACTGCGTCAGATTTGATGGAGCCCACAGTTAAGAAAGGAGGAGTATATTCTGATACCAGCCAAGAGACCGTGACATAGAGCTGCACCTCTTGGGGAATAGGGACTCACTCCTGCAGACGCTAGCAGCAGGGCTCAGCCAGGTCCAGTTGTACGTGCAGGCAGGTTTATTGCAGCAGATCAGCTGGGCAGTTGCAGGTACGCCTCTGAAGCTTGTTGTGTCCATTTAGACTCACACATGGGGTCAGGCGAGTAACTCTTGGAGTCACTCTGGTTAACCTGAGAAGAAGGCAAGCAGGCCCCTACTTCCTTCTGAGACAGCAGGGCAGGGCAGTCCTTTGGCAGCAGTGCAGTTCTTCTTCTGTAACTTCTGTAGACCGGGAGTGTACTCAAGAGTGGCTTTGGAGGTCCAATATATATACTTGTAATCCTTTTATGAGAGGATTCCCTTTCCTACCAACACATCTAGTTCTGGAAAGCTCTTCTGCTGCCTCTGTCCAGGCTCCAGACAGAGGGTGTCAAATTCCTCTGTGTGTGCTGGAGGGAAAGCAGCCTGAATGTACACGGGGATGGTGTGATAGGGCTACCACGGAGGGTAAAATGTTCTAAGGGTTCTATTACAGACTTACAACCCTGGTGGACGGTGTTAAAGCGGCGGTAAGACTGCCAACAGGCCCGCGGTAAAAAATTTGCAATTACGACCGTGGCGGAAACCGCCAACAAAGACAGCCACTTTAACACTCCGACCGCCACAGCGGTACAAACAAACAGCGCGCCGGTCACCGCCAACAGACAGGCGGGAGACAATGTACCGCCCACACTATTACAACCCACCAATCTGCCACCTTTTCCGGGGCGGATTCACCGTGGATAAAAACACGGCGGAAACAGGAATTCCGAAGGGAAAATGTTCACCTCTACACACCCCACGAGGAACGAGGACACCATGGACCTGAAACTCCAAATTCTACCTGCAATAGTCTTCCTGCTCCTCTACCAGGAGCACGAACGCCGGTGGAGAAGACCACGGTGAGTACTGCACCTACGACACAGGGGAGGGGGGAGGGAAAAAACAGGGACACACACACACACACACAACACCCCCACCCCCACCCTCACCCACTACAACACACACACTAATGCATATTAATACATCACAGTTACATCCCCAACCCCCCCGGAAGAATGCAAAGACAATAGAAAATGAGTGTAACCATTGTAATATATACAAATCAAGTAGGCAAAAATATATATATACACCATTTACAAAATATATACCAAGCATAGTAGTCCAGGTAGTGCTCCAATTAAGTCAGTGGAACACTGGGCCCACACGGTATGGGCGAGGCCCACACAAGGGGGGTCATTCTGACCCTGGCGGTCGGTGATAAAGCGGCGGCCAACCCGCCAACAGGCCAGCGGTCAAAAAAATGCAATTCTGACCCTGGCGGGAACCGCCAACACAGCCCGCCGCATTAACACTCCGACCGCCACGGCGGAACAAACAAACAGCGCAGCGGTCACCGCCAACAGCCAGGCGGCAGACAATGTACCGCCCACCCTATCATGACCCACCAATCCGCCACCTTTTCCGGGGCGGGAGCACCGCCGATAAAAACACGGCGGAAACAGACATTTCCAATGGAAAACGCTCACCTCGAGACACTCCACGCGGAATCCGGACAGCATGGAACCCGTATTGAACATCATACCTGCTCTCGTCTACCTGCTCATCTACCACGAGTACGAACTCCGGCGCAGACGTCAACGGTGAGTACTGCACCTACGACACACGGGAGGGGGGAGGAAGAAAGGTTATGGGCATACACATATGCAACCCCCCCACCCACCCAATATGTACACACCAATGCAGAGCAGGAAGTCACAGTGACACCACACAAACACCCTTTAAAAATACAATGACACAACCAAATTTGGAATAAATTTTCATGTACAAAAAAAGCACCTGGAAATAATTGAGCAACCGTGAAAAATATTTACTAAAACCAAAAAGATATACACATCAGTGTATCACTGAAGTAACAAGTCCTGCACATCCTACGAATCTAACATGTCCGTGGGCCAAGGTTCTGCGAAACAAGGGCAAAGCCCACACACAAGACCTGAGTCCTTTGGAGAGAACACTGCAGGGGCATCCAATGTCAAAACTACAGGCACCTCAGGGGGAAGGGAAGGGGGGGCCACCACAGCCACATGAGTCCACGACGCCAGATCCACGAGGAGCCACCATGCCCACTGTACCATCCTGGGGAGTGCAAAGCCACAGTCTCTCAATGTCCCTACAGTGGGTGGGCTGCCCACTGGACCATCCTGGGGAGTGCAAAGCCACAGTCTCTCAATGTCTCTACAGTGGGTGGGTTGCCCACTGTACCATCCTGGGGAGTGCAAAGCCACAGTCTCTCAAGTCTCTGCAGTGGGTGGGTTGCCCACTGGACCATCCTGAGGAGTGCAAAGCCACAGTCTCTCAATGTCTCTACAGTGGGTGGATTGCCCACTGTGCCATCCTGGGGAGTGCAAAGCCACAGTCTCTCAGGTGGATTACAGAGTCCACTGGTCAAGGAGGAGGCATGGTGGGCACAGTGAACCATAAACAGTGCCTGAGACGGCAGGACCCAGCGCAGCGGTGCATGACATGGCGATGTCCAGCGGAGCGGTGCTTGACAGGAAGGGCCCAGCGGAGCGGTGCTTGAGAAGGCGGGGCCCAGCGGAGCGGTGCTTGAGACGGCGGGGCCCAGCGGAGCGGTGCTTGACAGGAAGGGCCCAGCGGAGCGGTGCTTGAGACGGCGGGGCCCAGCGGAGCGGTGCTTGAGACGGCGGGGCCCATCGGAGCGGTGCTTGACAGGAAGGGCCCAGCGGAGCGGTCCTTGACAGGAAGGGCCCAGCGGAGCGGTGCTTGAGACGGCGGGGCCCAGGGGAGCGGTGCTTGAGACGGCGGGGCCCAGCGGAGCGGTGCTTGACAGGAAGGGCCCAGCGGAGCGGTGCTTGAGACGGCGGGGCCCAGCGGAGCGGTGCTTGAGACGGCGGGGCCCATCGGAGCGGTGCTTGACAGGAAGGGCCCAGCGGAGCGGTGCTTGACAGGAAGGGCCCAGCGGAGCGGTGCTTGACAGGAAGGGCCCAGCGGAGCGGTGCTTGAGACGGCGGGGCCCAGCGGAGCGGTGCTTGACAGGAAGGGCCCAGCGGAGCGGTGCTTGACAGGAAGGGCCCAGCGGAGTGGTGCTTGAGACGGCGGGGCCCAGCGGAGCGGTGCTTGACAGGAAGGGCCCAGCGGAGCGGTGCTTGAGACGGCGGGGCCCAGCGGAGCGGTGCTTGAGACGGCGGGGCCCTGTTCAGCGGTACCTGTCTTCACGGCGGGCCCTGTTCAGCGGTACCTATCTTCACGGCGGGACCCTCTTCAGCGGTACCTGTCTTCACGGCGGGGCCCTCTTCAGCGGTGCTCTTCTGCACGGCGGGGCCCTGTTCAGCGGTACCTGTCTTCACGGCGAGGCCCTGTTCAGCGGTACCTGTCTTCACGGCGGGGCCCTGTTCAGCGGTACCTGTCTTCACGGCGGGGCCCTGTTCAGCGGTACCTGTCTTCACGGCGGGGCCCTCTTCAGCGGTACCTGTCTTCACGGCGGGGCCCTCTTCAGCGGTGCTCTTCTGCACGGCGGGGCCCTGTTCAGCGGTACCTGTCTTCACGGCGGGGCCCTGTTCAGCGGTACCTGTCTTCACGGCGGGGCCCTGTTCAGCGGTACCTGTCTTCACGGCGGGGCCCTGTTCAGCGGTACCTGTCTTCACGGCGGGGCCCTCTTCAGCGGTACCTGTCTTCACGGCGGGGCCCTGTTCAGCGGTGCTCTTGCAGTATGTCAAGGGAGTCATACCTGGCCTGGACACCCTGCTCAGTCGCCCTCCGACCGTGCTGTGTCAGGCCCCTTCGGGGAGTGAGTCCTGGGCCCTTTGGTGTCGTCCCTTGCAGCCGGGATGGGGCTTGTGGGGCCCTCCTGCTCCGCGCTCCTGGTGGTTGTCCTCTCCGCCCTGCTGTCCTTCCGCTCCTTAGACGGGGCTCTCGGGCCCTTGCCTCCCCTGGCTGCTGTGGCCGGTGAAGTGGCCGGAGTCACCTCCTAGCCGTCTCTGTCCGCTCACGGCGGCCCTTCAATTTCCGGGTCCTCTTGCCTGGGGGGGGGCTGGCTGTCCCCTTGCTGCTCACCGAAGTGTTACTGCCGCCAAAGGGTGGACTCCACATGCCATGCACCACTTGCACTGTAGTAGTTGGGCTGGTGGTGGCTGAGGTGCCCTTGGGACTTTTCCCAGTTGGAGGGGGTGGGTCGGGGGAGGGAAAGAGGTCAAAACTGGAGAGGTAATTTTTCTTGGGACCAAGGTAAGGGGTAGGAGTAGTGGTGAGAGAAGTGGAGGAAGAGGATGTGGTTGTATGAGAGCCAGGTGTGCTGTCCTTGGGTGCAGGTGACTGGGACGTAGGCTGTGGGGAGGTGGTTGGCTGTTGTTTGGGTGTCTGCCTGCGTTTATGTGTCTTGGAAGAGGGGGTGACAGACACAGTGGGAGAGGACACAGGGGACGTGTAAATGCCAGTGGGGGTGGTGACTGCAGGTGTGCGGACTGTAGTGGAGGGTTTGCCGGTGGTGGAAGAACCTGCTGATGTTGGGGTGCATGCAGGTGTGAGTGTAGACGTCACAGGGAGGGAGGAGGGAGACGAGGAGGACGGGGACACAGAGGTGGTAGTGACTGTTGATATGTCTGCATCTGTGTGTTGCTTGGGTGAATGCTTGTGTTTTCTGTGGTGCTTATGTTTGGATGAGCTGGCCTTGGGTGTTGAGGTGTGTGCAGGCTGGTCTGATGGTGTGGATGGGATAGGTTGAGGTACAGGAGACAGAGAAAGGGTGGAGGCAGAAAGAAGAGGGAGACTGGAGACAGGGACAATGGCTGCCGTCAGTGCTGAGGCCAGAGCAGTGAACGCTCGTTGATGGGCAGCCTGACCCGAATGAATGCCCTCCAGGTAGGCATTGCTCCGATGCACCTCCCTTTCCACCCCCTGGATGGCATTCAGAAGGGTAGTCTGCCCAACAATGACCGTCCTCACCAGGTCAATGAGCTCCGCACTGAGGGCAGCAGGGGTAACAGAGGCAGGGGCTGAGGTGCCTGGGGCGAAGGAGACGCGCGCCTTCCTGGCCGAGCGGCCACGGAGCGAAGACTGAGGGGCTGCTGGGAGGGCGGTGCTGGTGCGCTGGGTGGCGGCTGTACCTGTTGTTGCGGGGGGCACAGATGGTGCCGCCCCCGCTAGGGAGCTCCCAAACGAGGACGTGTCCGTGTCGCAGGTGTCTCCACCGGCCCCCGTTGTGGTGCTCCCCTCGCCCTCCGGATCACTGGTGCCCTCGGTGTCTGTGTCAGTGCCCACCGGGGCCTGGTGACCTGCAGCTCCCTCCTTCTCCGAAACCAAATCTCCTCCGCCTGATGATGCTAAAACACAAGTAGACAAAGATTTAGGGTGGGGGGAGAAATGAAACAAAGTTGAGTGCATGCCTTAGCAATACCCTTTGCGGAGAGGACAGACACAGGTGCCTCGTGCACTAAGTCGCGAACTTGGGGTACACTACTCAGTACTTCTGACTAGGCAAACAGGTCTAGGGACAACACACGCGCACAGGTGTGATGCTGGAGCATGGGTAGCTGCACTTGGCACCCTACAGAGGTGGGGGGCGGGGGCACAGGGCCATGCCTAAGGGAGCGGACTACACTACAGAGAGCGCCCTGGCCTAATGTCACCCACAGCCCTCCTCCCCCACCCAGACGCCTCCAATGCGCATACAGATAGGAGAATGTGCGGATACTCACCCCCTTGTGTCTGCTGTGCTGTCCTCAAGCGCCCATCCAAATTAGGGTAGGCCACCGCCAGGATCCGGGACATCAGGGGGGTCATGGTGCGACTGGCACTCCTCCTAGGTCGGGAGGCCATCCCCAGCAGTGTTTCTGCGGTCTTCCTCGTTCCGCGGCGGATGTCCTCCCACCTCTTGCGGCAGTGGGTGCCCCGTCTGTTGTGGACCCCCAAGTTCCGGACTTCCTCGGCGATGGCACGCCAAATATCGATTTTCTGGTGGGCGCTCACCTGTTTGACATGTACAGGGTGGGAAAGAGAAAACGTCACATATCTGCATGTTTGGAGTACATGTCCCCCCCTCCCCCACCTTGTCATGGTTCCCATTCTCTCATCTGTCGTGCGTTGCACTCCCCATTCCCTCCACACCCCACCAACTTACATCCCCCCCCTCCACACAGGCATAACCCATTCAATGTGCACTGAGTGTACTCACCTGTTGGTCTGGAGGACCGTAGAGTTGCGCATACTGGGGGAGGACCCCGTCCACGAGCTTCTCCAACTCTTCTGAACTGAAGGCGGGGGCCCTTTCACCAGTAGCAGCAGCCATTGTCACTTTCAGACCGAGTTCACAGCAGCACTTGCAGAATAGGTCCTCTCCTGTGGATGATCAGGTCTCGAATGATTGAGCAGATAGAAAATGGCGGTCACGCCCGCGGCGGTGCGTACCGCGACGGTGCGTCCCGCGACGGTGCGTCCCGCGACCGCCGGCGCACATCGTCATTGGCTCCTGAAACCCATAGGCTTCAATGTTAACCAATGCGTCTTCGCACAGCGGTCTTCAACCGCCTACCGCCACGGTGTGCCCCGCCAGCGCAGTGACCTCACATCCCATTGTCCCACTTCACAGGTCAGGCATCGGCCATTTCAAGGGCCCACATGGCTTAATTTCTAATGCGTCACACAGGCCTAGGCCTTGCAATGGCACACATACAAACATATCAAACCATACATTTACCTGTCTTGTGCAAGCTGTGTTGTACGTACCTGTGAGTGGATTGACTCTGTACTCCATATTCTCCTTCCTAGGCACCGTCCGCTGGGACTAGCGATGAGAAGGAGGAATCCTCGCGTGTACCGGCCGCTGGTGGACCTGTCCACAATGGAAGAACGCAACATAATACTACGATACCGACTTGACCGAGCCTCCATCCATGAACTGTGTGCCCAGCTGGAACCAGCTCTGATGTCCCCCATCCGCCAACCCACAGGAATTCCCCCTCTAGTGCAGGTTCTGTCTGTCCTCCATTTCTTTGCAACTGGCTCATTCCAGACAACAGTGGCCATGTCATCTGGGATGTCTCAGCCTATGTTTTCCAAGATCTTATCCAGAGTGTTGTCTGCCCTGATGAAACTCATGCGGAGCTACATCATTTTCCCAGAGGAGGGTGATTTGCCTACAGTGAAAGCTGATTTCTATGCCCTTGGACACATCCCCAACATCATTGGTGCAATTGATGGGACCCATGTGGCTTTAGTCCCCCCAAATGACGATGAACAGGTGTACAGGAACAGGAAGAATTACCATTCAATGAATATCCAGGTGGTCTGTTTGGCTGACCAGTACATCTCCCATGTAAATGCCAAGTTCCCAGGGTCAGTGCATGACGCGTATGTTATGCGAAATAGCAGCATTCCCTATGTGATGGAACAGCTACAGAGACAACGTGTGTGGCTAATAGGTGACTCTGGTTACCCCAACCTGCCGTGGCTATTGACCCCAGTGAGGAATCCCAGGACCAGGGCAGAGGAACGGTACAATGAGGCCCATGGGCGTACTAGGAGGGTGATTGAGCGAACCTTTGGGCTTCTGAAGGCCAGGTTTAGGTGCCTGCATATGACAGGTGGATCCCTAATGTACTCACCAAAGAAGGTGTGCCATATCATCGTGGCGTGCTGTATGCTCCACAACCTGGCTTTGCGACGCCAGGTGCCTTTCCTGCAGGAGGATGGTCCAGATGGTGGTGTTGTAGAAGCCGTGGAGCCTGTGGAGAGTGAAGAGGAGGAAGACTCTGAGGACGACACAGACAATAGGGACAGAGTGATACAACAGTATTTCCAGTAACACACAGGTAAGAATCACCCACGCCATTTCACAATTGCTTATAGCCTCCTGCATCTGTACTTTCTGTAGTTCCCCACAGATGTTTTTCATTAATTTTTGCCTTTCCTTTCCCTTCCCTTCTCAGTGCTGTCTGACTCAGTACCTGACTTCTGCTTGGTTCGCCCATGAAATACAGCGTATTGACATTGGTATGTTGTCATGACTAATTGACAGAACAGAAATTGAACAGTAATATGTAATACATTTGTTAATAATACAGCATGACTCAAAACAGATTTGTGTGCAAAATGTGATTTATTTACAGTGCTAGATATCGGTACATGTGATTCTAAGGGTGATGGGTGGGGGTGGAGGAATATCCATGGCAGAGTCCAGTTCTCAGTCTCACAGGTGCATTGTCCTTTTGCCTGTGGAAGGATGGAGCATAGGCAGTTCATGGTTGGACAGGGTGGCAATGTGGGACAGTGGGAAGACTTGAGGGGGTATGTCCTGCTGGCGGGGGTCTTGACATCCTACTCTGTCTTTTTTTTTGGTCTCAGGCTCCTCTTACGGGGTGGTTGTTCTTCAGCAGGAGGTGGGGTTCTGGGGGGCTGTCGAGGTGTTGGGACCTCCTGTCCACTAGCGCCGGCGGAGGTGGTAGGCTGTTCCTGGTCCGGGCTAGTGACAGGGGCCCTGTGTGGTGCACCATGGTCCCGCAACGCGTCCTCTATCCTGTTGAGGGCCAGGACGATGGTCCCCATTGCGGTCCCGATGATTCTCAGCTCCTCCCTGAACCCCATGTAGCGTTCCTCCTGCTGTGCCTGGATCTCAGTGAACCTGGCCAGTACCGTCGCCATCGTTTCTTGGGAGTGGTGGTATGCCCCCATGATGGTGGTGAGGGCCTCTTGGAGAGTGGGTTCCCTGGGCCTCTCCTCCCCCCCCTGTCCCACAGCAGCCCTCCGAGCTGCCCGGTTTCCCCCGGCCTCTGTCCCCTGTACGGTGTGCCCGCTACCACTGCCCCCAGGTCCCTGTTGTTGTTGGGGTGTTGGGTTAGCCTGGGTGCCCTGTAGTGGCAGACACACCGCTGATTGAGCTGTCCTAGAGACAGAGGCATGGGCCCGCTGGGTGGGAGCTGTGCTGGTGTTGGCAGAGGGGGTCGGGTCTGGTGTGGCCTGTGGCTGCCTGAGGGGAACCGACTGCCCAGAGGTCCCCGATGGTCCGGGCTGGTCATCAGGTTCACTGTCGACAGAGCTGCTATCCTCAGTGTGGGCCTGTTCCGGTGGTGGGATGGACACTTCTGGACCCTCCTGGCTGGTGTGTTGTCGTTCGGGTCCTACATGGGGTAAGAGAGTTTGGTTATTGTTTCTGTGTGTGCAATAGCGTGCGTGTTATGGGTGCCCTTGTCCCCCAGTGCAGGCATTCCCTTGAGGGAGGTGTTGTGAGGGTAGTTAGGGGGGGTGGGGGTTAGTGCAGTGGTCATGCTTAGGTGATGGGTGCCCATGATTTGTGTTGGCATGCAGGAGTTGGTGTTGGGATGGGTGGGTTGTGCTGGTGAGACATTGTCAGGGAGGATGTGTGCTGGGGGGTTGGGGGTGAGGGTGGGGGTGTGGGTTGGCATGCTGGTGGGGTGGGGGGGATATAGTAGTTGAGATTGGACTTACCAGAGTCCATTCCTCCGGCTACTCCTGCGAGGCCCTGAGGATGCAGGATGTTCAAGACGTCTTGCTCCCACGATGTGAATTCGGGAGGGGTGGGTGGGGGTCCGCCGCCAGTCTTCTAGACCGCGATGTTGTGCCTGGAGACCATCGATCGGACCTTCCCCCGTAGGTCGTTCCATCTTTTGCGTATGTCCTCCCTATTCCTGGGATGCTGTCCCACCGCGTTGACCCTGTCCACGATCCGCTGCCATAGCTCCGCCTTCCTAGCTATACTGGTGTGCTGCACCTGCGAGCCGAAGAGCTGGGGTTCCACTCTTAGGATTTCCTCCACCATGACCCGGAGTTCTTGGTCCGAAAAGCGTGGGTGCCTTTGGGGTGCCATGGGGTGGTGTGGGTGAGGTGTGGGGTGGTGTATGTGATGGTAAGTATGTTGGTGAGTGGTGCTTTGTGCTACTATGTGGTGTGTGTGATGGTGTAGTGTGCCTCAGTGTGTCTTGCTTTGGATTGTCTGCTGTGTCTCTCTCTCCTTCTCTCAGTAATTATGGTCGCAGGGGTTTGTGGGTGATGTGGGTGTGTGTTTTATAGTTGGTTGATTGTGTGGGAGTGGTGTGTGTATGTGTATCAGGTGTGTGTATTTCAAATTGTCCAATGTGGCTGTGTTTTGGTGATGTGTGTGTATTCTGACCGCGGCGGTGTGTAGCGCCAATGGAAGACCGCGTTTGAATGACCGCCGTGTGGATTCGTGGGTCGTAATGGCATGGGCGTATTTCTGTTGGCGTGACGGTGGAGGTTTGGTCATCTCCAGTTTATCGCTGCCCGCTGATGTGGCGGCCTGCAGTGGAGGACGGAATTTTGGAGGTTTGGCCGTTGTGGGTCAGAATGACCGTGGCGGTTAACCGCGGCCGCGGCAGTGTTATGGCGGTCTTCTGACCGGCGGTAAGGGCCTTTTACCGCCAGGGTCAGAATGACCCCCAAGATCCCCGACCATGACGGAGAGAACACTGCAGGGGCATCAGAGAGTAACTAAACAGGCACCTCATGGGGAGGGAAAGGGGGGGCACCTCAGCCGGTTGAGTGCACAATGCCAAATCCACGAGGGGGCCACATGCCCAATGTTCCATCCTGGGGAGTGCAAAGCCACAGTCTCTCAAGTCTCTACAGTGGGTGGGTTGCCCACTGTTCCATCCTGGGGAGTGCAAAGCCACAGTCTCTCAAGGCTCAACAGTGGGTGGGTTGCCCACTGTTCCATCCTGGGGAGTGCAAAGCTACAGCCTCGTCTCTCAAGTCTCTACAGTGGGTGGGTTGCCCACTGTTCCATCCTGGGGAGTGCAAAGCCACAGTCTCTCAAGTCTCTACAGTGGGTGGGTTGCTCACTGTTCAATCCTGGGGAGTGAAAAGCCACAGTCTCTCAAGTGGATAACAGTCTCCACTGGTTCTGGAGGGGGCATGGTGCCCAGAGTGCTTCATCCTGCTAAGGACAGAGGTAGTGGATGGATCTCTCTACTGGTTCTGGAGGGGGCTTGGTGCCCAGAGTGCTTTCTGGAGGGGGCTTGGTGCCCAGAGTGCTTCATCCTGCTAAGGACCGAGGTAGTGGATGGATCTCTCCACTGGTTCTGGAGGGGGCATGGTGCCCAGAGTGCTTCATCCTGCTAAGGACAAAGGTAATGGATGGATCTCTCCACTGGTTCTGGAGGGGGCTTGGTGCCCAGAGTGCTTTCTGGAGGGGGCTTGGTGCCCAGAGTGCTTCATCCTGCTAAGGACAGAGGTAGTGGATGGATCTCTCCACTGGTTCTGGAGGGGGCATGGTGCCCAGAGTGCTTCATCCTGCTAAGGACAAAGGTAGTGGATGGATCTCTCCACTGGTTCTGGAGGGGGCATGGTGCCCAGAGTGCTTCAACCTGCTAAGGACAGAGGTAGTGGATGGATCTCTCCACTGGTTCTGGAGGGGGCATGGTGCCCAGAGTGCTTCATTCTGCCCGTGGCGGACTCAGTAGCGTCAGTGCCCTTGGTGCTCATGGGCCAGCGGTGCTTGAGGCGGCGGTGCCCTGTTCAGCGGTGCTTGAGGAGGCGGTGCCCTGTTCAGCGGTGCCCTGTTCAGCGGTGCTTGAGACGGCGGTGCCCTTTCGCGGTCTCCATTGCAGGGACTCAGCTGCTGGTGGACCTTCAAGGCCCAGCGGGGCTTTTGCTGGCGGTCCTTCATGGCCCAGCGGGGCTTTTGCTGGTGATCCTTCATGGCCCAGCGGGGCTTGTGCTGGCAGTGGCCTCCTGGGCAGATGGGCTTGTGCTGGCAGTGGCCTCCTGGGCAGCGGGGATGATGGCGGCCTTCTCCGCCATGCTGCTCTGCCCACACTTGCTGGGTTTCTTGGAGCCCTTCCCCACCTTGGAATGTGTCACAGCTGACTCCACACTCCCAACGGGACCCCTGGGAGCGGCTTTGGTGGCTGGAGTCTTCCCCCTCTTCCGCCGGGCACAGGCCAACTTCTGATGCTTCACAGATGGTGGACTGTCTGTGCTGTGGCTCCGTGCCACACTGGCTGCGCTGGTGGCCGGTGCACTCCAGATGCTGGTGACTACAGGAACCACTGGTCCCGGAGATGTTGTGGCTGAGGTGCTAGTTCGGGACCTATGAGACGGACGGGGTGGGGGAGGTGTGGGAAAGAGGTGAAGGTTGGACAGGCAAAGTTTTTTTGACACACTGGGACGGGTAGCTAGAGGGGGTTTGGGAGTGGAGGAAGAGGTTGTGGTTGTAGGAGGTGTTCGTTTGCTGACTTTGGGTGAAGGTGCATGCGCTGGAGGCTGTCGTGAGGTGGATGGCTGTTGGGTGGGTGTGTGCCTGCGTTTGTGTATCTTCGGAGGGGGCGTCACAGACACACCGGGAGAGGACACAGGGGATGTGTGAATGGTAGTGGGGGTGGTGACTGCATGTGAGCGGGGTGTGGTGTTTGGTGTGCTGGAGAGGGACGTAGTGGCTGTAGAGGTAGTGCATGCAGGTGTGAGTGTAGACAAGACAGGGAGGGAGGAGGGAGACGAGGAGGAGGGGGACACAGTGGAGGCAGTGGGTGTTGGTGTGTCTGCATGTGTGTGATGCTTGCGTGAGTGCCTGTGGGATGTGTGGTGCTTATGTTTGCCTTGTGCATCCCTTGTGTGTTGACGTGTGTGCATGCTGGTCTGTAGGTGTGCTTGGGATAGGCTGAGGTACAGGGGATTGGGTCGGGGTTACAAGGAAACCTCTGCCCATAAGGACAGCAACCAGCAGAGGCCACTGATAGCTGTCAATATCAGAAGCCACCTCAAGGCCATCCAGTGCCAGGTGGAGGCTCCAAACAGGGGCCTTGTGCAGGCCTCAATTCCACCCTTAAAGCATGGAGTTCCCTATTTGCTTCTGAGGTTTCCATGACCCATCAGGTTGCTCCCAGTAGTGGGGGGGGGGGCAACAGCCCAGGTGTTAGGCACCCTACTTCCACTCCCCTTCCCCCCAGGCCACTGGTAGTATCCAGAGACTGGCCTCTCAGCACAAGGTCTGAACCTTGAGGGTGAACAGGATGTCCAGAGGGAAACCACCCCCCCACGCTCAAGGGTGACACACACTGTCTGTGTCATGCAGGGGTCTGTTTGGTGCAAGTTTCCTGTTCTCTGTCTCTGTGACAGAGTATGGGCAGCACCTCCAGGCCAGAGATGGCTTCACCAGGGTCAGTCTTGGGTGCTCTTCTGTCAGAGCTGCATCCCCTGATCTGCTTGTCCTCTCACTGTGGACTATCTCCACCTCCTTACCATCTGTCTGGAATTGTACTCTCCCTTTGGGATTAGTGCCCCACAGAGACCTGAGCTTCCAGGGCGCAATTGGCAGCCACCCCTCCTAGCTCTAACACTGATAGTAATTAATTTCCCAGAATGCAGTCATTGGGTATGTGAGGACTAACTATGAGCCTCCTCAAGGTCACTTCCCCATCCCATTCTAGGGATACTAGAGCCATAATGTAGAAGAAATCCTACCAATGGCCCTGAGTTACCCTACACAGCTACCCATGTACTGCTGTGGGGATGCCAGTCTTTCCACCACCATGGTCTGAATGGCACAGATATCCCTTAAGGCAGTGACAGGCAACCCATTAACTGTGACCTCTTAGAAGTGACGACTCCCACCCTCAGGTTTCACAAGTTTACCTTTGGAGTCCAACTCCTAGCTAAGGGACATCACGGCATGGTAACCCTCCACTCTTGGGGACTAACTCCCCTTAAAGTCACAGTGGCCACCTCTGTAGAGCTCCCACCAGTCTGCGGTTTCTTAGTAATGATAGAGTTCCCCTGTTTGTGTCCTTATTGGGAGCGATCAAGGTACTGAGGTTCATGGGACCACCACCTACCAGAGACTCCCCCCCAAAACTTAGAAGGACATGGGACCCCTTCCAGCCCACATTATTTTGTGACCTGTCTGAGGCATTGTAGACCTCGTCCCCACTCTGCTAGGGGAACCTTAATCACTATCCTCTGGGCCACTCCCAGGTATCTTCTTGAGGACCCTGGTGCGGCTTGCTTCCTTGGCATGTTCCCTGGGGTCAGTGAGCTTGCTATCTATTAGGTTTTGGCACAACTCTGGAAAGCATTTACTGAGCATGTGCTCTCTAAAATTAGATTTTACAGCTCTTGATATTTATAACTACTCACATTAACGTCCTTCATCAACCATCCTGTGCCTTCCTGGTGAAGTCCATAAAATCTACCCAAGACTGGTCAGACAGTTTGTGACTGTCCCTAAACCTTAAGTGGTATCCCTCTGGGGTGAAGCCGAACATTGTGATAAGGCTGCTTTAATGAGGTGTAAGACATCAGGTCAGTCCCTAAGCAAGCAAGGTGTCCCTTTCGCTAGCTGTCATTTGCCTGCACAGACTAGCCCCTCAAAACTCACCTGGAACCCAATGCATACTTAGGGCTACCTCATAGGTAGCCCACCACGTATCAATACTAACCCCACCTCAAACCTAGGCACCAGGGCTTTGGGTATGCAGACCCTTATGGCTCCATTGAACACTGTGTGGTTATTGCCCCATTACTGATGGACTCTACTCTGTGAGCTGCTGCATCTTCAAGTCCAGTTCTTTTAGACTCACTTAATGATCCCACAAAAGTTTATTTTCCTCAAGCTCTAGCCTTTCCTCCTCCATGGCCCTTTCCTGGACCCGCTATCCTTCATCCCTTGTCACTTTTGTAGCCTGCTCCAACTGGGCCAGCTGCAGCTTGAACTCCCTTTCAGCATTCCTGTTCTCCAGTTCCTCAGGGGACAGGAGTTGGAAGGACATGCTGCTTCCTGCGCTGAACACAGTAGGGGGACCTCATTCATGAGGTTTCCCTCTCTCCTCTTGTTCTTCTCTCCTTCTAGCTCTGGAGCTGTTGTAAAGATATCCTCCCCAGCCTCCATTTCATTCTACTCCTCATCTATTTCATCTTCCTTCTCATCATCATCCCGCTCCTATGCTGTAACTTGAAGGCTTTGCGGGCTATTACATACTCAGGCTTTGGGGAGTCATTGGCAAGCTTCAGCCCACTTTCCCGGTACCACTTCTTCAACTCTCCAATATGTAGCTGTCAAGGTTTTCCAAATCCATTCCATCTTTGCCGGTACGAGACACTGGTGCAAAACATGTGAGGTAGGAAATGCATTTGGAAAAAGGAAAAGTAGACAATCAAGAAGAATTTTAAAAAGTTGAATCTGCTGTCAGAATATTTATATGAGATTTCTAGTTCTGCACAAAATCACTGAGTGGCACTGTACAAACACAAGTACTCTATCGCACCACTGAACACCAATGTTAGAAATTTGGTTACTGGTGGACGGGGTGGTAGCCCCACTCAGGCACCAACCACAATCCTTATCAAGGTTAACCACAAAAGTCACTAAATTAAACTGTGCATAAAACTTTGGTAGCTTAGCACAAAGCCCCCAGTCTTAACTTATAAGCATTGTGTAAAGTGTTTATGCAGCACAGAAACAGTAATAAAGTAAAAACACAAAACAAACAAATCCCAAACCAATTATGAAAAACAGAGTAAATTATAGTAGATAAAATACCAGAATGACAAAAATCCAATAAGTATAACCAGGGATATTCAATTTTAAAGTTTTAAGGAAAGTAGCACCAAAAGCACAAAATACCAACTGTGGTTATCTGGTTTTGCTACACCTGGATAAAATCACAAGTTCAGGCTGACCACAAAAAAGTTGTGTGGCCCATGGCCCATCTCGCCCACAACTAAGCCTCCCTTTGTGCTACGATCTGTAAGCCATACACAAACTCCAAGAGCAAAGCCATTCACACTCATTTTACCCAGGACACTGGCAGACGGTTCAAATGGTTGGGAGAAGGACATGCCAACTTTTTAAAAATGGTATTTTCAGAATTGTGACTTAAAATCAACCTTTATTATTAAAGAGAACTTTAAATAAAAATGTGTTTGAATTTAAACAGTATATCCTAATCCAAAGTCAGCACTTATTAAGTGTAATAAGGTAACCTAGTGTCAGTGAGAAATAACTTTAGGCGCTTTTCACTGCCAGGACATGTAAAATTTAAACACACATGTACTACTTTTCAAATAAAATGCACTCTGCCCATTGAGCCTTTAAAGCCTACCTTGTGGTCGACTTAAAAGTATTAAAAAGAAATGTTTAGGTCTGGCAAACGGTTTATTTTGCCAGGTTGAATTGGCAGTTTGAAACTGCACTAGAGGCTGCATTGACAGGCCTGAGGCATGTTTTAAAAGGCTACTTTAGTGGGTGGCACAATGAGTGCTGTAGCTAAAAACATTTAATTTACAGGCCCTGGGTACATTTAGGCCCTCATTATGACATTGGCGGTAAATTCCACTTACCGGCATGCCGACTGCCGCCAACATAACGCCGCCACAACGGATAACCGCCAAGCATATTATGACACACACATACCAATCTGTCACTATACAGCCACACACACAAGTCCTCCAGCCCAAAGGTCAGTGATAAACTGGCCAAACCCACACTGTTACGCCAACAGAACTAAGCCCACAGCATTATAACCCACGAACCATCGCGGCGGACATTCAGTGGCAGTAAACCATTGGCGGTACATACTGCCGCCCTCAAAATACACACAACCTAACAAAACTACACCACATTGGACATTTCAAACTACACACACCTGACACACATACACACACCACACCCACACACCCACACCACTATAAAACACGCACCCACACTACCCATAACCCTTTACGACTAGAAAAAATTGCCACCAGAGACAGACAGCAAGAGCACCCACACAACCAGAGCCACATAACATCATCACCTATACACCATCCACACACCTTACATCACACACCCCAACACATCACCCCACACACCCTCATCCACACCACTCACACTACACCCATGGCACCACAACGACACCCCAGATTCTCTGAGGAGGAGCTAAGGGTCGTGGTGGAGAAAATCATCCGGGTAGAGCCCCAGCTATTTGAATCACAGGTGCAGCGGACATCCATTGCTAGGAAGATGTAGCTCTGGCGCATAATTGTGGACAGGGTCAAGGCCATGGGACAGCACCCCAGAGCAAGGGATGACATCAGGAAGAGGTGGAACGACCTACGGGGGAAAGTGCATTCCACAGCAGCAAGACACCAACTAGCTGTACAGAGGACTGGCGGTGGACCCCCACCTCCTCCCCCGCAACTGACAACATGGGAGGAGCAAGTCTTGGCAATCATGCATCCTGAGGGCCTAGCAGGAGTAGCAGGAGGACTGGACTCTGGTAAGTCAAATCTCTATTACTATCACCCCCCTACCTGCATACCATCACAAACCCCCACCTGTGCCCTCACTCCCATAACTTTACCACCTCCCACATACCCCACCATCATAACCCACTCATCCCAATACCAAGCCCTGCATGTAACACCAATGCATGGACTCCCCTCACAGACCTGCATGGACACCTATCACTAATGCATGCACAGTGGAGAGAATCACCTAGCCCACCAAAGAACAACTCACAAAAAGGCAAATCTGCCAGGGCAACAACAACCATAGAGGGCAACACACTCATGCACAGGATGTCACATGCAGAACCAATAACATTGCATTTACATCCCCACAGGTCCCCCAGCCAATGTCACCAGAGAAGAGGTGCAGCAACATACAGCCCCCCTCCCCCCCAGAAGAGGCACACAGTGATGACAGCAGCTCTGCTCGCCTGGATCTGGATGACCAACCTGGCCCATCGGGGATCTCTGGACAGTCGGTTACCCAGGCACACTCTCACACCACCACAGAGCCTCAGCAAACGCCACCACAGCACCCACCCAGTGGGCCCATACCTCTGTCCCCAGCACACGTCAATCAGCAGTGTGTCCACCACTACAGAGACCCTAGGTGTTCTGCTTTCCCTCTTATCTCATAACCGAGCCTACAGAACCTCTCTGGAATGCACTTCTGAGTTTAAAGAAGACATTTATTGTTATTTATTCCCCACCGCAAGGTTCATGAGAGACGAAATTAGTAGATTGGAAGCACACGTTCAAAAGTAGTCGCAGCACTGAAAGCAAAATATATCAAAGTACTTCTCAGTTGCAATGTACACAGCAAATATATGTGATTATATTATACCATAACTTCAAAGCAAAGCATTAAAGTCAAAATTCATCACTGTATGGGCAAGGCGGTAGGGTCTATATTCAGCTTCATCTTTTCTGGGGTCTGCAAGTTGATGACTCCGGTCAACTGCGAGAAAGAGATTTTCTACCCAAACGGGAGACAGGCAACCGACGTCTAGCTCCTGTCTGAAGTCAAAGCAGATTCAATCTACCTCACCGTAGTCCAGAGTCATCCTTAAAAGAAAACTCAGTGTGAGAGCCAAAGAAACTTTGAGAGTGGCCAATTCTCCAGAGCTCCCTCGCTCTCAGACTGGATTGCGAGGTAAACACAAAATCTACGTGCTCTTATCAGCTAAGGTCTGGTGTGAAGAAAACAGCTTGGTCCATCTTGTGGAAAAACACAGCCCACGTTAAAGCCAATAGGCAGCTAACCTAAATATCAAATGTAAGGTCTAATGTCATGTCAAAGCCAATAGGCAGCTAAACTGAATACAGAATGTAATGGCTAGTGCCATGTCAAAGCCAATAGGCAGCTAACCTAAATATCAAATGTAATGTCTAATGTCATGCAAAAGCCAATAGGCAGCTAAACTGAATACAGAATGTAATGGCTCATGCCATGTCAAAGCCAATAGGCAGCTAAACTGAATACAGAATGTAATGGCTAACTCCATGTTAAAGCCAATAGACAGCTAAACTGAACAAAACATATAGGGGGTCATTACAACCCTGGCGGACGGTGTTAAAGTGGCGGTAAGACCGGCAACAGGCCGACTGGAAATTTTTTGCAATTACGACCGTGGCAGAAACCGCCAACAAAGACAGCCACTTTAACACTCCGACCGCCACGGCGGTACAGACCAACAGCTTGGTGGTCACTGCCAACAGCCAGGCGGGAGACAATGTACTGCCCACACTATTATGACAGGCCAATCCGCCACCTTTTCTGGGGCGGATACAATGCGGATAAAATCACGGCGGAAACAGGCATTTCGAATGAAAAACGCTCACCTCTACACACTCCACGAGGAAGGAGGACAGCATGGAGCCGGAACTTCATATTCTTCTAGCACTAGTCTTCTTGCTCTTCTACGAGGATCACCAACGCCGGCAGCGAAGACCACAGTGAGTACTGCACCTACGACATAGGGGAGGGGTGATGCAAAAAACAGGGACACACACACTCAACACCCCAAACCTCACCCGACCCTCACCCACTACAACACACACACCAATGCTTATCTATACCTTACAGTAACACCCCCCAACCCCCCCGGAAGAATGCAAAAACAAAAGGAAATTAGTGTAACTATTGTAATATATAAAAAATCAGTAAGCAAAAATATACATATATATACACTATAAACAAAATATACACCACGATTAATAGTGCAGGTTTTGCATCATTCATAGTCCGTGGACCACTGGGCCCAAAATGCATGGGCGAGGCCCACACAAGATACCCGAACATGACGGAGAGAACACTGCTGGGGCATCAGATAGAAATACAACAGGCACCTCAGGTGGAAGGGAAGGGGGAGCACCTCAGCCGGGTGAGTGCACGACGCCAGATCCACGAGGGGGCTCCATGCCCATTGATGTATCCTGGGGAGTGCAAAGCCACAGTATCTCAAGTCTCTACAGTGGGTGGGTTGCCCACTGTAACATCCTGGGGAGTGCAAAGCCACAGTCTCTCAAGTCTCTACAGTGGTTGGTTTGCCCACTGTACCATCCTGGGGAGTGCAAAGCCACAGTCTCTCAAGTCTCTACAGTGGTTGGATTGCCCACTGTACCATCCTCAGGAGTGCAAAGCCACAGTCTCTCAAGTCTCTATAGTGGTTTGTTTGCCCACTGTACCATCCTGGGGAGTGCAAAGCCACAGTCTCTCAAGTGTCTACAGTGGTTGGCTTGCCCACTGTACCAACCTGGGGAGTGCAAAGCCACAGTCTCTCAAGTCTCTACAGTGGTTGGTTTGCCCACTGTACCATCCTCGGGAGTGCAAAGCCACAGTCTCTCAAGTCTCTACAGTGGTTGGATTGCCCACTGTACCATCCTGGGGAGTGCAAAGCCACAGTCTCTCAAGTCTCTACAGTGGTTGGTTTGCCCACTGTAACATCCTGGGGAGTGCAAAGCCACAGTCTCTCAAGTCTCTACAGTGGGTGGGTTGCCCACTGTAACATCCTGGGGAGTGCAAAGCCACAGTCTCTCAAGTCTCTACAGTGGTTGGTTTGCCCACTGTACCATCCTGGGGAGTGCAAAGCCACAGTCTCTCAAGTCTCTAGAGTGGGTGGGTTGCCCACTGTACCATCCTGGGGAGTGCAAAGCCACAGTCTCTCAAGTCAATGCATGTCTCCACTGGTTCTGGAGGGGGACTGGTGCCCAGAGTGCTTCCTCCTGCCAAGGACAGAGGGAGTGGATGCATGTCTCCACTGGTTCTGGAGGGGGACTGGTGCCCAGAGTGCTTCATCCTGCCAAGGATAGACGGAGTGGATGCATGTCTCCACTGGTTCTAGAGGGGGACTGGTGCCCAGAGTGCTTCATCCTGCCAAGGACAGAGGGAGTGGATGCATGTCTCCACTGGTTCTGGAGGGGGACTGGTGCCCAGAGTGCAGCACTCACCCTGTGACGGTCCTAGTTGTGTCACTGCCCCTGACGTAAATGGGCTAGCGGTGTTTTCCATGGCGGTCTTTGCCCTGTTCAGCGGTGCTGGCCATGGCGGTCTTTGCCCTGTTTAGCGGTTCTTGCCCTGTTCAGCAGTGCTTGAGTTGCCAGTTTCTGACCTGTTCAGCGGTGCTTGCCCTGTTCAGCAATGCTTGAGTTGGCAGTTTCTGACCTGTTCAGCAGTGCTTGCCCTGTTCAGCGGTGCTTGAGTTGGCAGTTTCTGACCTGTTCAGTGGTGCTTGCCCTGTTCAGCAGTGCTGGCCATGGCGGTCTTTGCCCTGTTCAGCGGTTCTTGCCCTGTTCAGCGGTGCTTGAGTTGGCAGTTTCTGACCTGTTCAGGGGTGCTTGCCCTGTTCAGCGGTGCTTGAGTTGGCAGTTTCTGACCTGTTCAGCGGTGCTTGCCCTGTTCAACGGTGCTTGAGTTGGCAGTTTCTGACCAGTTCAGCGGTGCTTGCCCTGTTCAGCGGTGCTGGGCATGGCGGTCTTTGCCCTGTTCAGTGGTTCTTGCCCTGTTCAGCGGTGCTTGAGTTGGCAGTTTCTGACCTGTTCAGCGGTGCTTGCCCTGTTCAGCGGTGCTTGAGTTGGCAGTTTCTGACCTGTTCAGCGGTGCTTGAGTTGGCAGTTTCTGACCTGTTCAGCGGTGCTTGCCCTGTTCAGCGGTGCTGGCCATGGTGGTCTTTGCCCTGTTCAGCGGTTCTTGCCCTGTTCAGCGATGCTTGAGTTGGCAGTTTCTGACCTGTTCAGCGGTGCTTGCCCTGTTCAGCGGTGCTTGAGTTGGCAGTTTCTGACCTGTTCAGCTGTGCTTGCCCTGTTCAGCGGTGCTTGAGTTGGCAGTTTCTGACCTGTTCAGCAGTGCTTGCCCTGTTCAGCGGTGCTGGCCATGGCGGTCTTTGCCCTGTTTAGCCGTTCTTGCCCTGTTCAGCGGTGCTTGAGTTGGCAGTTTCTGACCTGTTCAGCGGTGCTTGCCCTGTTCAGCGGTGCTTGAGTTGGCAGTTTCTGACCTGTTCAGCGGTGATTGCCCTGTTCAGCGGTGCTTGAATTGGCAGTTTCTGACCTGTTCAGAGGTACTTGCCCTGTTCAGCGGTGCTTGAGTTGGCAGTTTCTGACCTGTTCAGCAGTACTCGCCCTGTTCAGCGGTGCTTGAGTTGGCAGTTTCTGACCTGTTCAGCGGTGTTTGCCCTGTTCAGCGGTGCTGGCCATGGCGGTCCTTCATGGGTCAACTGGGCTGTGGCTGGCGGTTCTTCAAGGGTCAGCTGGGCTGTGTCTTGCAGGGCCCTCCTGGCCAGTGACGATGGGGCTGGCCTCTTCCTGGACAGTGACGATGGGGCTGGCGGTGGCCTCTTCCTGGCCTGTGACGATGGGGCTGGCGGTGGCCTCTTCCTGGCCAGTGACGATGGGGCTGGCGGTGGTGTCCTGGCCAGCGGGGATGATGACGGTCTTCTCCGCCGTGCTGCTCCTCCCAGACTTTGCAGGTTTCTTCTGCCCCTTCCCCACCTTGGGAGGAGTCACAGCTGAGTCCACACTCCCCCCGGGACCCCTGTGAGCGGCTTGGCTGGCTGGAGTCTTCCCCCTTTCCCGCCGGGCACTGTCCAAATTCTGGTGCTTCACAGGGGGGGACTGGCTGTGCAGTGGTTCCGTGCCACACTGGCTGCCCTGGGGGCCGGTGCACTCCACATACCTGTAAAAACAGGCACCACTGGTCCCGGTGATTTTTTGGCTGAGGTGCCAGTACGGGACCTATGAGTTGGGGGGGGGGTGGGAAATAGGTTAAGGGGGGACAGGAAAAGTTTTTGAGACACACTGGGACGGGTAGCTGGATGGGGTTTGGGAGTGGAGGAAGAGGTTGTGGTTGTAGGAGGTGTACATTTTGTGGATTTGGGTACAGGTGCATGCGCTGGAGGATGTCATGAGGTGGATGGCTGCTGGGTGGGTGTGTGCCTGCGTTTGTGTATCTTGGGAGGGGGCGTCACAGACACACTGGGAGAGGACACAGGGGACGTGTAAATGGTAGTGGGGGTGGTGAGTGCACGTGAGCGGGGTGTGGTGGTGGGTGTGCTGGTGCAGGACGTAGTGGCTGTAGTGGCAGTGCATGCAGGTGTGTGTGTAGACGAGACTGGGAGGGAGGAGGGAGACGAGGAGGAGGGGGACACAGTGGAGGCAGTGGATGTTGTTGTGTCTGTATGTGTTTGATGCTTGCGTGAGTGCCTGTGGGATGTGTGGTGCTTATGTTTGCCTGAGCTTCCCTTGTGTGGTGAGGTGTGTGCAGGCTTGGGATAGGCAGAGGTACAGGGGATTGGGTCTGGGTGGAGGAAGTTGGAGGGGGGAGGCTAGACACAGGGACAATGGCTGCCATCAGTGCTGAGGCCAGAGCTTGAAGGGTTCGATGAAGGGCAGCCTGACCAGAATGAATGCCCTCCAGGAATGCATTTGTGTGTTGCAACTCCCTTTCTACACCCTGGATGGCATTCAAAATGGTACACTGCCCAACAGTGAGGGACCTGAGGAGGTCAATGGCCTCCTCACTGAGGGCAGCAGAGGTGACAGGGACAGGGGCTGAGGTGCCTGGGGCGAAGTTGATGCCCACCCTCCTGGGTGAGTGGGCACGGAGCACACGCTGAGGGGCTGCTGGGAGGGCGGAGCTGGAAGGGGGGGTGGCAGCTGTACCTGTTGAAGTGGGGGGCACAGATGTTGCCGCCACCACAAGGGAGCTCCCATCGGAGGACGAGTCTGTGTCGCTGGTTGCAGATCGTGTGACCGCCGTGGTGCTCCCCTCGCCCTCGCTCCCACTGGTGTATTCTGAGTCCGTAGTGTGGGCCTCCATGCCCATGTGAGATGCAGCTCCCTCATGCTCCGGTGCCACTGCACCTCCGCCTAATGATGCTAATGCACACAAGAACAGGGAGACTGCAAAAAAAGGAGGGCGGAAACAGAAGAAACAAAGGTTGAGTGCATGGCTTACCGCTACCGTTGGCGGACAATACAGACACAGCAGCCCCCTGCACTACGCCGCGCTCTTGGGCTCTACAGTGCAATTCCTGGGAAATGGCCTACAAGGCTATGGATGACATCTGCACACATAGATGTCTCTAGGGCAGGAAAAGCTGTATTTGGCACTCTACAGAGGTGGGGTGGGGGGACACAGGGCCATGCCTTATGAATGGGCCTAGCCTACGGAACTCGCCCTGGCCTAGGGGAACCCACAGCCCTCCTCCCACACCCAGACACCTTCACTGCGCGCAAAGTCAGCTGAATGATAGTGTACTCACCCCCTTGTGTCTGCTGTGATGCCCTCAAGCGCCCATCCAACTCAGGGTAGGCCACGGCCAGGATCCGGAACATCAGGGGGGTCATGGTTCGACGGGCACCCCTCCCACGTTGGGAGGCCCTCCCCAGCTGAGCCTCCGCCGTCTTCTTGCTCCAGCGGCGAATGCCCTCCCATCTTTTCCGGCAGTGGGTGCTTCGTCTGTGGTGGACCCCCAGGGTCCGGACGTCCTTGGCGATGGCACGCCAAATATCCATCTTCTGGTGGGCGCTGACCTACATAAAATGTGCAGGGGAAGAAGAGAAGTCATTACCAACTGCACCGTCAAAGTGAGTGGCCCCCATCCCTACCCTTGCCATGTGGAACATGCATTCACCGTCTTTCATGCACTCAGAACTCTGCCCCCTTCCTTCTTACAACCAGCCCTCTCCACACAGGCATAGCCCATACAACATGCTCCCTGTGTACTTACCTGTTGGTCTGGAGGACCGTAGAGCAGCGTGTACTGGGGGAGGACCCTGTCGACGAGCTTCTCCAACTCCTCTGCAGTGAAGGCAGGGGCCCTTTCGCCAGACGCACGAGCCATTGTCTCTTCCAGACCGATGTCACAGCAGCACTTGCAGTGTAGGTCCTCTCCTGTCGAAGATCAGGTATCGAGTGATTAAACAGTTAGAAAATGGCAGTCACGTCCGCGGCGGTCACATCCGCGGCGGTCACGTCCACGGCGGTGCGTACCATCACCGCCGGCGTACATCGTCATTGGCTCCTGGGACCCATAGGGTCCAATGTTAACCAATGCAGCATTGCGCCGCGGTCTTCACCCGCCTACCGCGACGGTGTACAACGCCAGCGCTGTTACCTCACATCCCATTGTCCCGCTTTAGAGGTCAGGCAGCCGCCATTTCAGGGGCCCACATGGCCTAATTAGGAACTGCGGCACACATACCTAGGCCTAGTCTCAACACACATACAGGCCACATTTTGTGTATGATTGGTGTTCTGTGCATACTGTGGGTACATACCTCTGAGTTGTTTGACTCTGTGCTCGCTGTTGTCCTTCATAGGCACGGTCCGCTGGGACATGTGAGGAGATGGCGGAATCCTCCGGTGTACCGACCGCTGGTGGACCTGTCGACAATGGAGGAAAGACATTTGATCATCACCTACAGGTTTGACCGTGCCACAATCCAGGAACTGTGTACACAGTTGGAGCCTGACCTGATGTCAGCAATCCGCCATCCCACAGGAATCCCCCCTCAAGTGCAGGTGCTATCAGTGCTCCATTTTCTTGCAAGTGGGTGTTTTCAAATAACAGTGGCCATAGCGTCAGGGATGTCCCAGCCGATGTTTTCCAAAGTGTTGTCCAGAGTGTTGTCTACCCTTCTGAAACACATGCGGAGCTACATCGTTTTCCCTCAGGTGGAGGATTTGCCTACAGTGAAAGGTGACTTTTATGCCCTTGGACATATCCCCAACATCATAGGTGCCATTGATGGGACCCATGTGGCTTTGGTCCACCCCACCCCCACAGGAGCGAACAGGAGTACAGGAACCGGAAGAGTTATCATTCCATGAATGTACAGATGGTATGTTTGGCCGACCAGTACATCTCCCATGTGAATGCCATATTCCCTGGCTCAGTGCATGACGCCTACATCCTGCTGAATAGCAGCATCCCTTATGTGATGGGTCCACTCCAGAGGCACCAGGTGTGGCTATTAGGGGACTCTGGTTACCCCAACCTGTCATGGCTACTGACCCCAGTGAGGAATCCCAGGACCAGGGCAGAGGAACGCTACAATGAGGCCCATGGGCGGACTAGGAGGGTGATCGAACGCACCTTCAGCCTCCTGAAGGTCAGGTTCCGGTTCCTCCATATGACAGGTGGATCCCTATTCTACTCACCAAAGAAGGTGTGTCAGATCATCGTGGCCTGCTGTATGCTTCATAATTTGGCTTTGCAACGACAGGTGACTTTTCTGCAGGAGAATGGTCCAGATGGCGGTGTTGTGGCAGCTGTCGAGCCTGTTGGCAGTGATGAGGAGGAAGCAGAGGAAGAAGACATTGACAACAGGGACTCAGTGATCCAGCAATATTTCCAGTGAAACACAGGTGAGAATACATTCCTGCCTACTACAAGTACTTTTACACTTCTACCTCTATCCTGTCTGTCGATTTCACCCAGTGTATGGTCACTGAGTTGTCACTTTCCCTTACGGTTTCACAGGTGTGGGTCCCAACGTGTGTCATCTGCTTAGATTCCTCATGGACTAGAGCTGTGTGACATAGGTATGTTGACATTACTATTCCCTGGAAATTGTGTCAATGTAATTGCAAATACACTATTTCAAAATCACAGACAGACTCCAGATCTTGGTGCTTTAGTTTTGTGAGGGGTGATGGTGGAGGAGTGTCCATGGCAGAGTCCAGTCTATTTGTCTCATAGGTGCATTGCTCATATGGGCATAGGAAGTGGAGCTGGGGCAGTTTAAGGATGGACAGGGTGACAAAGTGGGACAGTGGGTTGTCAATCAGGGTGGTCTCATTTCTTGGCGGGGTCTTGGCATCGTGCTCTGTCTTGTTCCTGGACCTCAGGGACCGCTTGCGGGGTGGTTCTCCATCTGTAGGGGGTGGGGTGCTGGTGTGGTGGTCCTGTGGCTGTGCCTCCTGTCCACTAGCGCCGGCGGAGGTGGTGGGCAGTTCATCGTCCTTGCTAGTGTCAGGGGCCCCTTGGAGTGCCACAGTGTCCCTCCTGGTGTTTAGTATTTCATTCAGCACCACTGTGATGGTGCCCAGGGCGGAGCTGATAGTTCTGAGTTCCTCCCTGAACCCCAGATACTGTTCCTCCTGCATGCGCTGGGTCTCTTGAAACTTGGCCAGGACCGTTGCCATCGTTTCCTGGGAGTGGTGGTATGCTCCCATGATGGAGGAGAGGGCCTTGTGGAGAGTGGGTTACCTTGGCCTGTCCGCCCCCTGTCGCACAGCAGCCCTCCCAGTTCTCCTGTGTTCCTGGGCCTCCGTTTCCTGGACCGTGTGCCCACTGCCACTGCCCCCAGGTCCCTGTTGTTGTTGGGGTGGTGGGTTATCCTGGGTTCAATGTAGTGGTGGACACACAGCTGATTGACGTGTCCTGGGTACAGAGGTATGGGCCCGCTGGGTGGGTGCTGTGCTGTGCTGGTGTTACCAGAGGGTGGAAGGTCTGTGGTGGCCTGTGCCTGTGCGAGGGGAACCGACTGTCCCGAGGCCCACGACGGTCCGGTCTGGTCATCTGGATCCAGTTGGACAGAGCTGCTGTCATGACTGTGGGCCTCTTCTGTGGGTGGGGTGGAGATGTCTGGACCCTCCTGTCTGGTGACGTTGGGTAGTGGTCCTGCAGGGGTGTAAAAGCTTAATTATTGCATCTGTGTGTGTCATGGTGTGCAATGGGTGGGTGACCGGTGTACCCCAGTGCTTGCATTCCTATGTGGGGACTTGTGTGATGATGGGTTAGGGGGTTGTATGGGTATGTGCAGTGGGCATGCTTTAGTGATGGGTGTCCATGCGTTGGGGTTGCATGCAGGGCTTGGTGTTGGGATGGGTGGTTTGTGATAGTGGGGTATATGTGAGTTGGTGGAGTGCTGAGGGTGAGGGGACCGGTAGGAGTGTGTGATGGCATGCAGGAAGGGTGGGGATATATTAGTAAAGGTTTGACTTACAAGAGTCCATTCCTCCACCGACTCCTGCGAGGCCCTCAGAATGCAGAATCGCCAAGACCTGCTCCTCCCATGTTGTTAGTTGTGGGGGAGGAGGTGGGGGTCCGCCGCCGGTCCGCTGAACAGCCAAGTGGTGTCTTGAGACCACGGAACGCACCTTCCCCCGTAGGTCGTTCCACCTCTTCCTGATGTCGTCCCGATTTCTTGGGTGTTGTCCCACTGCGTTGACCCTGTCGACTATTCTTCTCCATAGCTCCATCTTCCTTGCAATTGAGGTGTGCTGCACCTGTGCTCCAAATAGCTGTGGCTCTACCTGGACGATTTCCTCCACCATGACCCTGAGCTCTTCCTCCGAGAACATGGGGTGTCTTTGCCGTGCCATGGGGTGGTGTAAGTGATGTGTGGGGTGGTGTGTATGGTGATAGTTGTGGTGATATGTAGTGGTGTGTGGTGTTTTGTGCGTGGAAGTTGTGTGGGTGATGGTGTTGAGTGCCTGTGGATGCTAGTTTTTGGATGGTGGTGTCTGTCTCTGGCCTTCTCTCTGTAATAGTGGTCGTAGGGGTTTGTGGGTGATGTGGGTGTGTGTTTTATATTGTAATGGGTGTGTGGGAGTGGTGTGTGTATGTGTATCAGGTGTGTGTATTTCGAATTGTCCAATGTGGCGGTGTTTTGTATGTGTGTGTGTATTTTGAGCGCGGCGGTGTGTACCGCCAATGGAATACCGCGGTTGAAAGACCGCCGCGTGGATTCGTTGGTCGTGATAGTGTGGGGGTATTTCTGTTGGCGTGACGGTGTCGGTTTTGTTTTTGCCAGTTTATCACTGACCTTTGGTGTGGCGGACTTGTGTGGGTGTCTGAATTTTGTCGGATTTTGAGATGTGGGTCATAATAGCTGTGACGGATTTCCGCAGCCGCAGCGGTATGTTGGCGGTCTTCTGCACGGCGGTAAGTGGCTTTTACCGCCAATGTTCTAATGACCGCCATAATGTGCTACTGGTGAACATTGAGCAACTAATATGCGCAGTGGTGAAACACAAAGTCATTGGTCAAGCACTATTAATAGCATTACACTAGGCCACCACACAAACACAGGGCAATCAGGGACCTGGGGTCAGTGGCAGTGGGCACACAGTTCAGGGGACAGGGAAGCTGGGAGGACTGCTGTGTGACGGGGGAGGACAGGCCCAGGGAACCGACTCTCCAGGAGGCACTCACCGCGATCCTGGGAGCATACCATTCCCAGGATACGCTGGGTCAGATACTGGACAAGTTGCTGGAGAACATGAGGCTGCAGCAGGGACAGTACCTGGGGATCAGGGAGGACTTCAAGGACATCAACACAACCCTGGTCTCCATTGCAGGGGTGCTGGCAGACATGGCCAACACGATGAGGGGAGGCAGTGGCACCCCATCGGGCCTCTGCCACTAGCCAAACTGATGAACAGCCCTCCACCTCCGCTGCCGCTAGTGGAAAGGAGGTCCTGCTGCAGGACCAACAGGGCACCAGCACCCATCCCCCCGCAGAAGGTGAACCACCCCGCAAACGTTCCCTGCGATCCAGGCAGAATCCAGAGACTATTTCCAAGACCCACCAGGAAATAAGACTCTCCTGATTGTCACCCTTGTGTCCCACTCTGTCACCCTGTCCACCTTGAACTGCCATTGCTCCCCTTCCTATGCCCCCTTGGACAATGCACCTGTGATACAAATAGACTGGACTCTAACCTGGAGTTTCCTCCACCATCAGCCCAGCCCATTGCACATCCACATCTACCTCTTAGCACTTAAATAAACACTCTTTGAAAAAATACAAGTATGGTGTATGTCAAATGATTTAAGTATGTATTCGTTTAACAAGGTTTAAACATTGAAAATCAAAGGTACAGAAATGTATACATAGAAAGGACCTGTAGTTGGCTGCAGTCAACACACCAGGAGCGATAGTGGGGCACAAATATCTGCAAATAGAGATGCCAAAGGTTACAGTGAGTGGCCATAGAAGTGGGAAAATCAGCCTGCCAGTGACAATGCCAAACACTAAACTGTCAATTAAATGTGAAGTTACACTGTATTACCTGTGTGTTATTGGAAGTATTGACAAATTATTGCACTTCTGTTGTCCTCATCCTCAACCTCTGCCTCCTCATCTTCACTGTCCACATGGTCCCCTGCTGCCACACGGCCATCTCCATCCTCATCCTCCTGCAGAAAAGGCACCTGGCGAAGTAAGGCAAGGTTGTGCAACATACAGCATGCCATGATGATCTGGCAGACCTTCTTGGGTGAGTAGTACAGGGATCCACCTGTTAGATGGAGGCAACGAAACCTGGCCTTCAGGAGGCCAAACGTCCTCTCTATAAATCTTCTTGTTCGCCCATGTGCCTCATTGTAACGTTCCTCTGCCCTTGTCCTGGGAGTACTCACAGGGGTCAGTAGCCATGAGAGGTTGGGATAACCAGAGTCACCTGCAAATATTGAGGGACAACTGTTAGCCACACCAACCTTTAGGGCCCACACCATACACCAACATATACTGGGTGGGAGCTAGGGCTCACCTATTAGCCACACCCTGTGCCTCTGTAGTTGAACCATCACATATGGGATGCTGCTATTCCTCAGGATAAAGGCATCATGCACAGACCCAGGATATTTTGCATTGACGTGGGAGATGTACTGGTCCGCCGGGCCCACCATCTGCATATTCATGGAGTGAAAGCTCTTTCGATTTCTGAACACCTGTTCATTTCGCCAGGGGGGGACAAATGCAATATGTGTACTATCAATTGCCCCAATAATGTTGGGGATATGTCCCATTGCATAGAAATCAGCTTTCACTGTGGCCAAATCCTGCACCTGGGGGAAAACGATGTAGCTGCTCATGTGTTTAATCAGGGCAGACAACACTCTGGTCAGCACTATTGAAAAAATTGGCTGAGACATTCCTGCTGCCAATCCCACTGTCACTTGGAAGAAGCCAGTTGCCAGGGAATGGATCACTGATAGCACTTGCACAAGAGGGGGGATCCCGGTGGGGTGACGGATAGCAGATATTAGGTCAGGCTCCAACTGGGCACACGGCTCTGTGATTGTGACACTGTCCAGTCTATAGGTGAGGGTAATGTGCCTGTCCTCCACTGTTGCCAGGTCCACCAGGGGTCTGTACACAGGGGTATGTCTCCATCTCCTATTCATCCGCGGCGGTTGCAACCTATGGGACAAAATGGTGAGCAGCTGCTCAGTATCTCTTATTTCCAACCACTACACTTCAATGCATGTTGTGATTGTAACAGTATTTTGTTGGAGAGGTCGAAATCGTGCACATGTGTACTGTGACACAGTTAGGAGCCATGGCCTGCACCCCACCCTGAAATGGTGTCTGCCTGTCCTGTTTGGAGGGACAGGTAGAAATGAGGTCATTCCGCTGATGTTGTGCGCCGTTGCGGGAGGCGGTCGAAAACCGCCGTGCAACTCCTCATTCGTTAACATTGGGCACTATGGGGTTCAGTGGCCAATGGTGATGTACGCCGGCGGTGACAGTATGCATCGCCCCGGATGTCACCGCCATTTTCTATCTGTTCACTCACATGCCTTCAACAGAAGAGGACCTACACTGCAAGTGCTGCTGTGACAGTCTCTGGAACTGACCATGGCTCGTGTGACTGGGGAAAGGGTCCATGCTTTCACGTCGGCGGAGTTGGAGAGACTGGTGGATAGGGTCCTACCCCAGTACCGAATGCTGTATGGGCCTCCAGATCAACGGGTGAGTACACCATGAGTACGATGCATGGGGCGTGAATGCATGGTGTGCTGTGTGTGAAGGCCTCATGTAGGGAGTCTGTGGTGGATGGGCCCTGGGCAGCATGCTGCATGTATGATGGGCCATGTCTGTGCTAATGGGGATGGGAAGGGGCATGGTAGGCCATGAGTGTAACAGGCAGGACGGTTGGACTAATATTTTTCCCTATGTCCATTTCCATGTAGGTCAGATCCCATCAGAAAAAGGGTATATGGCGTGCCCTTGCCAAGGACGTGCGGACCCTGTGAGTCTATGGCAGGCGGAGCTTCCACTGTTGCAAACGGTGGGAGGACCTGAGACACGGGACACGGAAGATGGCAGAGGCCCAGCATGGGATTGCCTCCCAACGAGGAAGGGGTGCCCATCAAACCCTGACCCGGAGCTGGATGGGGACCTGGGGGCATTGCAGCAGCCACAAGGGGGTGAGTACAGAGCCCCAATATACAACTTGCGCCTGGTGTGGTGGTATCCGGGTGGGGGATGAGGACCTGTGGGTGCCCCTAGGCCAGGTCTGACATTGCAGAGTAGGTCCCATGTTGGGCAGGGTTCTGATGTAAAATACTCCCGACCAAGCTAGTAGACATCCACTACTGGGCAGGGGTCTGTGGGTCTCAGATATGCTGCAATTCGCGTTAGGTGTACCTATCCATGGCCTGGTGACTAGGTGACTAGCATTGTGACTGGTAGTGCATTGCCTAGTGCGTAGGGCTGTTCCCTGTGTGTGTGTGTCGTGTACGCTAACGGTGGTGTTGTTGCCGCCATTGACCAAGTGTATCTTTTGTCTCTCCCACCTCTTTTTTGTTTTGTCACCCTGTCCTTATGTGCATTAGCCTCATCTAGCGGAGGAGCTAAGGCACCAGCGATGGAGGGAGCTGCATTCCACAGGGCCGAATCCACCGATGGTGATGGCACCAGTGAGACGGAGGGTGAGGGGATCACCACGGTGGAGACAGGAGGGGACAGTTCAGACACGGATTTCTCCTCCGATGGAAGCTCCCTGGTGGTGGCGGACACCTCTGTGCCCACCCCAGCTACTGCCACCACCTCCCGTACCAGCACCGCCCTCCCAGCAGGCCTCAGCTTGTTTCCTGTGCCCGCTCACCCAGGAGGGTGGGCATCTCCTTCACCCAAGGCACCTCAGGCCCTTCCCCAGTAAGCTCTGCTGCCCTGAGTGAGGAGGATATTGACCTCCTGCGATCCATCTCTGTTGGGCAGTCAACCATTGTGAATGCCATCCAGGGGCTGGCAACCCAAATGCAACAGACAAATGCATTCCTGGAGGGCATTTACACTGGCATGGCGGCCCAACATCGATCATTCCTGGCTCTGGCCTCCTCTCTGATGGCAGCCATTGTCCCTGTTTCTAGCCTCCCCCCTCCAACTTCCTCTACCCAATCCCATTCCCCTCAACCCCAACCTATCCCAAGCACACAGGCAGACAAGTATGCACTCAGGACAACACACAAGAGTGGACATGGCAAACACAAGCACCACACTTAATCCCACAGGTACTCACACAAACACCATCCAGATGCAGACATACCAACATCCAGTGCCTCCATTGTGGCCCCCTCCTCCTCCTCGCCCTCCACCTCCCTCCCAATTGTGTCTACACTCACACCTGCATGCACTCCATCCTCATCCACTACCCCCATCACCAGCAGACCTATCATCACACCCCCCTCACTGGCAGTCACCACCCCCACATCAATGCACACTTCCCCTGTGTCCTCTCTCACTGTGGCTCTCCTCCCAAAGTACACAAAGCAAGCACTCAACCACCCAACAGCCATCTACCTCACAACAGCATCCAGCCCATGCACCTGCACCCAAACACAGCAGACAGACACCACCGACAACCACTCCCTCTTCCTCCACTCCCAAACCATCTCCCTCTTCCCGCCCCAATGTCCCGAAGAAGCTCTCCCACGCCAACATTGACCTCTTCCCTAGCCCTCCCCCACGTCCCTCATGTCAGGCCAGGGTGGTCAAGACCCAGGCAAGCACCTCAGCCACCCAGTCCAGGGGCACAGTAGTGTCCACAGCTACATCATGTGGGAGAGGATCCCGGGTACCAGGCAGCCACACTGATAGGGTGACTGCACCAAGTGCTGCAAGGAAGGGAAAGGAGGCACATCCAGCTGCAAAAATGAAGGGGAAGGAGGCACCCCAAGCTGGTAAAAGGAAGGGCAAGAAGCAAACCCAGCCTGCTGAGAGGAAGGGCAAGGAGCAGTCCCCAACTGTTGCCAATAGGAGCAAGGAGCCATCCCCAGCTGCTGGCAGGAAGGGCAAGGGGCCTGCACCAGCAGGCAAAAAGGACAAGAGGCCAGGTGCTGAGACTCAGTCGGAGCCCCCACCACCAACCATGGTGGTTCAGCCATCCAAGGCTACAGGGGAAGGGCTGGAGCCTCCCCCCACCACTCCTAGCACCTCCACCAGCACCACTGCCAGCAGCAGCCCCAGTGGGCAGCCATCCGAGGCCGCAGGGGATGGGCTGGAGCCTCCCCCCACCACTGTTAGCACTGCCACCAGCACCACTGCCAGCAGCAGCAGCACCAGAGGTCAGCCGTCCGAGGCTACAGGGGAAGGACTGGAGCCTCCCCCCACCACTGCCAGCACTACCGCCTCTACCACCACTGTCACCACTGAGCAGCTGTCACCGCCTGTGGTCAGTGTGTAATCCTGCATCCATGGGCTGTTGTGCGGCCTGGCCCCAGCAAATCCTGTGAGTCTGACACCCAGATGAGAGACTATGACCTTGCACTCCCCAAGATCTGCATCACAGGGCATGTTTCCCCCTCCAGAACCAGTGGAGATGCCATCCACTCACCCCATCCTTCCCAGGATGAAGATCACTGGGCACAATGCCCCCTCCAGAACCAGTGGGCAAATCACCCACTTGAGAGACTGTGGCCTTGCACTCCCTAGGACCGAGCACAGGGCATTTTGCCCCCTCTAGGACCAGTGGCATTGTACCATCTTCTGGCTGAGGTGTCCCCCCATTCCCCGTCCCCCTGAGGTGCCTGTCTATTTTCGACCTGATGCCCCTGCAGTGTTCTCTCTGTGTTGTTGCAGGATTGAGGTTGGGCCTTGGACTTTGTGCTGTGGCTCTGCGGCCCACGGACATTGAGGACTGGGCAGTGTCCCTTGCATTGTAAATCTGTATATACTTTTTGATATGGATGCATGCATTTCACCTATATTTATCTTATTGCAGCCTTTTTACACTATAGTAGTTGTCCTTGCATTATTCCTGAGGGGTACGGGTGTATATGTCATGTTACTGCATCTGGTTGTGTGTGTGGTGTTGGGGGTGTTGCGTGTTGCATGTGTGTGTCACTCTCTTTTTCCTCCCCCCCTCCCCTGTGTGCTAGGCGGCAGTACTCACCGTGGTCATCTCCGCTGGCGTTGGTGTTTGTAATGGAGCAGAAGGTAGAAGAGCATGGGGAACACATGCAACTCGGGCTCCATGGCGGCGTGGTTGCTCCCTGAGTCTCCAGAGGTGAGTCGTTTCCCCTCTGTGCAGTGTTTCCGCCAGGCTTTTGATGTCGTTGATACTGCCTCGAAAAAGGTGGTGGATAGGTGTGTCATATTGCTGTGGGCAGTACATTGTCTTCTACCTGGCTGTTGATGGTCACCGCCATGGTGCCTATTGGTTTCGCCCTGGCGGTCGGTGTGTTAAAGTGGCTGTCTGTCTGAGCGGTTTCCGCCATGGTCATAATTTCATATTTATCACTGCCGGCCTGTTAGCGGTATTACCGCCGCTTTATCACCGACCGCCAGGGTTGTAATGAGGGCCCTAGTGTCATTTACTAGGGACTTACAGGCAAATTAAATTTACCAATCAGGTAGAGTCCCAATGCCACCCAATGCCAACAAAATCATGTTTAGCAACAGAAGCCAAAATCTGGGGTAGGCCCTGCAAAAGGGCAAGGCCAAACACCGGCTTTAGCTCATTTCCCTGTTTTTTTTACCTGTTTGAATACCGGTCATGCCAGTAAAAAAAATGGCTAGCTGGCAACCATACCTCTAGCACCATGACAAGACATCACTGGCCACTGCTTTGTAGGTGGGGGAAGGCAAGTGGAGCTGAGGCCAACATCTGGAATCTCAGCTGCCAGTGAGAAACCCAGCGACCACCTAATAAGAGCCCAACACTCTGTCCTTCAGGGCCTTGCTGAACATCTTCATGTTCAAGGCACCCATCATGCTAGCCGTGCCTGCTAAACGTCATGCTTAATCTGCAGGCTAAAGTGGTACCCTCCACTATTTCAGGTTTCTAAAAGGTGGCCATTTTACAGACATACCTCTAGCTCAAACCATGGCCTCTTATCCATCAAAACAAAGTCTTCCTGCACCAGTTGAGACAAAGCCTGAAGCCTAGAACAAGGATTATTGACCAAAAAAAGAAGACCTTCCTGCCACAGCTAGGCACACCACTTCTTGAGACAAGACCTGCCTGCTAGAATAGGGCCTATTGACCAAAATAACAAGACCTGCCTGCCGGAGTAAGGCCCCTCTTCACTCTGAAGGTGGAGCGCTTTCAGCAACTAGCTTAACATAGGTAGGTTACAAAACCCCACTACCCAGTCAATTCCAGCCTTCTGTACTCTGTCAGAATTAATTTTGTGCTACCCACTCCATAACTTCCTGATTTAAGTCTTCTGCCCATCCGTATAGCCATCCATCATGGCCTTCTGTGACTCTTCCTTCCACTCAAAACACCTCTCTAAAGCGAGAGACAATTCCTTTAAAAGTACTTATCCTCCAAATTTATCAAAATATGCTGTGAACATTTTTCAAACAAAGGATTCTATGAGAATTTCAGGAAACTCTGATTGATGACTTGTATTGGGTATCGGTAAAACTTTATTTATTAATTTTTAAGTAGCATAAAATGTACAAAGTGCAAAGTGCAAGAAATATACAAGTAACAAAAGTCTATTAAATCATAACCAATTATTAAAAATACCAAGCCCATTCTTCATAGGTACCGTACATAAAACTGTCCCCCGCATGACTCCCCTGTATTTGGACATACAAAGTAATATAAGAATCTTTGATCAAGACCAGCAACAATAGAACAGTAACAAACAATGGACATATCGCCCTGATTTAATATAAACATTTCCTCAAGTTTGAACAATGTCAGATAAAAACATCCATCACCTGCCAAATCACGGCAGAATCCATTTTCATTAAAAAAGCGAGGGCCAGCCTGCATTGGTATACATGATAACACTTACAATGGAGGACAATAAAATGTTTCCTCGGAACCTCATAAATTCAACAAATAAAGATAAAATGTAGATCTGTTTGAGTTAATATACCATCACAGGGACAAGGTCCCAGCTCCTTCAATGAGTGACACCTAAGGGGATGGCCCAACCCTAAAGCTAAGTAATTTAGGTGAAACCTAGTAAAGGCGAAATGATGCTGTAAATTTGGAATGCCTGATAAATAGGGTTGAATACCCTGATACGAGAGAGTCTGGCTGTATAGGTGTACTGCTGGTTTGTTTTTATTTAGCTCCATCCTCACACCCCTCGCGTGCACCAAGAAGGCTGGCTTCAACTCAGTTTTACTATGAGAGAGGCATTGAAGGGGAGAAGAGAATAGCTCAGATAACCCAGTTGCCTCCAGGGACGATTTGACATCTGAAACTCAGGGTATCCTGAAGGCTACATCTAGAGTCGAACAGTCTTGCAACAACTTTTGAGTCAGTAGGGCTCATTGCCTTCTCCAAATGGATTTCCAAAGTAAGAGTGGAGCAAGTTTGATTCTATCAGTGATGTATGGGAAATCTATCTCCTGATGGCACACACTATTAGAGCAACTCCGGGGGACAGCCAAGAGATTTTTTTAAGAAGGCTTCCTCTATGCTCTGAATCCTGTGCAGATCTCTTGTTCCCTAAATCGTTACCCCATATATGGCAATTGCCACAGATTTGGACACATAAATCGTCAGCATCTCTTGAACTGGTTTAGTGTCTAACTTCTTGCTGAAGTTCAACAGGGCCGGAACTAATCTCTCCAGGATGGTTGCTCTATTTGACACCATCGGTCTCCACATGTATTTCACATTGAAGAGAATACCCAGGTCGGTGAAACTTGGGGTATCACTTACTGTGCAATTGTTGGTGGTAAATATGTAGTGTCTTTTGGGCCTTCTACCACAGACTATAGTGAAGGTTTTACCTTCGTTCACCTTTAGATCCAGCTCTTGCATGAAGGTGGTGTAATCCTCTGTGAGGCCCTGTAGTGCCCGTCCAGTTCTTGCCACAAGCACTGCATCATCCACATAAAGGAGGATGGGAGGGGCGTGTACCTATGTGTGTAACATATCTGGCTCTCCTAACTAGTGCAGCTTCTACTGTATTAGTATACAGAGTAGAAAGGAAGGAGGCCAGGACGCTGCCCTGCCTGACCGCACGTTTGATCATAAAAGGATGTGTGCACTCTCCTTCCCTAATAAAGTACACACAAGCACTCTTTTGGGAGTATAGCTGTCTACTGAAGTTGATAATGGGAACCTCAATACCCATCACCAACATGAGGGCCCAAAGCGTAGAATGTACCACACAATTGAACGCAGCAGACAGGTCCATGAAAGCCAAATAAATTGAACCAACATGTTTGGCACTAATACTCAGATTCAGACCCTGGTCAATAGTACCTAGCCCCATTTTGAAGCCATATTGAGTGTTAGCTAAGGCATTTTTAGCTAAGGTCCATTGCTCCAACCTGTGTAACAGGATCCTGACCCAAACTTTGGTGGTTGAATTGACCAGGGATATGGGCCTGTAGTTCTTTGGTTGTGACTTGCCCCCTTATAGATTGGAATGATGATCGACTGTTTCCAAGAGCATGGGGGCCCCTCTCTTGCAAAAGCATTAAAAACATTCAGTAGGATGGGAGCCCATGAGGTCTGACACTCCATACATAAAAACATCCACCAGGACCCCGTCCGGGCCAGGAGCCTTACCACTACTACATTCAACGAGAGCACTCTGTACCTCTGTGAGATCAAAAGTGAGAGGTGTATAATCATACCCTAGCTTAATTGAGTCCGTCTTTCCAGACTCCATTGTACCAGATGAAAAAATTGAGGCAAAAAATTAAATCCACGTAGATTCTTGAACATGCAAATCAAGGGTGGGGGTCATAGGGCTCCCTGAAATATGGGGCATTCAACACCTTCCAGAATGTGGTGCAGTCCTTATTCAAACTTGATTCTTGCAGCTCCTCCCATGCCCTGTCAATCATCTCCCTGACTCTGGCTGCTCGTGCCTCTTTATAGGCTATGCACAGATTCCTTATCAATACCCTATCTTTCTGGTCTGCACATAAGGCCTGATGTAATTGCAACCGGGTTTTCGTGCAGGTAGAGTGAAACCACCCCTGTAACTTCTGATTCCTTGAACAGGATTTTCGCAGCAGGGCATTCTTAATATTAGTAGTAATTCCTGTAAAGCTGAAGCTCACCTGCACTGGAGGAACGTAAATGTTTAAAACAAGGAAACCTCAGTATGACTATAACTTAGGATACCAGGAAGGAAGTTGGCTTTACCAACTTACTTCCACTTAAGGGAATAGCAATTCTTCTTAACCAGAATGGGTTTAAAACCTACCCTCTCCCCGGTTTTACACACACCCTCCAGCCTCATGCTGCAAGAAAAATTAGCATGGCCTCTTAAGCCGGAGAAGACCACCTCAAAGTCAACTACTAAAAGTAGGCGAGAGGGGACCTGCTTGATCCAACTCCTTGTTCATCAATGTCAGGTCAAATTTCACCATAGTGTTATTGAGGGCGTTACCATATTCATTGTGCTTAAAATGCATCAAGGACTCGTTCTAAGTGTCCACCAAGCCACATCCCAGCCTTCCTACTCTTACAGTATATAACCTGTATACCTGACCTCTATCACTATGCATGGAAGGGATGCTTCAAACTTAATCTTCTATATTTTTCTTAGAATACTGCCTGATGGCACAACTTTTTACACAGTCCTAAATTTCTCTTCAACAAATGTCATCTCCTATGAGTGAAAGCGGAAGGTTTCACAAGTAGTCTGTAAAAAGTTGTGGGTGTCCCACTGTGTATTTCCATTCTGTTCCACTTACTCGCCTAACAGTGAGGTGCTAATATAGTCTTGATGGTCCTAAAGAAACACCATTCGATCTATTATGATGCAAAATGTGTGAAACATGTCGACCAGTATATTGTAGTAATTTATTTTTACACACTTTCACTTAGAGAGTGTAGGAACATTATTTTCCATGATCCCTTCCCTTTGTTTTTAATCTTGACATAGGCACCCTGGGTTGTAATAAGGCACCTCTTCATATTTTCTATAGTCAGTTTTAATCTCACACATTCCAGTCCTTCACCTCACATGTCTACAGGCTTTAGGATATCCCTGTAAGTGACATCAGCATTTTTAAAAAAAAGATCTCTGGCAAAGAGCTGCGTCGTGGGGCCCGTCGGGAATTGCATTGCCAGCCCAACGAGGAGCAGGCCCAATGATGGTGCATGGAAGTGGTGTGTGAAGGCTGTTGCTTTTATTTATGATTTGGGAAATTGTACACTGGACCGGTTTGACCTCCCAATCCCTCATTTGTCTATAAAATAACCGTTTTGCCAGGCCCAAACCTTCCTTGTTAATACATATCAGTCACCGCTGAGTAGGCCCTGGACAGCCTAGAAGGCAGGGTGCAAAGTATTTATAAACGTTAGACATGTACTTTTAAGTTTTACATGTCCTGTTAGTGAAAAACTCTTAAAAACATATTTTTGCAAGTTCTATTTCTCCGATAGGATAACATTGGAGTTGCGTTATTACAATTTGGAAGCATAATTTCCAAATGGTAAGAGATAATTGTTTTCAAGTTTGGTGTCTCTGAAATCACAATTTAAAAATCCTATCTCATAGTGAAGTCAGAATTTAAATTGCAATCATGAAAATGCCACTTTTAGGAGGTTGTAACTTCTTATTTTCTCACCTGTCTCTCATCACATATCTGGGGTGGGAGACAGCTGAGCTTTGTATATGCTCCCTAAACAGATATACACAGTGAGAGCTTAGGTGTGACTTGATGGGCCATCCTGGCAGGATGGTAGGGAGGAGCTGTACCCAGCCTCACTTACATCTGAATAGACTGTGTCCTGTCCCCACAGAAAGACCTGCATACTCTCTTGTAGTGAGGCAGGAGCAAGGGCAGGAATAGCAGGGCCACTGTGCACTTTGAAGGTCTATCCTTGAAGTCCCCCCCCACTTCAAAGGCACCACTGGGTATAAGAACTGGACCTCAGACACCACCACTTCAGTATACTTCTGAACCAGTAGATACTCTGCCAGGAAGAAGGTACTGCTGTGCTGCTGAAGGGGTACCACCCTGCTGGACTCCTGCTTTGCTGTGCTGACCTGCTGCCCTCTTGCCTGGGTGAGAACTTCTGGACCTGCATCTCGTTTAATCCCAGAACTCAGAGTGTCCCCAGGGGCTAGTTAGCTGGCCTCCTGGTCTGACGTCTCAGGGACATAAAAGACTCCCAGCCAACCCAACACTGCAACTGGACTCTGTTAGCTGTGAGTCTACCCTGCCAAGTGATGACACCCCGCCCCAGACCCTTGGAAGTGAGCCTAAAGTGCTTGCCAGCAAAACTGACACATCCTCTGCTGAGCAACATATTCCCAAGCAGGACCAACACATCTTCTCTGCTTAGTGGGGCATCCTCAATCAGAACCAATACATTTCTACTGCTGCACGGATTGAACCTGTCGCAAAAGACTCATCGCTGCTGCTTCCCCACATCTTGAGTTTGACACATCGTCTTCGGAACTGATGCTGTGCAACACTTTTCCCAGCGCAAGCTCCTCACATCTCCCGTAGACAGCTTCCTCGACAATGACACTGAAACTCTGCATAGTAGCTTCCCCGCTCATCAGAACCCACACATCACCTCGACTGCGCAATGCATTCTTGACACCAGCTTCAAATCTCAAGCCCCGTCATCAGGATCCCTGATGCTGATGCGTGGAAATTCATGTTATTCGCTTTGTGCAAAAATGGACATCAGTACCTCCATTTTCTTGTGTGTCTCTCTCCTTATCTTGCTTTGAAATGCTGAAAAGCACTAATCAGCTGTTTTTCCTTTAATAAGGGCATGTTTGGACATGTTTCAACATCATGTGAGTTCCACTCCGGTTAAAATCAAGTTATTTCAGTAAAAGGTCAATGATTCATGGCCATCTGCTCTGAATAAGGAGGTGATTAATAATCTACCCCATAAGTCAGCCACTTATGCTCTGGCAGTTATTTGCATTCTATTATAATCTAATCTAAATGTGTCAAAGGTTAAACCACAGATGCTGAACAGTCGTGCCATCTGTTTTCCATTTGCACTAAATCTTGTTTGTTCATGGGTATAAAAGGAAGGCAAACTTCCACTATAGCGATGTGTACTGCTGTGACCGCTCTGAGCTAAAATAAATTTGTACCTTGCATTCTCCACGTGTTCTGGTCCTTATGATTAAGCAGGTGATTGGTGGATTCCCACTTTCACAATTGGCGACCACGAAGGGACCTCTTAGAGGGATGTCCAATGGGAAAGTTAGATTTTGCGGTGGGATACTCTGACAAAGTTATTACTAGCCCTAGATCTGAACCGTTATCATATGCTTTGGGCCCAATACAGAGTGAAATGCCTTTTGTCCTCACTGACAAATGTTCTCTAAATTGACTAGGATTGAAGAGTTTACAAAACATGCACGCCACCATACATTGTGCCCAAAACGGTGTTTACCTTACTTGCAATGAGACAGTACCTGCCATGTTAAAACAGAGTATAAACATACCCCCTGACTTACGTGATATAGACAACAGGTTGTGGGCAACAGGATCTAATGATTCTGGTGTGAAGGGTATCACACCAGTACACATTAAAATGAAGGAAAATGCTAAACTTCCCCGTGTTCCTCAATATAAATTGTCCCCAGAAGGAAAAGAAGGACTTTGTGCTATTATTATTGATTTGCTCAACAAAGGTATTAGTAGAGCAACTTCAGGTAATGTTTGTAACAGCCCCTGGCCACCTGTTTTAAAAAGAGACAGTGGCACAGGTGAGGTCAAATTCAGAATGGTAGCTGATACCCGAGAAGTGAATAAGGTTATTGATCTGCAGTATCCAGTGATACCAGACATAACTTCTATGTTTTCATCTGTCCCCTCCTATGCTGAATGGTTTACTGTCATTGATTTGAAGAGTGCTTTCTTTAGTATTCCCATTCATGAAGATAGTCATTATTTGTTCACTTTCAGTTTTGATGGTGGTTCATATGCGTTTTGTCACTCTCCTCAGGGGTATATGGAAAGTCTGGGCGTTTATTCCCAGGCCTTAAAGAGGCAATTGGACAATTGTTCTTTGCCCTGGAACCAGGCTTTTACAACATGTGGATGATTTGTTGATAAAAGCGCTCACTAAAGAGGAATGTAAAAAGGCTATGCATGTTCTGCTTTCTTTTCTTGCTGTGAATGGTCATAAGGTTTCACCAACTAAATTGCAATATTGTCAACAGGAGGTTTCCTACATGGGCCACCTCCTATCGAAAGGGGGTCAGAGTTTATCTAAGGAACAAGTTCAAGCCATCATAAACATAAGTCGCCCATCTACCCAACTTGATATGAGAGGTTTCATTGGGATGGTTTCATTTTGCAGACAGTGGATACCCAATTTTTCTCTGTTGGCAAAATCTGTATTGGCATTGAGACATGCTGATGTGACTGATCCCATTCCCTGGGATGATGACAGTGAGCAGTGCTTTTGTGCTTTAAAGAACACTTTGTGTAATACTCCTGCATTAGGGACACCTGATTATTCAAAGTGCTTTGCCTTGTTTGTGCATGAAAAGAATGGTTGTTTGTTATCTGTCTTAACGCAGAGGCATGGAGAGAAGAATAGACCATGTGCCTATTTTTCTTCAACATTGGATCTGGTAGCGAGAGGCCTACCCAGCTGCCTTTGACACATGGCTGCTGCCACTGTTGCATTAAAACAGCAGATTCCACTATAATAGATCATGATGTGACTGTCTATGTCCCTCATTCCATTGACATATTGTTAACCAAAACAAAGACTCAGCATATGATAAATGCCCATCTATTGCATCATGAATTGGCCCTGCCAGCACCCAATGTTACGCTCAAAAGATGTAATGTCATTAACCCAGCCACCATCCTGCCTCTCCCTTTTGCAGAGGCTAAGGTCCCACACGACTGTGTGTTGGTGACTGAATCTGAAACAAAGGGTGGGGTGGATCTTACTGATTTTCCTCTGATGGATCCTAAAGGTACATTATGGCGGTCATTCTGACCGCGGCGGTCGGCGGTCGCCGCCCGCCAAGCGGTTCCCACCGAAAGACCGCTCCGCGGTCAAAAGACTGCGGCGGCCATTCTGGCTTTCCCGCTGGGCCGGCGGGCGACCGCCGGCCGGCCCAGCGGGACAGCCCCTTCAACAATGAAGCCGGCTCGGAATGGAGCCGGCGGAGTTGAAGGGGTGCGACGGGTGCAGTGGCACCCGTCGCGATTTTCACTGTTTGCACAGCAGACAGTGAAAATCTTTGTGGGGCCCTGTTCGGGGGCCCCTGCACTGCCCATGCCAGTGGCGTGGGCAGTGCAGGGGCCCCCAGGGGCCCCACGGCACCCGTTCCCGCCATCCTGGTTCTGGCAGTGGACACTGCCAGAAACAGGCTGGCGGGAAGGGGGTCGGAATCCCCATGGCGGTGCTGCAAGCAGCGCCGCCATGGCGGGTTCCCTGGGCCAGCGGGAAACCGGCGGGAAACCGCCGGCTCCCCTTTTAGCTTTGAGGATTTTAAAAAGCCATAATTCAAATGTGACATTTATGCAGTAAGCAAGTTTTTAGTAACGGCATGGTGCATACACATCTTTTATTTACAATGATTTGAAATTGTTCTAAGTCGGGCAAACATGGATTTTACTCTTTTTAAATTTTGCTATGATATTATGATGTTTATTTATATTTATATTGTATTGTATTGTATTGCTTTGATGGTCTGTTGGCCGAATAAAGCTTATGTGTGGAAAAAAAAATAAAAAAAAATCCGCAGGTGCAAAAATACAGCATGGACCTTCGGTAAGTCGAATATTACAAGCCTTAATATTGCCACAAAGGTTAGCCGTCATTAAGTGTAATGCATGCAAGAAAATAGTTGACACGGTAGGACAAGGTAATGCTTTTACAGATGAAATTGCTAGGCAGACTGCTCAGACTCCCTACTCTTTAACATATGTCCTAGTTCCCACTACCCCTGGTGAAATGGACGCAGACCCATATGATGATGTGAAGGAAATACAGGCCCTTGCAGATGAAGTAGAAAAAGTAAAATGGGAAAGCAAAGGATACTTTTTTGATAAACAGACTGGCACTTGGGTGTCAGCGTATGAGTAAGAAGGGGGTGTTCCCTAGTAGTTTTCTACTACCAATTATCCAAATGGCTCATGGTGCCTCCCATGTTGGAGCTGATGGGATGGTGCATACAGTGTCTCAAACATGGGTCAGTGACAAATTACGAAAGACTGCAGTAGACTGTTGTAAATGCTGTATGGTGTGCGCACAACATAATGTGGGGAAAGGCACACAAGTTCCCGAGGGCCATTTCACGATGCCAGATGCCCCTTTCCAGTGTCTACAAATGGATTTTATCCAAATGCCCCCCTCACAAGGAAGGAAATATGTTTTAGTAGTTATTTATTCCTATAGTGGATGGGTGAAGGCATATCCCTTGAAAGATAATACTGCTGTAAGTATTGCAAAAATGTTGTTAAAGGAATTCTTCCCACAATATGATTTGTGTAAAAGTTTATAGAGTGATAATGGACCATACTTTGTGAATGAAATAATGACACTAGTATGTCAGGGATTAGGTATTCAACAAACGTTCCATTCCATATATCATGCAAAATCTGCTGGTGTAGTAGAAAGATGTAATGGTACCCCTAAAAGCAAAATAGAAAAAATATGCGCATCTAGCAAACTGAGTTGGGTTGACGCTTTCCATTAGCATTGTTCTCTATGAGAACAACGGCCATTGCAAAAACGAAGCTGTCTCCTACGAGACAGTGATGGGCAGGCCAGCTAACGTCTTTGGTTTCGCATCTCCATCCAAACTAAGAAATGTAACTCATCCAGGATTATTAGAATATTGTGAAGACTTGACAAATTAACTGTCTTTTGTTCATCAAAAGGTCAGAGATGCCTGGTCCCATCCATTGGAAGGACAACATCACAATATAAAACCGGGGGACTAGGTCCTGACCCGAAGTTTCACACGGAAAACGAGTCTCCAACCACATTGCAAGGATCCCACGCAGGTGCTGCTAGTGACCCAAATGGCCGTCAGGTTTGAAGGTCACAGCAATTGGATCCACGTGTCTCATGTCAAAAAAGGCACCCTCGGTCTGGCTGGAGAAGTCTTCAGAAGCCGACTGTTCTGACCGACTGAAAGGTGTTTCCTTGCAAAAGGATCTTATCAACTTGACTCCTCTCACCCGTGATTATAAGCTGTGGACCCAGAAGCTAAAGGATTAGACAGGAAAGTGCTTAGGAGGGAACAAGCACCATCTGCCACAGTGCTCAAGAGTGCCAACTTTAAATGACTAACTTGTGCAGTGAAGTTAGTAAAATAAGGACACTGCAAGACTTGTGTTTTTCTCCTTTTTAGCCTGACCCATTGCTTCTTGTAATAATGACTGAGACATATTTCACCCATAAAGGAAACTACAAAACAGTATGGCTCAAAGATATGCTTCTCTGTGATGATGTTTGGGATACTGTTGATTATTTGCTGTGTTATACAAGTACTCTCATATCCCCACACACTTTACGTCCCGAAGATATGACCCACAGGGAAGAATTGCAGCTTAACACTTTTGTCTCATTATTGCATCATACACATCAAATTCCAAAGAAAAATGATTGTTGGATTTGTCTCAATCTTCCAGCCTATATTAGTGAAGGAATGGCACTTCTCCAAATACCCCTTCCCTTTGAGGCCTCCTGTTATGTGCTACATGTCTGAAAATAGAAGTAATGACAGTCTTTCAGGGTGTGGTCAGGTCACAGGAAGGAGCGAAAGGAATACCAAACCCCTCCCTGTATATGAATTATTATACGTCTGTTTTGGAAAAGGGGAATTGTACCAGGGTAATAATGCCTAATGCCACTTTTCCTCTCTCAGATATATTTACTCCCCTCTTTGCAAAAATTACTAGTAGTGATATTCTTCCAGATCCTCTGCCTACCACAGGCAGGAGAGGTATGCAATTTTTAAAGTTAAGAGGAGACAAATATATGGGCAATATTTGTATTACCAGTAATGGATCTCGATGGTTGGGAAACACCAGTAATTGCAATATGACTTTTGGATTAGCATCAACGGCACAAAAAGTGCCTCTATATGTGGGAGATTCAGTGTACTTCATTTGTGGAAACAAAGCTTGCACTTTGCACCGTGATGGTTGGGGTAGTTGTTGTCACTTAGATTTTATTGTCCCCGCTATGTCAATAAAAACAACACAGAAAGTACGTGTGAGGTCTCGTAGCATGATGCGTCCTCGAAAGAGGAGTGTGGATCAGGGAGATACAGGTCTGGAAATAGCCAGAGATATAGTGAAAGGATTTTTTCCCTGGTTCGGTATTGCTATTAATTCTCGATATATACGAAGGTTGGCTTGGCTACTGGAAACCAGCATTAATGAAACAATTGGGATCAGTGAAAGTATTACAATAGAACTTCGAGCCCTAAGACTTGTTTTGTTGCAAAACAGGACGGTCCTTGACATGATGTTAGCAGAAATGGGAGGAGTCTGTCAATTAGTGGGTGTGGCTTGTTGTACATACGTTCCAGATACCTTCACTATGGTTAGGGAGGCCGTTAAAAGGTTGCACAACATTGATGTGCAAGCCCATAGTGATAGTAGTATGTGGGATCCCGCAGGATCAATATGGAATTTTCTAAGTGCCTGTGGTTGGAAAATAGGATTTTTTTTTCTGATTATATTTTTTATTCTTATAGGATGTTGTATTTGTGTTTAATGTGCTCCACTCATCTGCCAAGCTTTAGGACAGTCAATGAAATTGTAACAGAGTCGCAGGGACCCTATTTCAGAATGACAACCCCGGACCGTCCGACCGATTCCCCGGGGGAATCAGGAAAAGCCAAGGATCCGAGACGACCTCAGCAAACCCGGATATCCGGGTGAAAGCGGATACTGAAAAGGGACTAAAAACCCGGCTACGGAGGCCGATGGAGCGAGAAGACGCAGAAGCCAAGCCAAGAGAAGATGCGGAAGCCAAGCCAAGAGAAGACTCAGAAGCCGAGCCAAAAGAAGAGGCGGAAGCCGAGACATGAGTAGAGCGACGGAGAACGGAAGCGGACCCCCTACCTGAGACGAGGAACAAGGTAACCGGAGAGCCGACAAGCACAAGAGGTGCGGACATACCAGCAGCCAGACGGCCTTTGGATGCGAACTCCTGCCACGTCCCTGCAGGGACGTGGCTATCGCAGATACGTGCCTACTTACTAAACCCGGCAGAATATTTTTGTGGCAGGAAAGGAAGGCAGGGGTTTGGGACTAACAGTGAGAGGGAAGAGATCACTTGTTTTTGTTTGTTTTCCTAACCCTCACAAAATGCACAGTGAGGAAAACGGGCACTGTGGAGATAACAGGCTTGTGAACTAAACAGTAGAAAGTCTTTTCTGTTTCTCATAACAAACACAAAAACACTGTGATGAGGACCTAGGCACAAACCACTTTTTCTTTTGTTTTTACCCACCACTCCGCACTGTCCCTCACGAAACTTTATAAACAGAGTCAAAACAAGCCACTTACCTTTCTCTTTACCTTTATTTTCTTCTGACTGACGGGTACCTGCTGACACATCCTGACGCCGACAAGGCTTCACCCGGAGAAGAAAACACCCTAAAAAGAAGAAAAGAAAAGAGTAAGGATACGGAAGGACTAAATAAGAAGGACAGAAAGAAGAGGAGAAACAGAGGCACCAGGGGAAGACAAAACGGGAAGAAGATAAGAACTGTTAAGGATATCTAGGAAAATAAAATAAATCCACATACTAATGAAAGAACGTTAATGCAAAGTATTGTGACTCCAACCGGATTATTTACGTCTCCTCTCCGATAACGCGGTCCCACAGCCTCAACAGAAATATTCTGTTACATCGACCACCAGGGCCACAAATGCTTTCCTTGCTCAGGACAGGGTGATACAGCAGTTCATGCGCATTGATGTGTCCCGCAATACCTTGTCTGACATTCCTGAAGAAGGCCCGACTATGAAAATGAACCCCAGCATACTGTCATTATTGATAATGATGCAGAAATGCCTAGAAATGTGACTTAACTTAAAAAGGGCGAAGAAAATGTTTGGACCGATGTCCAAAGGGCCAGTTGTGGAAGTTCATGTTATTCGCTCTGTGGAAATATGGACATCAGTACCTCCATTTTCAGGTGTGTCTCTCTCCTTATTTTGCTTTGAAATGCGGAAAAGCACTAATCAGCCGTTTTTCCTTTACTAAGGGCATGTTTGGGAATTTTTAAACATTTTGTGAGTTCCACTTCTGTTAAAATCACGTTATTTCAGTAAAGGTCAATGATTCATGGCCATCTGCTCTGAATAAGGATGTGATTAATCATTTACCCCATAAGTCAGCCGCTTATGCTCTGGGCGTTGTTTGCCTCTGTTATAATCTAATCTAAATGTGTCAAAGGTTAAACCACAGATGCTGAACAGTCACGCCATCTGTTTTTCATTTGCACAAAATCTTGTTTGTTCATGGGTATAAAAGGAAGGCAACCTTTCGTAACGTTTTGTACTTGCTTCACAGCACTATAGCGTTGTGTACTGCTTGTGACTGCTCTGAGCTAAGATAAATTTGCACTTTGCATTCTCTGCGTGTTCTGATCCTTATGATTAAGCAGGGGATTGGTGGCCGAAGAAGATTCCCACTTTCACCAATGCAACAGGACCTCGCATTGCAGTCTCACTGCATCTCAGATACGACACATTGCCTCAGCTGCGCATTGCATCTTTGATGCAGATACGTGCAACGCTCTGCCACCAGGATTTAAGTTACTTTGTGCAGCGGGCCTAACTGGGTCCCTGTACCTGGCCCATGCTCCTTCGTGGTTGGCCTGAACATGTGACTTGGTCCCAGTCTGGAGTGACCTGATATCCCCAATAGTTCTTCTTGGTGCTATTTTTACTTAAAACATTGAAATTCAATATCTCCAGTTCTACTAGTTAAATCTTTGTAATTTTAGTCTTGTTTTATTTACTAAATGTAGGTCTAGTTAACCTGGTGTGGAATCTTTTTTTATGGTGTGTTTACTCTTTTACTGTTTGCCGTATTGCACAAATACATTTCACACTGCCTCTATGTTAGGCCTCATTGCCCTGTGCCAAGCTACCAAAGGTAGTGAGCACAGTTAATTTAAGGTTTGCTTGTGACTTACCCTGACTAGGATTGTGGTCACTGCTTGACCAGGGCTTAAACCCCAGTCAAACAACCAAATTGGGTTGTTGGATGACTGGGGGGTAGGGCATGGTCATGTTAATCAGCTGATGTTAGTCAGAAGCCCAAGAGTAGGCCGGAGTTTCTTGACACTGTTGGTATTCATCCATTGTCTGGTCCACTAGTTTGCTCTTACCCAGGAACCAAACCTTTTGTCTTAGGTTTGGCTTAGGCACTAGCTGAGGGGTGTGTGTGTGAGACAGAAAAATATGCCAGAACTGTCCCACTGCACTCTATGTGGGTTAGTAAAAGAGCCTTGGAGCAGGCTTTCAGAGCAACTTTGCTGATGTGTTCATCAATCAATCAATCAGTATTTGTAGAGTGCACACTATCACCCCTAGGGGCATCTGGGTACTGAGGGGATGTGTCTCAGTGAGGTCTTGAGCTTCTTTCTGACTCTGCAAGGGAGGGGGCTATATGGAGGTGGAGGGGTAGGGTGTTCAGGTGGCGACTATGTAGGAGAAGGAATGTCCCTGAGTGGGGTTACGATTGATGCGGAGGGTGTGTGCGAGGGCGAGTGCAGCATAGAGCAGGTGTTTAGTGGGCAGGTGGAAGTTCAGTCAACGGTCAATGTAGGCTGGTCCTTGGTTGTGTAGAGCTTTGTTGGTATGTGTGAGGATCTTGAACTGGCATCTGTTCTGATTGGGGAGTCAGAGGAGGTCTCTGTCTGAGGTGAGGTGATGTGCGACCACCTGGGGAGGTCCAGGATGATTCTTGCTGCGGTGCTCTCTATGGTCTGGAGTCTTTTGAGGAGTTGGGTGAAGAGAGCATTGCCATAGTCTAGTCGATTTGTGACGAGGGTCTTAGTGATGGTCTTTCTAATGTTGATGGAGATCCATCTGAAGACGTTGTGGAGTATGCAGAGGGTGTTGAAGCCTGAGAAGGTGACTGTGTTGACTTGTTGTTTCATTGTTAGTTGACTGTCCAGGATGATGCTGAAAGTTGCATGCATGGTCTGTTGGTGTGGGTGTTGGTCTGAGTTCTGCTGGCCACCAGCTGTGGTCCCAAACAGAGATATTCCTCTTGAAGATCAGTACTTCTATTTTGTCGGAGCTGAGCTTGACGCAGCTGTCTCTCATTCATTTGGTTATGTCTGTCATGGTGCTGCAGAAGTTGGTTTTGGCGTTGGTCGGGTCTTCGGTGAGTGAGAGGATGAGGTGAGTGTTGACAGCATAGGAGATTATGATGAGGATGTGGGATTTGATAATGTTTGCAAGGGGGGTTCATGTAGATGTTGAATATGGTGGGACTGAGGGATGATCCTTGGGGCACGCAGCAGGTGAGGTCCTTGGGTGCATAAGAAAAGGGAGGCCATCGGATACTCTTTGTGTGTCCTGAAAGGAAGGCTGTAATCCATTTGAGGTAATTGTGCTGTATGCCAGTGGTGTGGAGTCTATTGATGATGTTCTGGTGGGAGACGGTATTGAATACAGTGGAGGGGTCGAGGTGGACCAGAGCCACAGTTTCTCTTTGGTCAAGGAGAGATCTCACGTTGTCTGTCGCGGTGATCAGCGTGGTCTCGGTGCTGTAGTTGGCACAGAATCCTGATTGTGAGGCGCTGAGTTGGTTGGGTTCCAAGAATTCAGTGAGCTGTTGGTTGATGGCTTTCTTGAGTACTTTAGCCAGGAAAGGGAGCAAGGAGATCGTATGGTAGTATATGAGGTTGCTGGGGTTGGCCGAGGGCTTTTGCAGGAGAGGTTTGACCTCCGTGTGTTTTCATCTGTCTAGAAAAGTTGCTGTGGAGATGAAGGTGTTGAGGATGCTGGTGAGCTCTGTGCTGATGGGGTCAGCGCCGAGGTTGAAGAGATGGTGGGGGCAGAGGTTTGTGGCCACCCCTGAGTGGATGGACGACATGATGGTAGAGGTAGAGCCTCTATTTCTTAGTGCGGTTTGTGCTGATTTATCCTGCCGCAGATGTCTTGACAAGTGGTCTGCAGGGTTGCTACAGCCTGGATTGCAAGGCAGGGACAACCAGTATTTTTTAAACTGGAGTGTGCACTTTGTAAAGAGAAAGGGGAAGATTTAAAGATCGGCAGGAGGGGCTCGTGGTTGTTAACTATCCCAAAGTGATGTCTGCAGACATAAAGGTGGAAATGTCTGTAGACCTACTTGAGGGCTATGGCCTCGCCCTCTCAATTTGCTTGAACCTTGATCCAGTATCTGACAGGCAAGGCAGGAAAATCAGTGCCTCTTCATCTTGTGTGCTTGATCTCATTATTGAATGTCCCTGCCATTGAAAAGGGAGCTAGTCCACTACATGTATACCTTTTTGGTGCTGTTAGGTATTCATTTGGGGTGAGGTTTAATCTTGTTGAACTGGTTACAGGCATTTACATTCACCAATGTACCTATATTACTTAATACCATGATGGTCAGTCACAGGATCTGTACTCTGCCATTCCTTTGTTACCACTTCCAGCATATTGTGCTGTTGTGCTATTTGCAAACAACACAGTGAAGACCTCCTGGTCATCATGACAGGCAATTTTTGGTCTTTATCTGTTGGTTTGCGGATGTCATCATCCCTTGTGTCCCCTACCATGCATAGGGTGTTGATAGATTTCCACCGTGTTCCGAGACTCCCTTGCCTCTGCACACCCTCATAAAGAGATTTGGCTTACCATGATTACAGAAGGCCTAAATCTGCCATTCGATGGGACGATAACTACAATGGTCACCTTTGGGATCCCTGCACTCCCTGTCAGAACATCATGGCGCCTGCTGCCCTCTGATAGCATCTCCTATTTCTAGCATGACAACATCATTGTTCCTTAGGTTCTTTTTTGATCTCTATCTTGGTGAATGCTGACTCCATCTGCTCTGCACACGCGTTCAAGAGTTCATGCAGCCTTGCTACTGTGAGGATGACATCCATCATAATGACAAGCTGCCGGAGTATAAGGCGGCATATGGCATCAGACTGAGATCCTGTGTGATCATTACCCTCACCTAGTTGTAGGGGTTGTATCCTGTACAGATACTTGCAAGATCCCATATTCTTACATAGAATGCACTAATTGTCTCCCTTCCTTTTAAGGGGCTGTTTTCATTTTCAAGCATTTAAAGTTTGGGTTGAGCTGGGGATGAAAATGGTCCCCTTAAGCCTAAGGTCATCTTCTGCCATGTTATAATCATGCTCAACTCTGGTGTTGGGGTGGTTCTGGACAACTATAAAATCTCCTCCCTAGCATAATACAATAAAAGCAATGGTTTACCTTGACCGTCAGCCTCCTTGGTTGCCTTAAAGGAGTTGTTCGGTAATGCTATCCACATGTACTATATGTAGTGGTGGTGAGCTCTACACGATTGCTAAATAGCAGGTGCGGGTTGATGATACCATCCATCTGGTACATTGGGTGTACTGCATAATTCTGGAGCCTGTCATTATTGCTCCTGGGCACTGGTGGTACTGGTGCAGAGGCAGATCCATGAGCGTTAAGACCCACTCATCTTTGACTAAAGGTGATGGAGCTTTGGGCCATCCACTATTGCCCCTTGCTCCTGAATTGTTCACACTCGCTGATTCTGGGCTATTCATACATAGCAAATGTTGAGAGCTCATCTGAGCACTTTGGTGCTTATTTGTGCAGCTGCACCCATGTAGTGCTGTACGGTGTTATGGAGGGTGTCTTCACTGCTTCACGTCTGTCCAATACTCTCCTGCTTGTTACTTGTATGGTAAAATATCATTGCCTCAGGGTGAGGTATTTGTTAGTTTTGGTAAATACCTCCTCTTCTACATTTTTACTTGGACATGAGGCATAACATGCAGAACACAGAGGGCATAGGTTATTGCACAGTTTGGAATTCTGATCCCGATGCAAATAGGCTTTTGTGCAAGGATCTGAATTTAACACTATACTCAGAATTAGTGCCTTAAAGAAGGAATAGCTGAATGAGCATTCATGCCAATGCATCTAATGTTGGTGAAAGAGTTCCAATAGTTTGAAGCACAAAATTAATATGTTATTTTAGTTTCCTCCTGCTAAAAATGACATCCCCACCAATGAAAGTTAATTAGTTAGCTAAAATAAATTTGCTACATTTTTTTGAAGAATCTTTTTGTTTTTTCCACCAGTATAGCAAGTACAGAATTAAACATTTCAACAAATCATTAGAAAAAAAAGATCACTGTGTTTTCCTTCCAATTGGCAAGCATATCCATAATATCTCATATCATATTTGTTACACATATCTCTCGTACAATTGACCAAAAGCGCTCCTCTCTTGTCATTGAAGAGGACCCAGCCTTAACAGCTTAAAGATGTGTTAATCCCTCTTCATTTGTAGTTTCTGGTGGTATCTCTCTTTCCCTCCGTCAAACCTCCTCAATAATGCCTCATTCCAGATCTTCCACGACCTTGTCATTTCGCCTACATCTTCTGAAGCAAACTTCTTCAGCCACCATCTAGTCTGTCACATCCCTATTCTAGCTATCCACACCTGGTCCCGCCAGACCCATCCATGTAATTGCCCCCTCTGTTTCACTAACAATAAGGTAAATTGACTGAATTTATATTTCATCTTCCTGCCCTTGCATAGTCCTCTAGTAGGCAAACCAGTGGTTCATGCGATGTATTAATGCCACAGACTTCCATCAGGTGTAGCACCACAGCATTCCAGAATACCCCAAATGAAGGGAAGAGCCACGCTAAGTGCAGCAATGAAGCACTACTTTCAGGACAGCGTAGTGATGTATCTATGATGAAAATAATGAAAGTACAGCAGGTTAAACCAGGCATTGCAGGATACTGTGCAAACTAATGAACATGTCTCCTGCCAGAGGGTCTCCTCTATCAGTTCCTCCTTCCCCGCCCTACTGGCAAGAAACTGGGTCTTAGGCTTGTGAGTCAACATGGCTGTATATAGTTGTGAAACCAAGTGTTGTGCCGCTCCAGCTCTAATACTACCTGAAACATAAGCCAGGAAAGTGGGACATAACCTCCAGGCTATGTTGGCGATACTAGCATGTAATAAGAAATGCCCACTGCAAAGGCTTCCTGTGCCACCTCAAGGTAATTAATTCCTCATTTGGTTATGAATCACCCATAGTCTCACAAACCCCTCCTCCAAAGCTACAATGCACACTGCATCAACTAGGTTTTGGAAGGCAGGTAAGTCCCAGAAGTTAAATTTCCGGGCTAAGGGTGCGCTCCCCAGCACCACCCTCACTGCTCGCTCCCATAGTGACGCAGAGTGTTTAATGAGATACATAGTCCCATTTGCAGAGTGCAGCAACCATGGGTGTGTAGCGGCACGCATCTCATCAGCCAAGAAAGCCTTCCTCTAGTTCTCCCCCTGCATGAGACAATGTGCCAATGGGCTGCATGCTGCAGTATCAAAGGAGTGCTGTATAGTATAGAGGCATAGTGGCAGGAAGACCATTTTTGACACCGCAACTCAGCCAATCAATGATAGTGGGAAAGTGTTCTAGTATTGTACCTACACCTTCAGGTCCACCGCAACTTTATCCATGTTGTATTGCTTTCTTTTACGTGGAGTAGAGGCGGGGTCTACCTCTGCCATTCCCCCCAGCAGGAACACCAATGATTTACGTTGGTTAACCTGCAATCTGGTAAGATCTCCAAAAGTATCTAGATAGCGCAAAAGCAAGGGCAATGACTCCATGGGAGACATGAGATAGAATAGAGTATCATCAGCATAAAGAGACACTAAAGCCCTCATTATGATCCTGGCAGTCTTAAGACCGCCAGGGTTGCGGTAGCGGTCAGACCGCCACCAATGTGGTGGTCTGACTGCCACATTACGACTGCAGCAGTAATGCCACAGTCGGACAGCCAGTACTGCCAGTTTTCCTCCACAGGAGGGTCTGGCAGTGCTGGTGATCCTAATCCGCCAGGGCAGTGCTGCTCTGGGGAGTACGACCCCCTTTCCGCCAGCGGTTACATGATGGTAACCCCACCATGTAAAGGCCGGAGGAGCCGGGGTGCGTGGTTCCACTTGGCAAGGGCAGTGCAGGGGCCCACCTGGCCAGCCCAATCGCAAAGTTCACTAACTTTGCGACGGGTGCTGGTACATCCTATGCACTATAGCATTGCAGCCGGCTCGATTACGAGCCGTGACAATGCTGCAGGCCATTTCCCGCTGGGCCAGCAGGCGGAAACTCTGGGGCATATTTATACTCTGTTTGCGCCGGATTTGCGTTGGTTTTTTTTACGCAAATCCGGCGCAAAACTAACTCCATATTTATACTTTGGCGTTAGATCCGTCTAGCGCCAAAGATCTTGGAGTTTGCGTCATTTTTTTGCGTGGACACCTACCTTGCGTTAATGATATGCAAGGTAGGCGTTCCCTTCTAAAAAATGACTCCGAGGCATGTGCGCCGTATTTATACTCCCGGGCAAAAATGACGCCCGGGAGTGGGCGGGTCCAAAAAAATGACGTCCAGCCGCTCTTGCGTCATTTCTTAATGCCTGGTCAGGGCAGGCGTTAAGGGACCTGTGGGCTCGGAAGGAGCCCAGAGGTGCCCTCCCATGCCCCCAGGGACACCCCCTGCCACCCTTGCCCACCCCAGGAGGACGCCCAAGGATGGAGGGACCCATCCCAGGGAACTTAAGGTAAGTTCAGGTAAGTATTATTATTATTTTTTTTGTGGCATAGGGGGGCCTGATTTGTGCCCCCCTACATGCCACTATGCCCAATGACCATGCCCAGGGGACATAAGTCCCCTGGGCATGGCCATTGGGCAAGGGGGCATGCCTCCTGTCTTTGCTAAGACAGGAGTCATGTCAATGGAGGGTGGGAGTCAAAGAAAATGGCGCTAATCGGGTTGAGGCAGATTTTTTGCCTCAGACCGACTTGCCCCATTCTTTGACGCCCAAGCTCCATTTTCCCCAACGCCGGTGCTGCCTGGTGTAAGTCATTTTTTTTGACGCACACCAGTCAACTCCGCCGGCTAACGTCATTCCATAAATAAGGCGCCCGCATGGCGCTTTGGAATGGCGTTAGCCGGCGTTGAATTTTTTGACGCACAACTGCGTTGGCGCAGTTGTGCGCCAAAAAGTATAAATATGGCCCTCTGTTTCCACCCGCTGGCCCAGCAGGAAACTCGTAATGGGGCCGGCGGAGAGGGGGCCACACTTGCGGCAACCTACCCATTGGGACTTTGGCAGACGGACTTTTCTGTCCACCGAAGTTATAATGACCCCCTAAATGTGTCACATCACCCACACAAAAGCCCCATTCCAACATCTCCTGTCTAATTTGTATCGCTAAGGGCACAAACAAAATGTAAGAATTTTTAAATATAATTAGTGTTTCTTTAACATATGGTACTGTTTTCCCTTTATATGCAATTGGATCTCAGATTGAACTGGGAACCAGTTACCTTTTGATACCAAGTGATTAATATATACCATTCTCCCACTGATTTGCTGAATGGAAATCTCTGTAGAGAGTCACGGTCCCTCCAAACCCAGTTTGCTTTTTGGTCTTCTCTTCTGCTTTCTGTAGTGGGCCACGTGGCACTAGTGAAGATGGTGTGCTCCCCCAATGATAGTATTATTTTGCAAACCTTCCCTTGCTCGTCCTTCATTCCTTCTTCAGACATGCCACACATCTGATTTGGTCGCTGCGGCGCCATCAGGTAGCTCTTTCCACTCTAAAGCTACCCATGACTACGGTTGGATTAGGTCTTCTGGACTTAAAATGCTATTATTCAGCTTCACAGGTCCAATGGGTGGCTCACTGGCTTTGTGACCACCTTCTTGCATGAAATGGGGTTTACCAGTAAAGACGTTTAAGGAAGGCTTAATGCACTGCTCATTGTTTCCTACTGACCATTCTATAGATCACCATCCGGGGTTATCATGCACAGCTTTCTCTTGCCGTGTTGGAACCTGTAAGCTCACTAACACGAAGAAACCCTATGCTCCTGCACTACCTTTGCTAAGCCTTCCCACTCACACAGGACGGCTGTGCTCAGAGCAACTCCATCGGTGTCATGCTGCAGGTATCTTAAAATGGGGAGAATTTGTTTCTGGACGGCGAGCTACTAAATTTCCAAAGCCTTGTGGCAGACTACAATCTTCACCCCGGTCAATTCCTTACTTACAACCACCTTAAATAGTCATTAACTGCCCTATTTCATGTCTGCCACCTAGCACTAACCCTACAAGAGGTGTGCCAGAAGCTCTACACCATAGGAACCTGTGGCAAACTGATAGAATGGGTGTACAGACCTTTTCTGCAACATGGAAACCACTCCAGGTCTTCTCGTCATACTATCTGGGTGATTGATGTGGCCAAACCTCTGCAAGATATGGACTGGATTAAAATACTGGACTTTCCCCACAAAGTATCCCACAGCTGTCACTTTAAGTACATTCATAGTGCTTCCTTGTGAATGCATTCCACCCTTTGCTTGCTATTGGCCTTGTGGTTTGTAACTCACATTTTGTTGCTTTCAATTTGCTGGCTTTATTTGTTTTAGGCTACGCAGCTTGTGTTTGTCCCTTCCTTACAGTATCCTTCCGAGTGCTCCCTTTCTGTAAACAATCTTGTTCTTATCTCATCACATTTGGTGTGCATTCAAAGAACAAAGTCAAATGATAGTCTCTGTCTTCAGTGGGAACCTAGTGTTTACTTTCTTTCGCTATCTTCAAAGTGAGAGGATTTATGCAACAATATTGCTGGATACTGGGTTTAGGAAATAGTTTTTTCTATCACATGACAACATTTAAATAAACTTCAGAATATATCAGAATTAGGAGTACAAATGAAGCACATTTTTGTTTAGTCTGAACTGTGCTGGAAACAAATACCTTTATATTATTAAAACAAATCATTGCAGCAGGTGATGCAATTTCCAAACATTATCGACTGTGCACAGTAGAGTTTGATTTTAAAAACTGTATACCTGTGCAAATATAATGGTCATTTCAATCACAAATATGTTGTCTGTAATGGCAGTGTGTTACCACAACATGCATACTCCATTCCACTCTGCTCTGCACCACTCCACACCACTGCACCATACTCTGTATCACTCCACTTTACGCCACTCTATGCCACTGCACTGCACTCTTCTCCATTCTGAACCACTCCACATTATGCCACTGCACTCAATGCTACTTCACGTTATGCCTCTCTACTCTATTCTGTACCACTCTACTCTATGCCAATGCACTTTACGCCTCTTTACACCACTGCGCTCTGCTCCTCTGCACGCTATACCACTCCAGACTAGGCAACACCAATCTAGTCTGCACAACCCCGTTCTATGCCACTCTGCAACACTGCAGTGTATGCCACTGCACTCTAAGCTAATACACTCTATGCTAGTGCACTTTACTCTGTAACACTCAACTCTATGCCCCTACACTCTACATCAATACACTGTACGTCACTCTAATCTACTCTGCACCTCTGCACTCTATGCACAGCACTCTACACCACTTTACTCTATGCCATCACACTCTATGTCACTCTATGCAACTCCATTCTACCCTGCACCTCTCCACTCTAAGCCACTTCACTCTACTGTGAAACAATCTACTTTATGCCACTGCACTCTGTGCCACTGCATTCTATGCCACTGCACTCTACCCTGCACCTCGCCACTCTATGCAACTGCGCTCTACGCTATGCAACTGCACTCTACTCTGACACAATCTATTCAACACCACTGCACTCTCTGCCACTCTGACTACTGCACTCTAGCTCAATGCACTCTACACCACTGCACACTGACACTCTACTCTGCAACTCTGCACTGGCCGCCACTATACTGTCCACCACTCTACTCTGTACTACTACATTCTGCACCAATACACTCTATTCCACTGCCCTCTATGCCACTCTACTCTGTACCACTCTACACCACTGCACTGACACTCTACTCTGCAACACTACACTCTACACCACTCTACTCTGTACTACTGCATTCTATGCTGCTGCACTCTAAGCAACTGCACTGTGCATTACTGCATTCTACGCCATTGCACTCTAGGCACTATACTCTACTCTGCACTGCACCACTCTACAATACTCCACTCTGCACCACTCTACGCCAATGCACTCTATGCCACATGAGTCTACTCTGCACTCTGCATTACTGCACTCTCTGCCACTCTATTGTATGCCACTCTACTCCGCTGCACTCTGTGCTACTCTACCTCATGCCACTCTGTGCCACTGAACTCTGCGCCAATGTACTCTAAACAACTGCACTGTAGGCCACTGCCCTCTACTCTGCACCACTGTACTCTACACCACTGTTCTCTGTGCCACTCTGCTCCACCCTACATCACTGCACTGCCACTCTACCCTGCAACATTGCACTCTCCACCACTGTACACCAATCTACTCTGTCCTACTTAATTCTATGCCCCTGCATTCTATGCCACTGCACCCTATGCCACTCTACTCTGCACCACTCCACTCTACGCGAGTGCACTCTACAGCACTATACTCTACTCTGCACTGCACAACTCTACACTATGCCACTGCACTCTCTGCCACGCAAGTCTACTCTGCACTCTATGCCACTGCACCACTCTAAACTACTGCACTCTCTGCCACTCTATTGTATGCCACTCTACTCCACTGCACTCTATGCCACTCTACTCTGTCCCATGCCACTCCATACCACTGCACTCTACGCCAATGCAATCTAAACAACTGCACTGTACCCCACTGCACTGTACTCTGCACCACTTGGCTCTACGCCACTGCTCCTATGTCACTCTACACCACTCCACATCAAAAAGCTTCAAGTGACTCCTTTGGTTAAAGTCAATGCAGGTTTTCAAGCCCCTTGGTATTTTGCAGATTTACTAGTTGCCCACATTTGCATTTCTTTAGGTAAGGCGACACCCTGGCAAGAAGGCCTTTTCTTATCTGCCTGCCACTCCCTCCCTCAGAGCACAGGAGACTCCCTGCCTTTCAGTCCAGCTGGGGAAACTAATCTGCCGGTAATTTTGCCCTGCCGTCCGTCGTCCTTTTGGCTGTTACACCTTTTTATCATGGACAATGGACGGTAGGGCGAAATTATGGGCAGTCCGTGAAATTTATTGACGGGTGGACACCCTTGTATCGAAAAATCCATTTCAGGCTATTGAAAGCCTTTTCTATGTTGATGGTAAATATCGCAGACGTGGTTTGTGATGCTGCTTTCGTTTTACGGATCAACACTAGTTGGCATATACTAAGTGCTGCATTGCATCCTGGAATGAATCCTGCTTGATCTTGATAAATAAGTATACTCATATGGGAGAGCATTCTGGTAGCAAAGATTCTACTGAGTAGTTTATAGTCCACAATCAGTATAGACCGTGGGCAGTAGGTTTTCTTGTTGTGCACCGGCTTCCCTAGTTTTAAAAGGGGTATTATATGTGCCTCCCTAGTGGATTCTGGCAGGGTACCTGAGGTCTTAGCTGCCTTGTACAGGTCCACTAAGTTAGGGGCTAATGTCTTTGCGTAGATTGCGCTAAACTCTACTGGGAACCCATCAGTTCCCTGTATCTTGCCCCTGGGCATTTACTCATCTGCTGCTGCTCTCCTCATGTATTGTAATGCCTTCTCCCAGTTGTTCTGACTCTGCTGGAGCTAATGTGGGGAGTTGGTGTGGAGAGAGGTAGTGCTGAACTGCTGCGTTATCACCCAAAGTCACACTCCTGTATAGGGTCGAAACGTAGGCATGAAATTCACAGTTGATGTCAGCCTGTCCATACAGTCTAGTATCCAGGCCTGGGTCAATGTCTACTATGATTGCGCCTCTCCTAATGAGATTAGCCAACCATGCCAATAATAACCCAATGCGGTCACATTATGCGTGGGCCTTGATCATATAGGCCCTCATTATGACCCTGGCGGTGTTGCACCGCCAGGGCCAACGGGGGCGGGAGCACCGCCGACAGGCCGGCGGTGCTCCCTTGGGCATTCTGACCGCGGCGCTTTGGCCGCGGTCAGAAATGGAAAACCGGCGGTCTCCCGCCGGTTTTCCGTTGCCCATTTGAATCCCCCATGGCGGCGCAGCTCGCTGCGCCGCCATGGGGGATTCTGACACCCCCTACCGCCATCCTGTTCCTGGCGGTTCGCCCGCCAGGAACAGGATGGCGGTAGGGGGTGTCGCGGGGCCCCTGGGGGCCCCTGCAGTGCCCATGCCAATGGCATGGGCACTGCAGGGGCCCCCGTAAGAGGGCCCCGCTAGTATTTCACTGTCTGCAGTAGCACCCGTCGCACCTTCCCACTCCGCCGGCTCGATTACGAGCCGGCTTCATGGTGAGAAGGTCGTTTTCCCCTGGGCTGGCGGGCGGCCTTTCGGCGGCCGCCCGTCAGCCCAGGGGAAAAGTCAAAATACCCGCCGCGGTCTTGCGACCGCGGTACGGTATTTTGACGGCGGGACTTTGGCGGGCGGCCTCCGCCGCCTGCCAAGGTCCGAATGAGGGCCATAGTTCCTATAGTCGAAGCAACAAAGGCGACCCACTTTCTCCACCTACTTCTACCAGGCCAAAAGGAGGGCTGGTTGGAGGTCCGGTGACTCTGGTCTATTTAGCTCTAGGGTTCTCAGAGAAGCCTCAGCCGACTCCGTCTCCTCTAATAGCATACATCATACTCCTGCTGCTCTACAATGCAACTACCCATCCGCACCTCTTTAAACGTATCCCACTCTAGCCCCAGGGATGACACTGTGCCCAAGTTAGCATTAAAGTATTGCGTTTTTCCCTGTCCAATCAGGTCCCCATAGCCAGGGTCCTCCTAAGTGTCTGGCCTCAATCTCCAAGTAGGGATATAGGGAGAGCATCACCCAATCTCAGGTGAAGGAGGACTAGATTGTTGTTAAAAAGTGCCCTAGTAAGATATTTTATGCCATTCACCAAACTATGGACCGTTGGTGTACAAAGAAATGTGTTCAATCACACATGGAACTCATTCAGTAAGGAAAACTACATAATTGTAATCCTCTCCCACTATCACATCCCAACTAAATAGGGAGCTAATGACCTGGACAGCTGTGCTAGAAACCCCAATTGGTCAGTATTTGGGGCATACACACAAACTATAGTAAGATCTCTACCATCAAGCCAACCCATGGTCGCCACGTGATAATGACCCTCAGGCTCAATAATGTCACCTGTGTACTGGAACGGAACCCCTGGTTGGATCCATATCAGTGTTCCTCTGGTGAACAATGTGTTACCAGTATAGTAGGCCTTGGTCTGCCAGCGAATGTGTATCGCATCCCTTACCTTAGCTATCAGGTGTGTTTCCTGAAGAAGCGCTATGTGAACCTCCTGCCTGGCCAGGAAAGAGAAGACTTCATAATACTTAGTCATCATATGTATCCTCACGTTCCAGGAGAATATCTTATCAGTTGTGGCATGAACCATAATGGGTTTCTATCCCTGGGAACCAATCTATTCCAGTGGGCGTTTAATGTGAACTTTAGTTAGCTACTCCTATTGCTATGTTGCTAATGTTGCCCTCATGCGTGATTGTCAGAGTCCCCCAAAATCAATAAAACATTAACCACCCAACTCCCCAGCCCCAGGATAAGCAGAGAACCCCACCCATCCAAACTCTGTCAGAAACTTAAGCAGAAGCAACAGGACCCTCTTCAGATCCAGATAGAGGGGTGTCAGGAATCTGAACCAGCCTGCACTCTCCCCTGTGTGCGTCTCATAAGCATAATACTAGGCTCACAACAGTCCCGGTAGCCAGTTTGGCAGTTAATGAATCCTATTAACTCTCAGTATATATGACCCTCTATCGGCCTCTCCTATTCGCTTCAGAGCAATGTTCAGCCAAGGACCTGCCCCCTGTTACCACATCATGTTCTAGTCATATCATTTTGTCTCCTGCCCAGGGAGTCACCACTGGCAGTTCGAGGTCTGAGTCGCCAGCAATTGTGGATCCTGCATTGTGATCGTCTATCCGTTCCTCCTCATCAACCCCATCTTCCATTGATGTGGGTGGACTGTATTTCTCACCACTGCTGATGGCTGCTGCTGCTTTCAGTGCTCTCTTTTGTTCTCTTTGCATGTCTGCCCCAGGTGGAGTTCCCCTCTGAGTTTCTCATGGTCTCCTTCGCTGTTGTTTCCATCCAGTGGGATCTACCTGGTCATCTCTTCTGGAGCCTGGCAGCGGGTTCAGTTCAATCCAGTCCCACCCCTCCTGAGGTGTTATGGAACGGCACACCCTCCGGAGTGGCCACTTTGAGGTGGGCAGGGAATAGCATGGCATAAGTCAGTCCCAGCTATCATAATTGCCCTTTTGCAGCTAAGAAGGGGAAATCCCTACTTCTGCACCTCACTGATGAAGTTAGGGAAGATCATCATTTTACTGTTATCACCATGAGATTTCTGCTCCGAGCTTTAGCTAATATGCAGCCTCTGTCCCTGCAGTAGAGTAATTTCGCTACCACCGAGTTTGGGGGTGTGCCTGGGCGAGGTAGACATGCCGGTACTCTACACGTACAAAAGCATAGAGGGGCGACAGTCAAACCGGAGCCAGATCTTCCTGGACTCATTTTTCCAAAAAGGACACCATATTATTTCCTTCCATCAATTCCAATAGTCCAATCACTTACGTTATTTTATATAGATCTATTTTCTGCATCTTCAGCTTGTTGTTCAAGAGTCTGGATTTTGTTTTCCATAGATGTCAATCGTCACTTATTTCCCGCAGATCGGGGAAATATCTGACAGTGTTCATTCCGCTGAGGTAACTCCTTCAGCAAGTCACCTGTGATCAGCTTTTAATATACAAAACTCAGTACCCAGCAAGTCTATTTTGGTTTCCAGGGCTTCCCTCACCTGGCAGTAGAGCCTAGTCCCTTCTTGCAATTGGTGCTCAGTCCTACTATGCCAAATACTCACTGCCTCATCTGCCAGTCTGTCGGCATAGGCCAGTTGCAGCTATAGAGGGCTCCCAGTCCAACCGGCTCTTTGGGCAGCATATGTGGGGCCGGCAAATGGAGGATCTCCCAGCCAGGTCCCACTCAGCCAGCCCACAAAAGAGCAGACCCTCATGGTCAGAGCTTGATAGTGTGCAAAAGGGTGGGGACTGCGTTCCCAGTAGGACGCCCTCATTGTAGGCCGAGTTAGGCTTCATAACAATGCAGCATGCTCTAACCCTCCCAGCATGGCAGGTATTTCTTGCATCGCAGTGATTCACAGCTCGGGTACTGCAATGTCAGCCCCATGTTCTCACTATCACCACGCTGCCTTTCAGTGACGCCTCTTCTCATCACAGGTGCGGCAGGATCCCTCAGGTCAGTGGGTCTTCCCATCCTCTCTGATTCTCTTCCCCACTGAATCCTCCCCTGCTGTGCAGGTGCTTGCAGCTCACTCTTGTCCCTGATTCCGGGCCCCCGCTAACCAAAAGTGTTCTCAGCGGTGTCTTCATGGGCGGCTCCCTGCAACCTGGCAGGTCTCCAGACCTCCGAGGCATGGCCACCCTCAGGACCTCTAGGGAATCTGGCCCGCCCGCGGTTCATCCCCTACCAGGTTAGCAGGATCTCGGCTCAATGTTGTCACTCTACCTCGATTCGTCCACCCCTGCGGGAGGGCTTTGTTTCCTCTACACCAGCCAGGTACCATGGGGAGGCCATGAGCTCAGGGTCGCTGCATGGTTGGGTTGCACTCCACACACACAGCCTTCACTAGTGGTCAGGAATATGGGGTCTAGTTCTAGTAGTTCTAGGGGGAAGGGGCTCAAAAAGATTTCTGGGACATCCCAACAGTAGGATGTACAGGAATTTCAGGCAGGATTTTGGTAAGCCTTGGCGGAGCTCTCCATGATACATCTGCTCATGCCACCATCTTGGCTATGCCTTCCCATACAATGTTGTTCTTACTATAATTTTTATACATACCACATGCAGTATGTATTTTTTATTTTAATTTTTGACCAAATGTTTTTGAGGCTGTATCTGGACAATGGATGATGAAGTATATTAACAATCTCATTCGTATTTTATGAATATTTTATTAAATATTTAGGATGGCATGGACAGTGAACGCCTTTTCATGCAGGACAAGGACAGAGATGTCAGGTGAGTTACTGTAATGGTGCTTTTTTGGATCCCTCAAATCATCATCTGCTTCTCGCACTCCGCTCCATGGTGGGTGATCTGTTCAGTCTGGGTCATACACTTGGGCCTGACACGACATGGTATTCCAGGCCGAGTGAGGGGGCTCAGTCCTGTGGGGCAAAGTAGGCACTCAGACAGCCACAAAAGCAGCAAAGCCGACGCACTCCAGCCGGTAGTTGCCCGTTTGGTGCTAGGCTTGCAAGCAACCCGGGTTGTCTACACAAGGACCATTCTAACCCTGGGCACATCGTTGCTGATCTGCAGTGGCCAAGCTCTGGCCCTCTGAACCATCCTTCCTCTGGGTCGGGGTGCAGTCTCTGACTCGTCCACCCAGCTTAACAAGCATTAATCCCTGCACTGAAGTTATTGGAGTTCATGTACAGTGCTGTAGGTAGCCAATGTTTGGTATTTCTGGAGATATTTGATGGATATTGAGCTCCAGCTGTGGAATGTAATTTCTGGTGACCATCTTGCTCCCGCTAGTACCCGCCTGATTCAATATTCACTCCTCAATTTACAATGGCTCTTATTTACTGACCATCATATGATTCACATAAAGCTCCCTATTTCATTGTCACTGATGGGTACAATTGCTGCAAACAGCAATATAAGAGTTAAATCTTGCAAGAGCCACGGCCTACCCACTTTCTGCTCTCACCTCTTACCTCACAACCCCAAAATAATAGTCCTTTAACTATAAGTCTGACATTTATCCTGAACAACCTTTCCTAGTCCAGACAGCCTAAACTACTCGAAACAGGTTGGTTGACACCTGAATTAAATGTTAAAATATCTAAAACCATGTGAAGAATCCTGGAAAGATAGTGCAAGAAAATATATAAAACCAGCATCAGAAGCCAAAAAGTCTCAATTTCTGCATCATTTATGAAGCATGGACATGGGTATCTTTGTATCTCAGTCTTTGAGTATAATTATTAATAAATCCTTCCACTGGTGGTATGGAAATTTGTTAGTCAACAAGGAGAATTTAATAGGAGCTATCATCAGCATCAGACCTTCTTTTTCAATATGATCGTTTTAAGCATTTACGTAGTCAATAAAAATAATTTGGGAGACATTTTGACCCCGGCGGTGAGTGGTAATGTGGCGGCATTACCACCAACAGGCTGACAATACATACTGCCACATTATGAGAATGGTGGGTTGGCTACAGCCAACCCGCCACTTCTCTACTCATACTGCCATGGCGGTATCAGCCACCGGGCCGGAGATATCAATCTCCAGTCCGGCAGCCGGCATAGTACCACCGGTGGCATTATGAGCCTGCTTACCACCATGGTTTTCGTGGCATTGGCCCTTCGGTGACAGGGACTTCCTTCCATGTCACTGATAGGCAGCTCCTCCACCCCCCAACACACACTTGACACCCCCAACTCCCCTCCATCCAACCTCTCCCCCACGCTCTCCGATCCTCACACTCCCCCACCTCCTCCAATCCACACACTCCCCCACCCCTCCAATCCTCACATTCTCCCCACCCCCCTCTGATCCACACATTCCCCCCACTCCCTCCGGTCCTCACCCTCCCCCGCACCCTCTGATCCTCACACTCCCCCACTCCGATCCACACACTCACCCCCCACCCCCGTACAGGCACACACCTGCAGACACACACCACGCATACACCCAATCACTCACACTGGCATACACTCATTCATACATGCATACTTCCAGACATGCTCACACAAATTCTTTCACACAGTCACACTGACATGCAGACAAGCACTCACTTCACCATTCATACACCCTTTCACTCACATGCATGCACAACACCTTCACAAACACACTCAGACATTCATGCACACACTGAGACACACACACACACAACACCCCCCAAGCTCCCACCCCCTCTCCTGTAGGAAGCCTGATTTACCTTGGGCAAAGAGGTCTTCCGGCAGATAACGGGAAGGGGCGCTGCTACCGCCAGCAGAACACCACCAGGCCATATCACAGGTCAAGATACGGTTGACGGCATTCTACTGGGGTGGTGGTGCTGGTGATAGCAGTGCCAGCTTACTACTGTCCACCAGTATGATCACTGCCGGATTTCCACTCTTCTTGTGGCGGAAGTCTGGCAGTGATCATAATATGGCAGACGGATGGTAGCCGCAGTGACGGTATGTTGGCGGCCGTCACAGCGGCGGTGGGCGGTTTTTACCGCCATTGTTAAAATGAAGGCCTTTGTGTGAGTTGAAGGGTTTTAATATCGATTTGTTAAGGTTTATATTATTACTCTGTAAATATTAATCTTTTATTTCTCATCATTACAAGTTCAAATAATCCATTAATCGATATTCAAAATAAGGTAAAATACAATATTAGCAAATATTATAGTCAGAATGTAGATTATACAGCATGCGTGTTCTGTAAAGAAATTCCATCATCTAAATTGAGTATTAGAATGGTAAATTCTTAATCAAGTCAAAATGAAGTTGCCAGTTCAGAGACCCAATAATAAATGAGTCCTGAAGAGTGAATAAAATGCATTAGTATGAAGCCTTTGCACTTAAGCAATAAAGAAATTCAAGCTGGAAAGTATTCTTAGCTATAAACCCACAGACGTCTTTTGAAAAGAAAGGGTTCAAAAGAAACTTCCCATGAAGAGAGGTTCAATCCCAAGAATCCTGGAAAGAGGGTATCCCAAGTGCCGCCGCTACTGTAGGGACACGGCTAACTTAAGTCAGTTCATTATGTTACTTCACTTATATGCTTGCAATGCTCATGTACTTCTACCCACTACAGATATGCATTTATTATACATATATGTAGATATGATTTTGCGTAGAAGTTTCCACTTTTTGGTTAACTGAGTTTTCGTTTACAAATGAGGAAAATCGCTGCATCAGAATACACTTTCTCCTGGAATTAACTTCTCAAAATGATTTCCAAATAGCAATGCCCAGAATGCAGTGACTCCAAAAACACTGACTCTCAACCACGATATGGCCATCTAGCAGATCACATCATCTCAAAAGTCAAAGATGTTGAAAAGATCTTGACACAAAATCCAAATATGATAATGTGATCAATTCAACCTAGGTTTTCAAAAGTTAAATCGTACATTGTCTGAGGATCCTGTCCTTCAACTCCCTGTCTTTTAAGGATTTTACTACATTTAGCAAGGCTCGTGGCTCAGCAGGCTCACCAGCAGAACCATCCCTGGCAAGCATTTCAGTGAGCCATGTCTATAATAGCTCAGCTGTCTCCCTGCCAGAGATAACATCACCCCAATTCTTGGTGTTGTGAGAGCAGATGATTTGACATGAAATAATTATTCTTCTGTAATCATGCTTATGCACTAACATGAAAAATGCTTCAAATGAAAAATAAATGTTAACATGAAAAGTGTGCCTACTTAGTGGCCGCCATGAGAGAAAAAAAGGCCTTCACATGTTTTTTAAAATGTGTTAGCTCAGTGATGAAAGAAAAATATTCTGTCTCTTCAAGAACATGTTCTTTGCAAAAATAAATGCTGAAATAATACGAGTAAATCTTGGGCTTTCTGCGGTGCCTTTTGGTGGAGCAAGGCCAGAGATAATGTTGAATGTCTGCCAAAATAATAGAAAACACTTGTTCTTTGCTGTGTGTCAAGCAAGCAAGGTCATAGCACATAGTTATCTGTCTGCCAAGCTGAGCTAAAGTATCAACTGAACATTTCCGTAGAATCTCAAGCTTCTTTTGTAATCTTTCATGAGTTTATTCTGTGTTCATACTAATGGAATCAGTTTCTCTTGAGGGGAAGATCTGATTTGGAAAAAAGTTTTTACTTCTTCCTGACTATTGTCCGGCAGCAAGTGCATTCTGAAATGTGTTGAACAAAGACCTTCACTGAAACAGTCCGGAAAAGACATCAGATATAACAATTAATATTGTTTGGGCTTACTCAAAAAGGAAGAAGTAGAGAAATACAGAACATTTAGGCTAATAGTGGAATTTTTTCTGATGAGCTAATGTTTTGTGAATGGATGATTTATGCACCTATGACGTTTTCAGCCAATCACAGAAGTTTAACAAGTTTAACTTAATGTTTGAGAATCAGACATTGGGGGTTAATTGCTTTCTGGTTTCCAGAGACTTCACTTCTCATTCTTATGATCTGTCACTTTGACATTTCATGCTCGACCAGTCAGCCTACTGAAATTCTGGTATTTGTTTTATTTTGAATATTTTTTTCTATGCACCATGCAATGATGCTGGTGCTTACTTTAGCACTCAATGCTTAGAGTCTGTAGTGCTATGCTGCCTGCCTTTGAAAATTAATTTGATGGTTCAGAGAACTTAGAATCTAAATTTCTGAACTGTCACCCCTTTCCCTGCCCCTATCCATATGCTGTTACTCCCCCCTCGTGAAGATATGTTGTGATTCTGTTTCCTTTAGGATTGGTAATATTATTGATCTGTGCAATGTTATTTGTCTTTTGTTTTACAGGTACCAGCTGCTACTGTTTTAATTTCTGCTGCTATTTTTGATAGTGCCTTAGCTAGATGTTTTTCTAAATTAATGTTTCTAAAACTTCTGCATGATGGCAAACATGTTAATGCTAATTGGAGGTCAGTGAGGTGTTTTCTCTATGTTTATGATTTGACATTGTTTTATTACTGAATCAAATGTATTTTATCTCTCCTACACAGATATTCATGTTATTGATTTGAGTTCTAACTATAGAATTCATTGTTTTAATTTCTCAGTTTCAACTAAGATTTTTCAGGCCAATCTGTCAGCTTGTGATGATTCTTTATTTGTACCATTTGGTGTTGAGAATAATTTTCGTGACCTTAGCATTGTTAATATAGAGAATTAAATATTTTAATTGATGCTGAAAGGTGTGGTTTTTCATGGCCAAATGGGTCATGGTGTATCATATATTGATTCTTTGGAGATTATTACTATTGTTTAATGTTGTTTTATGTGTCAATTATAAATATGTTAATCAATGTGCTAATCAATATAATCTAAACAAGTCAAAAGGTTCATCAACCTTAAAGCAGCGTCCAATCACTCACTATTACGAAATAGATGAGACAAGGATCTGCACTGCAACAGTTTTGGGAGTAGAGGATGGTTATGTCTCTTTGGATGATTGATTGTTAATTATTGATTGTTATTGATTATTGATTTTTGATTGAGATGTATTGATTTTTTTAAATTGATGACACATATGGAGAAGATATGCCCCTAAACACCCAAGGTGACTGTCCCCAGTCTTTGGAGTCTGCCTCTGTTGCTGGGGAATGTTCTCAGTGTTCTGTTGTTAGGTTGAATGAAGTAGATCATAAGCTTGCACAGCTTAAGCTAATTTTTGCAGGTGATTGAGGTGTTTGTGAGATTTTTGGGGAGTTGGCGTACGCCAAATGTTGTTGGAGAAGGGTTTGTGTACTCCAAAGTGGGAGAGTAGGGAAGTCGGCGAACTTCACATGTGTGTGGTACTTGGTGCTCCAAAAAATTGTCCATGTGGTTGTTGCTATACGGACCCTGAGGTAGGTCTAAGACTCCGGAGTATTTTAAACGTATATTAAGACACTTGGGCGGTCATTCCAACCGCGGCGGGTGGCGGTAGCCGCCCGCCTTGCGGGAACCGCCGAATGACCGCGGTCAAAAGACCGCGGCGGCCATTCTGGCTTTCCCGCTGGGTCGGTGGGCGACCGCCAAAAGGCCGCCCGCCGGCCCAGCGGGAAAGACCCAGCAACGATGAAGCCGGCTCCGAATGGAGCCGGCGGAGTTGCTGGTGTGCGACGGGTGCAGTGGCACCCGTCGCGATTTTCAGTGTCTGCAAAGCAGACACTGAAAATCATTATGGGGCCCTGTTAGGGGGCCCCACGACACCTGTTCCCGCCATCCTGTTCCTGGCGGTAAAGACCGCCAGGACAGGGTGGCGGGAAGGGGGTCGAAATCCCCATGGCGGCCCTGCAAGCAGCGCCGCCATGGAGGATTCCCTGGGCCAGGGGTAAACCGGCGGGAAACCGCCGGTTCCCCTTTTCTGACCGCGGCATTACCGCCGCGGTCAGAATGGCCCAGGAAGCACCGCCAGCCTGTTGGCGGTGCTTCCACGGTCGTTGGCCCTGGTGGGCGGTGACTGCCAGGGTCAGAATGACCCCCTTGGTTTCTGTTGTGATTTGTCTATTTAGTACGCCAATCGGGCGTGGTTGGCAAGTTGAGTTTTTGAGTCAAGTTGAGTGTAAGGTCTTTTTGACTGAGATTTGGCGAGTCATATGCGTGCCGGTACAGTATCCATTGATCAGTTGGGAGTTAAATTTGCAGGTCAAATTATGCTTGCGAACCTGGGTAACTGAGAAAGAAGAATAATTGCTAGAGTGAAAAGCCATTAGTGAAAATCTGTAAGGTTCCTGAAGCGATTGTATTACCCTACCTGTAGTAAATAGACAAATTGGTTTTATTTTTGTGGTTTTGATGAAGTGCTCGCAAATAATAGTGCATTTGTTTTTAATGTTTTTGAGCTTAGGAGGACAAGTCGCAAGACTTTGTCAGCCGCTGTGTGTAAGTGAGACGTCATTTTGTGCTGCGCTGAGATAGGTTGGTTAGTGAGAAGGGTCGCAAACGGATTGGTGGGCAACCATGAAGCACAATTGGTTGAGAAGATAGACAAAGAGGATTGTGGGATTAAAAGTCACTTCCTGATTATTGATTTGTTATGTAAATTTATGAAAATGAAGTTTTTCAAAGCTTTAAAAAGTGATCTTAGAGGAGATTAATATATTCCAGATAGGGTAGGAGAAATTTGTCTGCCAGAAGGTACTCCAGCATATATTGTAATTGAAGAGAAAGCTACTTAGCATCGAAGGGAGCTTAGCGTTTCCTGAAAATGGGACATTTAATTTGAGAATTTGAGACAAGTGATGTATATTCTAAAACCTCCACCAAGACCAGCTCAGTTTGAGGCATTAGCGATCTGGGAGCTAGTAGCCAGACAACAACAAGCATTGAAATTTGACAGAAAAATGAGAAGAACTGAAAAGTCACTAGCAGAAGCTAGGTGAGACAATGACCAGAGACAGTGGAGACTCAATACCTTACATGGTATTGGGATATTTCCTGCAATGTCTAAAGACAATGAGGAAGATGTCAAGAAAGCTTTAAAGAAATCTAAAAGAGACCCGAAAGCTCTTTGATTAATAATGAGGAATCAGATGATGATGAGTTTATTGTCCATCACCACCAAATGTGGCACAAGAGAATAGTCCAAGTACTAATGTGAATCCTTCTGCACCAACACAGGTTAACATATCACAGAGTTCAATACAGAGTAGCCTTAACATGACTGAGAGTTCCACATACGTTAATCCTAACATTACACAGAGCTCAAAGCAGACTAGTCCTGCAGTACAAATACCAATGCAGAGCGGTATCAATCAGTCAACAGATTCTGTACAGTTTCCACAACCTAGTGTTTCTAGGATTTATCCAAAAGTGCCAATTGTGGAGGCAATAACAAATCTAACAGTGCCAACAGGGCAGGTCTAACAGAAACCAACGCTGATTCAGTCAGAGCCAACCTCGCTGTTACTACCTCAAATGCAGGACACAGGTGTTATGAAGTCTCAGAATGTAAATGACAGGATAAGTCCAGATGCAGTGTCTGTATCTGTCACTATTGGTCCACCCATACTGTTGTATGCTTTGGGTAACAATGGTACAAATGGACAGGGAATCCTGAATCAGACTTTAGTGGGAGGATGAATCAGTGAAAATGCTAAAACCTGTGACACAGACTGTTGATGGAACAAGGTCATTGATAGACCTGGGTCCTTTCAGAGATCCTCTGAATACCCCTCTGAATATTCCTCTGAATACTCCTCTGAATACTCATCTGAATACTCTTCTGAGTACTGGAGCAGGGTCACCTATTGGTGCTGATTGAAGGTCGATGACAACTCAACCTCTGAGTCTAACTGTACAACAGCTACCTAATACTCAGCCTAATAACATCTCATTACAAGGGTTGACAGCTCAACAATTAACCCAGTGGTTAGAAAGGCTGATTACCTCACAAGATGCTTCTAGTAGAGGGAATTATGTTAACAACACTAGGCTTTCAATGGAAGTGAGTGAACTTGTTGAGGGAACCATGGGTGTAAATAGGTTAGAGTCCTACATTGAAGAAGAATTGAGATACCTATGCCCAAAGATTACAAGAGAAGCAGGTGAGATACATCAACAGTTAGCTGATTTAGCAGATAAACATGGGGTAGATTAATCAAACATGAAACATTTGAAAAGAAGTTATAGGTTAGATTTTGATGCAAAAGATTTTGAACACATGAGATCTGCAGGGATGAAAACACACCCTAGTGAGTTGCTTCAAGGCATCCAGATATGGAGAGCATTAGGCAAATGGGAAGGCAGATGGGTGAAGAAAAGAGACAAGTTGAAAAAAGGTCCTGCTAATTCTCCTACAGAAGCATTGCAGGATGGAGAAGCAATAAAGGTTTTACCAATTAGAGAAATTGCAGGAGGGAATTTTGTACATGTCCCTTGGAGCAGAAGTGACATTGGGGGTCATTCCAACTTCGGCTGGCGGCGGAGGCCGCCCGCCAAAGTTCCCCCGCCAGAAGACTGCACCGCGGTCAAAAGACCGCAGCGGTCATTCTGGCTTTCCCGCTGGGCTGGCGGGCGACCGCCAAAAGGCCACCCGCCCGCCCAGCGGGAAAGCACCAGCAACGAGGATGCCGGCTCCGAATGGAGCCGGCGGAGTTGCTGGTGTGCGACGGGTGCAGTTGCACCGTCGCGATTTTCAGTGTCTGCCAAGCAGGCACTGAAAATCAATGTGGGGCCCTGTTAGGGGGCTCCTGCAGTGCCCATGCCAGTGGCATGGGCACTGCAGGGGCCCCCAGGGGCCCCACGACACCCGTTCCCGCCAGCCTGGTTCTGACGGTGAAAACCGCCAGAACCAGGCTGGCGGGAAGGGGGTCGGAAACCCCATGGCGGCGCTGCTTGCAGCGCCGCCATGGAGGATTCACAGGGGCAGCGGGAAACCGTCGGGAAACCGCCGGCTTCCCTTTTCTGACCGCGGCTTTACCGCCGCTATCAGAATTGCCCTTGATGCACCGCCAGCCTGTTGGCGGTGCATCCTCCAACCCCGGCCCTGGCGGTCCATGACCGCCAGGGTCGGAATGACCCCCATTGTGTCATTTACAAATGATTACCCAAGGTTGAGGGAGAAACCAGTGGAATGGTACCAGCAGACACATAGGTTTGTGAAACTTGCAAAATGCCTGTGGGAGGACTTGGACACTCTTAGAGATAGCTGTTCCAGCAGATTTATGGATTGAATGAAAGAGAAAAGTAGATTGGCCAACAAATGAGCTACCAAGTGATCCAGTAACAGGCGCACCATCACCTGAAGTAATGAAATATTACTATAAAGTCATTGAATTTCTGAAAACAAGAATTTCGCCCAAAAACATTGATTGGCATTGCATAGCTAGGACTGCTCAGGAAGTGAAACAATCAATTAATGAATACTATGAGAGGATGTTGAAAGCATTTAAACATTACAGTTGTACAGAAACAATTGAGCCAAAAGGCATTATTCATTTTGTGTTCAGATTTGTTGAGGGACTCAGACCAAAAATTAGTTAGATGATTAAGAGTCATTTGATTTGCTGGCAAGCCAAACTGATTGATGAGGTGCTGCAGTATGCGAAATATCGTAGTGATGAGATTGAGTTGAAACAGAAAATGCTGAAGGAGAAAGCCATGGTGATGCAGATTAAGGCTACACAGACAGTGATTCAGGGAAGTTTCCAACCTCTGCAGCAACAGGGTAATGGTATGTTTCAGAATCAAGGTACATTTCAGAATGGAGGCAGAAGTAGAGGTTGTGGTGGAATGGGAATTGTTAATCATGGTATGGATTTGAATACAGTAATGATTCGAGGAGAGCAGTAAGGAAACATAATGTTACCTTGTCATGCTTGCAGGGGAATAGGGCATTGGAAACTGCAGTGTCCGATGGTAAATCAGGGAGGTGTGATTCTGTAAGCAAATTATGTCAATTCATTTCAAAATGTGAAAGAACCAAGAATGAGAGGTCAAATTCAAAATCTCCAGAATAGTGTAAACCTAATGCAAGTTTTTCAACCCATGCAGTCCATGCAAAATGTACAGCCTTTACAAATGCAAATGCCCGAGTTACAGCAGATGCAGCCACAGGTGCAGATGGTGCCTGCACAGCAAATTCAAATGTCTAGACAACAGATTCAGATAACTCAAGCCCCTATGGATCAGCAGCAGATGATGCTTTCTCAGATGGTCACAGGTCCAAGTGTGAATCAGAGTAACAATACAGTACATCAATTTCCATTACACAGTGAGGATGCAATAAACGATGAATGGATGTCTGAGAGTTCAGATGAAGAAGAATGTGTGATGGCAGCTTCTTTAGAAGTGGATCAGAAAGTCCCTATGTTAAAGGAAAGGTGAATGGACACAGAGTTTCATTTTTGCTTGACACTGGAGCTACACGTTCAACAGTGAGATCTGCATAAGTTCCGGATTTGCCCTTGTCAGGGAAGACATTTCTAACTGTGGGGGTGGCTAATCAATCTTTGACAAACCCAATTACAGAACCATTTTTGGTTAAAATTGGCAATTTTGAAGGTTTGCACAAATTTGTGGTTTGTGATTCTAGTCCCGTGTCCTTACTGGGAAGGGATTTATTATGCAAAACAAGATGTTGCATTACCTGTTCAGATGAGGGAATTGAAATTCAAACAAACAGTGATGATGAAGAAGGCCCAATACTTACTGTTAACAATAAGTCAGTGTCTGAAGAATTTTCTTTGATCAGTTTTGAAGACCCAGGGAAGGAGGAAGCTCCTTTTATTAGTTTATTTCCAGTATTTGAAGTGAAGGATCTTCCTGATGGCTTACAGAAAAGTGCTCAGACTGAAGTTTGGGATCTTTCAGGAAAGGGCATTGGGTTGATAAAAGGAGTAGAGCCAGTTAGAGTTGTAGTGAAGCCCAATGTAGTTTATCCTCAGACTCCACAATACCCAATGGCAAAAGATGTAATTGAGAGACATGAGGGACTGAGACCATTGATATGAGAGTTTGTGGAGAAAGGGATCCTGAAATAAGTGTTGAGTATCCCATGTAGGGAAACGGCCTTAACAACGCGGCTCGAGTCACGTGGTGCCTTTACAACGCGGCCCAAACAACGTATGCGTCTTTACAACGCATTCCTTTACCACTCAAGTCATTACAACAACTTGCCTTGGGATAAGTGTTGTTGGAATGATGTTGGACTTTAAGTCCAACACTTTCCCTACTATGGCGCTGACTGGAGTAGGAATAGTAAATTATACTATTCTAAAGTCCAGCGCTTTCCCCAAGGCAAGTCGTTGTAATGACTTGCGTGGTAAAAGAATGCGTTGCAGAGGTGGTTTGGGCCGCGTTCTTAAGGTAGGCATGCTAAAGACCTGTGTTTTTCCGACACACAACCACCCATGTAATTCACCCATGATCGGACTGCGCAAGCCTTGTGGGAAGATTCGACTTGTGCAAGATTTGAGAAAACAAAATGACATAGTGGTCAAGCGTTGCCCAGTTGTGCCAAATCCAGCTGTGATTATGATTCAGATCCCATGTGATGCTGAATGGTTCACTGTGGTAGACTTATGTCAAGTATTCTTTTCCGTGCCTCTTCATGAGGACAGCAGATATCTGTTTTGTTTCAAATTCCTGAACAAAGTCTACTGTAGAATTCCACAAGGTTTCTCAGAGTCACCATCCATTTTCAACCAGATCTTGAAAAACAATTTGAAATCATTTGTGATGCCTTATCAGTCAACATCAGTGTAATACATTGATGATTTGTTAATTGTGTCCAGGACAAAAGAAGGATGTAAATACGATACAATTGCATTGTTGAATTTCCTGGAGACAATGGACGTAAAGGGGGTCATTACAACACTGGCGGTAAAAGGCGCTTACCGCCGTGCAAAAGACCGCCAATACACCGCCGCTGCGGCGGTATTCCGCCACAGCTATTATGACACACATCTTGGAATCTGCCGAAATTCAGACACCCACACAACACTGCCACACCAAAGGTCAGTGATAAACTGGCGGAAACAACTCCTCCACTTCCACGCCAACAGAAACACGCCCATGCTATTACGACCCACGAATCCACGTGGCGGTCTTTCAACCGCGGCATTCCATTGGCGGTACACACCGCCACGCTCAAAATACACACACATCTCCAAAACAGCGCCACATTGGACAATTCAAAATACACACACCTGATACACATACAAACAACACTCCCACACACCCCACACACCCCACACAATATAAAACACACACCCACATCACCCACAAACCCCTACGACCTAAAAATCACGAACAAAGGCCAGAGAGAGAGCACAGAATAGACAACCCCATCACACAGAGGCACACAACACCATCACCCACACAACATCCACGCACAAAACACCATACACCACTACACTCACCACACTCATCACCACATACACCACCCCACACATCACCCACACCACCCCATGTCACGCCAAAGACACCCCCGCTTCTCCGAGGAGGAGCTGAGGGTCATGGTGGAAGAAATCGTCCGGGTAGAGCCACAGCTATTTGGCTCACAGGTACAGCACACATCAATAGCCAGGAAGATGGAGTTATGGTGCAGAATAGTGGACAGGGTGAAAGCCGTGGGACAGGAAAAGAAATAGGGAGGACATCAGAAAGAGGTGGAACGACCTACGGGGGAAGGTGCGTTCAACGGTCTCCAGGCACAACATCGCGGTACAGCGGACTGGCGGTGGACCCCCACCTCCTCCCCCACAACTAACAACATGGGAGGAGCAAGTCTTGACCATCATGCATCCAGAGGGCCTCGGAGGAGTCGGTGGAGGATGGGACACTGGTAAGTCCAATCTTAACTATCATATCCCCCACCCTACCTGCATGCTATCACACACCCCCACCTTCACACCCTCCCCTATCACTCCAAATCCTCACTAATCTACCCATAACACAAACCACCCATCCCAACACCAAGCCCTGCATGACACAACTAAGCATGGACACCCATCACTAAAGCATGCCCACTGCACATACCCAGAACACCCCCCCAACCATCATCACACAAACCCACACACAGGAATGCTTGCACTGGGGTACACAAACACCCACCCATTGCACATCATTACACACACACATGCAATAATCATGCTCTTATGCCCCTGCAGGAACACGAAGGACCGTCACCACACCAGAGGGTCCAGACAACACCACTCCACCCCCAGAAGAGGCCCACAGTGACGAGAGCAGCTCTGCCCTACTGGATCCTGATGACCAGGCCGGACCATCGTGGGCCTCGAGACAGTCGGTTCCCTCTTGCACAGGCACAGCCCAACACCGACCTTCCACCCTCTGGTAACACCAGCACAGCACCCACCCAGTGGGCCCAAACCTCCCTACCCAGGACAGGTCAATCAGCGGTGTGTCCACCTCTACAGGGAACCCAGGATAACCCGCCACCCCAACAACAACAGGGACCTGGGGGCAGTGGTAGTGGGCACACGGTCCAGGGGACGGAGGCACTGGAACACAGGGGAACTGGGAGGGCTGTTGTACGACAGGGGGCGGACAGGCCAAGGGAACCCACTCTCCATCATGGGAGCATACCACCACTCCCAGGAGACAATGGCCACGGTCCTGGACAAGTTGCAGGAGACCCTGCGCCTCCAGGATGAACTGTATTTGGGGTTCAGGGAGGAGCTCAGGACCATCAGCACCACCCTGGGCACCATCGTATCGGTGCTGAAGGACATACAGAAGACCATGAGGGACACCGTGGCACTCCAAGGGGCCCCTGACACTAGCATGGACGATGAACTGCCCACCACCTCCGCTTGCGCTAGTGGACAGGACGCCCCGCCACAAGACCACCACAGCAGCACCCCACCCCCTGCAGACGGACAACCACCACGCAAGCGGTCCCTGAGATCCAGGAACAGGACAGAGCAAGATGGCAAGACCCCCGCCAGGAAATGAGACCACCCTGATTGTCACCCCACTGTCCCACTTTGTTACCCTGTCCATACTTAAACTGCACCAGCTCCACTTCCTATGCCCAGATGGGCAGTGCACCTGTGAGACTAATAGACTGGACTCTGGCATGGACATTCCTCCGCCATCACCCATCCTCATTCTACAAACACCTCACATTTCAGAGCACTTCAATAAACACCCTTGAAACACAAAACAATCTGGAGTCAGTCTGTGATTTAGTAAATATGTATTATCAATGACAGTGTCTAAATGGGTTTACCATTGTGAGGCTAACTGACCTATGTCACACATCACAAGCACTTGAAGGATGCAAGCAGTTGAGACGTAGGTAACCACACCGGTGAAACTGTAATGGAAGGGTACAACTCAGTTTCCAAATAGTGATTTAATTCGAGAAACAGGATAGAGGTAGACGTGTTAAAGTTAATGTAATGCTAAAAATGAAAATTTTCTCACCAGTGTCTCACTGGAAATATTGCTGTATGACTGACTCCCTGTTGTCGTTGTCTTCTTCCTCAGCTTCATCCTCATCACTGTCCACAGGCTCCACAGACTCCACAGCTGCTACAACACCGTCATCTGGATCATCCTCCTGCAGAAAAGGCACCTGGCGTTGCAAAGCCAAATTATGGAGCATGGAGCAGGCGATGATGATGTCGCACACCTTCTTCGGCGAGTAGAATAGGGATCCACCTGTCATATGGAGGCACCTGAACCTGGCCTTCAGGAGGCCGAAGGTGCGTTCGATCACCCTCCTAGTCCGCCCAAGGGCCTCATTGTAGCGTTCCTCTGCCCTGGTCCTGGGATTCCTCACTGGGGTCAATAGCCAGGACAGGTTGGGGTAACCAGAGTCCCCCAATAGCCATACACGGTGCCTCTGGAGTTGACCCATCATATCAGGGATGCTGCTATTCCGCAGGATGTAGGCGTCATGCACTGAGCCAGGGAACATAGCATTTACCTGCGAAATGTACTGGTCTGCCAAACAGACCATTTGGACATTCATGGAATGATGACTCTTCCTGTTCCTGTACACCTGTTCACTCCTGTGTGGGGGATCAGAGCTACATGGGTGCCATCAATGGCACCAATGACGTTGGGATATGTCCAAGGGCATAGAAGTCACCTTTCACTGTAGGCAAATCCTCCACCTGAAGGAAAATGATGTATCTCCTTACGTGTTTCAGCAGGGCAGACAACACTCTGGACAAAACATTGGAAAACATAGGCTGGGACATCCCTGATGCCATGGCCACTGTTGTCTGGAATGACCCACTTGCAAGGAAATGGAGCACTGACAGCACCTGCACGTCAGGGGGGATTCCAGTCGGATGGCGGATTGGTGACATCAGGTCTGGCTCCAACTGGGTACATAGTTCCTGGATTGTGGCACGGTCAAACCGGTAGGTGACGATGACATGTATCTCTTCCATTGTCAACAGGTCCACCAGCGGTCGGTACACCGGAGGATTCCGCCATCTTCTCATATGTCGCAGCTGACGGTGCCTACGAAGGACAACAGCGAAGAACCAGTCATTATTCATCCAGGTATGTACCCACAGTTACACACAAGACTACACCACTCACAAAACCCTTCCTGTATGTGTGTTGAGTGTAGGCCTAGCTATGTGTGACGCAGTAGTAAATGAAGCCATGTGGGCCCCTGAAATGGCGGCTGCCTGACCTCTAAACTGGGACAAAGGGATTGTGGGGTAACTTCGCTGGCGTTGCACACCGTCGCGGTAGGCGGTCGTAGACCGCGGCGCAATGCTGCATTGGTTAACATTGGACCCTATGTGTCCCAGGAGCCAATGAACAGGTGCGCCGGCGGTGATGATGCGCCCCGCCGCGGACGTCACCGCCGCGGACGTCACCGCCATTTTCTATCTGTTCAATCACTAGATACCTGACCTTCGACAGGAGAGGACCTACACTGCAAGTGCTGCTGTGACCTCGGTCTGGAAGCGACGATGGCTGCTGCGTCTGGGGAAAGGGCCCCTGCCTTCACATCGGAGGAGTTGGAGAAACTGGTAGACGGGGTCCTCCCCCAGTACACGCTACTCTACGGTCCTCCAGACCAACAGGTTAGTACACAGGGAGCACGTTGTATGGGCTATGCCTGGGTGGAGAGGGCTGGTTGTAAGAGGGAAGGGGGAAGAGTGCAGGAAACATGAAGGACTGGGAATGCATGTGCCACATGGCAAGGGTAGGGATGGGGGCCACTCACAACGATGGTGCAGTTGTTAATGACTGTTCCTCTTCCCTTGTGCATGTCATGTAGGTCAGCGCCCACCAGAAGAGGGACATTTGGCGTGCCATCGCCAAGGAGGTCCGGACCCTGGGGGCCCACCAGAGACGGGGCACCCACTTCCGTAAGAGATGGGAGGACATTCGCTGCTGCAGCAAGAAGACGGCGGAGGCTCTGCTGGGGTTGGCCTCCCAACGTGGGAGGGGTGCCCGTCGCACCATGACCCCCCGGATGTTCCGGATCCTGGTGGTGGCCTACCCAGAGTTGGATGGGCACTTGAGGGCATCACAGCAGACACAAGGGGGTGAGTACAACCTCATTCTGCTGACTTTGCGTGTTGTGGAGGGGTCTGGGTGGGGGAGGTGGGCTGTGGGTGTCCCTAGGCCAGGGCGGCAAGGCCCCTCCGTAATGTAGGCCATGTGGCACTCTACACCACCTCAGCAGAGTGCCAAGTCGAGGTACAGTTGTCCCTGTGACATCCATGTGCGCAGATGTCCACCATTGCCATGTAGACCATATCCCAGAAATTGCATGTGCAGAGGGCAGGAGCACGGCGTAATGCAGGGGGCTGCTGCGTCTGTCTTGTCCGCCAACGGTAGCGGTAATCCATGCACTAAAACTCTCTTTCTTCTGTCTCCCCTCTTTTTCTGCTCTCCCTGTCCTTTTGTACATCAGCATCAACAGGCGGAGGTACAGTGGCACCGGAGCACGAGGGAGCTGCATCCCACATGGCCATGGAGGGCCACACCACAGACTCTGAATGCACCAGTGGGACGGAGGGCGAGGGGAGCTTCACGTCGGCCACCGGATCACCAAGCAGCGACACGGACTCGTTCACCGATGGGGGCTCCCTTGTGGTGGCGGCACCATCTGTGCCCCCCACCTCTACAGGTACAGCCGCCACCTCCCCTACCAGCACCGCCCTCCCAGCAGCCCCTCAGCGTTCGCCCTGTGCCCGCTCACCCATGAGGGTGGGCATCACCTTCGCCCCAGGCACCTCAGGCCCTGCCCCAGTCACCCCTGCTGCCCTCAGTGAGGAGGCCATTGACCTCCTCAGGTCACTCACTGTTGGGCAGTCTACCATTGTGAATGCCATCCAGGGTGTAGAACGAGAGTTGCAACACGGTAATGCATTCCTGGAGGGCATTCATTCTGGTCAGGCTGTCCTTCAGCGAACCATGCAATCTCTGGCCTCAGCACTGATGGCAGCCATTGTCCCTGTGTCTAGCCTCCCCCCTCCAACTTCCTCCACCCAGACCCAATCTCCTGTACCCCAGCCCATCCCAAGCACACCTACAGACCAGCATGCACACAAGTCAACACACACAAGTAGCTCAAGCAAACATAGGCACCACACACACCACAGGCACTCACGCAAGCCTCACCTACTTACAGACACAGCAACATCCACTGCCTCCACTGTGTCCCCCTCCTCCTCTTCTCCCTCCTCCCTCCCAGTGTCGTCTACATACACACCTGCATGCACCACATCTACAGGCACCATGAATCGCACAAGGACACCCAGCACCACAAGCCGCTCACCTGCACTCACCACCTCCACTGCCATTTACACGTCCCCTGTGTCCTCTCCCAGTGTGTCTGTGACGCCCCCTCCCAAAGTACACAAACGCCGGCAATCACTCACCCAACATCCATCCACCTCACAACAGCCTCCAGTACCTGCACCCAAAACACCTAAAGGGACACCTCCGACAACCACCTCCTCTTCCTCCACTCCCAGACCCCCTTCAAACTACCCATCCCAGTGTTCATCAGAAACTGTCCCTCTGTAAAGTTGACCTTTCCCCCCCCCCCCCAATTCATCAGTCCCGTTGTAGCGCCTCAGCCAAAAAGCCTCCAATACCAGTGGTGCCTGTTCAAGGTTTGTGGAGTGCACCGGCCACCAGGGCAGGCAGTAGGACCCGGAGCCAAGGCACTGGCAGCCCACCCCCTGTAAAGGCTCTAAAATTGGAGAGTGGACGATGGGACCGTGTTAAGACTCCTGGTGGGAAAACAACTGACATGGGTTCCAAAGGGATTGGAGAGTCAGCTGTGACTCCACCAAAGGTGGGGAAGGGCCAGAGGAAGTCTGCCCAGCCTGTTGTGAGTGTCACGGCGGAGAAGTGTGCCATCATTTCCGGCGGTCGACACACAACCGCCAGCACCGTCATCACTGGTCCAGAGACCACCGCCAGAGTCACAGCCCAGGAGGGCCCAAGTATCGTCACTGGTCCAGAGACCACCGCCGGAGTCACAGCCCAGGATGGCCCAATTATCGTCACTGGTCCAGAGACCACCGCCGGAGTCACAGCCCAGGAGGGCCCAAGTATCGTCACTGGTCCAGAGACCACCGCCGGAGTCACAGCCCAGGAGGGCCCAAGTATCGTCACTGGTCCTGAGACCACCGCCGGAGTCACAGCCCAGGAGGGCCCAAGTATCGTCACTGGTCCTGAGACCACCGCCGGAGTCAGTGCCCTGGAGGGCCCCGGCTGCCACAGCCCTGCTGGGCAATGATGGAACATCATGCCACACACCAATGCCCAGTGTAGAGAACGTCATGCCACACACCAATGTCCGTAGCAGAACCGCCATGTCAAAGCACCGCTGAACAGGGCAAAGACCTCCATGGCAAAGCACCGCTGAACAGGGCAAAAACCGCCATGGCAAAGCACCGCTGAACAGGGCAAACACCGCCATGGCAAAGCACCGCTGAACAGGGCAAAGACCGCCATGGAAAAGCACTGCTGAAAAGGGCAAAGACCGCCATGGAAAAGCACCACTGAACAGGGCAAACACCGCCATGGCCAAGCACCGCTGAACAGGGCAAAGACCGCCATGGCAAAGCACCGCTGAACAGGGCAAAGACCGCCATGGAAAAGCACTGCTGAACAGGGCAAAGACCGCCATGGCAAAGCACCGCTGAACAGGGCACAGACCGCCATGGCAAAGCACCGCTGAACAGGGCAAAGACCGCCATGGAAAAGCACCGCTGAACAGGGCAAAGACCGCCATGGCAAAGCACTGCTGAACAGGGCAAAGACCGGGTAGGAATGAATGGCCCGCCACATCAGGCATCCTTACCCCATGTGCAGCTGGGACAGTGACAGGACAGGAACTTTCACAGGGAGACTCATCCAGTCTGGGCACCAGTCCCCCCCAGTACCAGTAGAGACCTGCATCTACTTGAGTGACTGTGGCTTTGCACTCCCCAGGATGGCACAGTGGGCAAGCCACCCACTGTAGAGACTTGTGAGACTGTGGCTTTGCACTCCCCAGGATGGCAAGCCACCCAATGTAGAGACTTGTGAGACTGTGGCTTTGCACTCCCCAGGATGGCACAGTGGGCAAGCCACCCACTGTAGAGGCTTGTGAGACTGTGGCTTTGCACTCCCCAGGATGGCACAGTGGGCAAGCCACCCACTGTAGAGACTTGAGAGACTGTGGCTTTGCACTCCCCAGGATGGCACAGTGGGCACCCCACCCACTGTAGAGACTTGAGAGACTGTGGCTTTGCACTCCCCAGGATGGCACAGTGGGCACGCCACCCACTGTAGAGACTTGAGAGACTGTGGATTTGCACTCCCCAGGATGGCACAGTGGGCACCCCACCCACTGTAGAGACTTGAGAGACTGTGGCTTTGCACTCCCCAGGATGGCACAGTGGGCACCCCACCCACTGTAGAGACTTGTGAGACTGTGGCTTTGCACTCCCCAGGATGGCACAGTGGGCACCCCACCCACTGTAGAGACTTGAGAGACTGTGGTTTTGCACTCCCCAGGATACATCAATGGGCATGGAGCCCCGTCGTGGATCTGGCTTTGCAGTCATCCGGCTGAGGTGCCCCCCTTTCCCTTCCCCCTGAGGTGCCTGTAGTATTTCTATCTGATGCCCCGGCAGTGTTCTCTCCGATTGTGGTCAGGTATCCTTTGTGGGCCTCGCCCATGCATTTTTGGACTGTTGGTGCACGGACATTGTTATTTACATATCTGCACAACTTCTCGTATTGTATATAATTATGACTGATTTTCAAATATATATCTGTATATTTTTGTATGACATGTATATTGCCACATTACAATGTTTGACCGAATTTCGCATTGTCTTTTTATTCTTCTGGGGGGATTGTGGGTTGTTACTGTGAGTTTTGGGAAAGCATTGGTGTTAATGTTGTAATATGCGAGGGTGGGGGTGTTTGGTGGGTGTCCCCATAACTTTTGCCTCCCCCCTCCCCTATGTCGTAGGTGCAGTACTCACCGTTGTCTTCGGCGCCTACGTAGCTGTTGGTCGTAGAGGAGCAGAAACACAAGGGCAGGGAGTATTTGGAGTTCTGGCTCCATGGAGTCCTCGTTCCTCGTGGGATGTGTTAAGGTGAGTGTTTTCCCATAGCAAAAGCTGTTTCCGCCGTGTTTTAATCCACGGAGAATCCACCCTGGAAAAGGTGGCGGATTGGAGGGTTGTAATACGGTGGGCGGTACATTGTCTCCACCCTGTCTGTTGGCGGTGACCGCCGCGCTGCTTGTCTGTACCGCCGTGGCGGGCGGTGTGTTAAAGTGGCTATCTTTGTTGGCGGTTTCTGCCAGGGTCATAATTTCCTTTTTTTGTCCGCCGGCCTGTTTGCGGTATTTCCGCAGCTTTAACACCATCCGCCAGGGTTGTAATGACCACTAAAGTGTCCCCTGTTAAATTGCAGTACTGTCAGAAAGAGGTGAAATACTTGGGTCATTTGATTGAGAAAGGAACTAGGAAGATTTCTAGAGAAAGAGTTGCAACTATTTTGCAAATGCCGGCACCAACTGCTTGGAAAGATGTGAGGATGTTCTTAGGAATGATGGGTTACTGTCCCCAATGGATCCCAAATTTTTTCAGTTCTTTCAAAGCCCTTACAGAAGCTGACTCATAGGGATGTTTCAGATCCTATAGTGCTGAATGAGGATTGTATGAAAGCATTTACTGATTTGAAAGAGAGTTTGTGTCAAGCTCCGGCTTTGTGTATGCCTGCCCTACACTAAACATTTTCTGCTGTTTTGTCATGAACGTGATGCATGTTCTTTCTCTGTTTTGACTCAGACTCATGGTTGTGTGACTCGCCCAGTGGCATATTTTTCAGCCAATTTGGACCCAGTTGCAGCAGCCTTACCAGGTTGTTTGCAGTCCGTTTCAGCAGTTGAGCAGAGCCTCGTTCAGAGCGAGAGTATAGTGATGGGCAATCTCCTTACTATAATGGTTCCCCATTCTATTGAGATTTTGCTTACTAGGTCTAAGACACAGTATCTGACCAGCTCAAGGCTGACCAGATATGAGACAGCAATCTTGGGATCTCCAAATGTTAGCATCAAGAGATGTACAGTGCTTAACCCAGCAACTTTACTTCCAAATGAGGAAACAAACATTGATAAATTGGATGATACTGAACATGATTGTCTGGAAATTACAGAGTTATGCACAAAGCCCAGAGCAGATATTAGAGGTACTTGCCTGGAAGAAAATGACCAAATTATCTTTGTTGATGGTTCCTGCCTGAGAGATAATGTAGGCACATTAAGAGCATGATATGCAGTATGCACTATCACTGGCATACTGGAAGCTTCCTGACTTCAAGGAGTGTTTTCTGCACAAGTGGCGGAACTTGCGGCTCTTACTAGAGCATGCCACATTTCAACTCAATTGAAAGTGACTATTTATTCAGATAGTTAGTATGGGTTCGGCATTGCGCATGCCTTGGGCCAATTGAGGTGACATGGAGGTTTCCTGACTTCTTCTGGTTCACCAATAAGAAATGGTGAAAGAATTCATGATTTGATAAATGAGTTCAAGTGCCTGAAAAGATTGCTGTGGAGAAATGCAGTGCACATCAGAGATCACAAGATTACGTGTCATTGGGAAATGCATATGCGCGTCAAGTTACAAAGTTTTGCGCATTGAACGGAATATCCTTCAAAGGAGAATGGGAATTGTTACCTGAAGATGATGCAATCTATGCAAATTATGTGATGCATGTCATTAATAATTAAAAACTGCCCATGACAGCGTTGAGAAAGATGAGCGTAGAGATTGGGTTAAGATTAAGTCTGTCCAAAGAAATGATGATGTCTGGGTATCAGGAAAAGGAAAAGTAATATTACCAAATAGTTTACTGACTCAGATGGCCAGATACTATCATGGTCAAGCTCATGTGAGGAGAGATACCATGGTTAGGCTATTTAAGCAATATCGGTTCAATCAAAAATGTAAACAGGTTGCCGGAGCAGTTTGCCACAGATGTGTTATCTGCCAGCAGATGAATGTGGGCAAAGAAACAGTTATCAACATGGGACATATAGGCATGGCTGGAGGACCATTTAACAGAATGCAAATGGATTTCATTGAGATGCCTGCATGTGCTGGTTTGAAATATGTGTTGGTGATTGAGTGCATTTTCAGTCATTGGATTGAGGCTTACCCTACAAGGAGAAATGACAGTCTCACAGTAGCAAAGTTACTACTTTGGGAGTTAATTCCACGTTATGGTTTTCCGGTCTCTTTAGAATCAGATAGAGGAAGTCATTTCAACAAGAGGTGGAAACGTTGCTATGTTCAGCCTTAACCATTGAACAGAAGCTTTATTGTAGCTACCGCCCAGAAGCCTCAGGACTTGTAGAACAAATGAATGGTACTTTGAATGCGAGATTGGCAAAAATGTGTGCATCCACAAATCTGAAATTACCAGATGCTTTGCCATAGGTTCTAATATCAATGAGAAGTACTCCTGACAAGAAACAGGATTGTCACCCCATGAATCCCTCAAGGGAAGGGCCATGAGATTGCCAGCTGTACCTGCAAATGCTCTTGTGAACATTACAGATTATATGGTATTGGACTACTGCAAAGGTCAAGCTGATGTGGATTGCTCTTTCTCTCATCAGGTGGAAGCCATCACACTGCAACCGTCTCAAGAGCAAGGACACAACCTGAAGGCAGGTGACTGGGTTGTGATCCAGAAGCATGTTAGAAACTTGTGTTTGGAGCCTCGGTGGAAAGGTCTTCACCAGGTGATATTGATCACTACTACAGCTGTGAAGTGTGGAGGACTTCTGAACTGGATTCACGTGAGCCATACTAGGAAGGTGACCAGTCCAACAGAGGAAGAAGAAGAGCTGTTGAGATTACCACCACCTGAACCTATTCCAGGACAAGACAGGAAAACAAACTAGTTGTAGACAGTGCCTTGAACAGGCTCCAGTTGGCTTTCCCACTCCTGTGTCAGACGAAGTGGAAGGAATCCTGGAAGATGAGGATGAAACGTCATCAACGTCCTCAAATGAAACAGTAAAAGAACCTGCCCAGGGAAAGCGAGAAAGAGAAACGGTCCAGAGAAGACCTGCTCAGAGGAGGGTGTACTCAGAAGAAGATGTTCTGATAAACAAGACTGAACAAATGTCTGACCTCAGCAGGAAAAGAGATGAGGAAGATCTAAGCCAAACAGATTTGACTCCTCCTGAACTGGTTGCGGGAACGTCAAAGGAGAAGAATTTGAGTCCAATACTGAAAAGAGCATTAACAAGAACATCTCTGAAAGGTGATAACTGGCCAGAAACAAGTTCAAAGTCAAAGAAGACAAATCTGGTGCAACCAATACAGGAAGAAGTTGATAACACCAGAAGTGAAGATCTGAGTGATGATGAATCAAGTGTTAGTTGAAAATCAAAAAGAAAGAGAGTTGCCAATCGAAGATACTCTGGTCCTGAATGGGCATATGCAACTACCAATGCATGGTAAAGAGAACTTTTGTTTTGACAGAGACATTCCACGTCTATATTTTGGCACATGAAGGAAACTGAGGGAGATTTGTTGAGAAAAAATTGAAAATTTGAAAACTAAATGGAAGACACTTTGTTGAGAATAAAATATTTTTGAGAGACTTTGATAACCTGATTTTGACAAGCTGCTAAACTGATTTTGACAACTTTAACGATTTTTGACAAAAGGGTCCTGTGTGAATGACGCTGTGAACATTATTGAAAAAAATAAAAAAATAAGAAGGGATTGAAATTGAAGACTGAAGATTGAAAATTCTTGAAAATGCTTTTATTTTTTTATTTTTTATTTTTGCATGCATAGCAATAATTTTGTATCTTTTTTTAGTTTCTGAGTCTTTACAGACCATGGGTAACCACAACCGGCAGAACACTAAAAATAGATGCTGTAAATACATAGATATTGGTTTGGTGATTGTTTGTGCAACTGTATGTTAGGTATTGATTGTGGGTGTGATTGTCTTTGATAAGAATGGGACCAACCATACCATAGCTATAGAAACAACATCTTCAGAATTAGTGCCTACTCTTTCAACAATAGATAGATTTAAAATAGATGAGAAATATTTGCGTTCACAGGGAGAACTTTCTTCTAATGCCTTCTATTGTTTATTGCGTGAGTATGTTGATATAATGGATACGAGAGATTGTTATGTTTGCACACAGATTCCAGCCTCTGTTGAGGAGGGAATTGCCTATCATAGTTTACCACTTACTAATGGCACAAGTTGTAGTCTTTTACTAACACGATTCTATGACCAGGAGTATTTCTACTCTAATATAGATATGGTGTTTTCTTTTGTACCTATCATTAGGGATCTCAATAAGAAAGCTGAGGATAATAACATAGAAATAGTGAAGGGTTTCTTTGAACCTATATTAACATTTGGAACTGCTTTCGCACACAGGAATATTTTGACCTGTTTGCTTTCATCTTTAGAAAATAGCTTTTTAGATCACACAGATGATAGGAGAAGGGCGATCAAGACTAAAATAGAGAAGGGAGTAGTTTCACGTAGTCCTGGGATTGACCATACATTCAGTGACATTACTAAACAAGGGAGACTAACTTTAGATGTGCAACATGTAGGAGAGCTTTGTATATACAGTCCACAATCTAGGGTAGATAAAATATTTGTGGGAACGAGTGAATGTAGCCATGTGTTTTTGTTTGCTAATAAATGGACATTTATGTTCAATGGTCATGACTAACCTGTGCCTGTGGTCTATTATTTCTGTAAGAAAAATTAATATTACTGTCTTCCTAGAGGATGGTAAGGCACTTGTTATTTGGGAATAGTCTTCCTGAAAATGTACTAACTTGATGACTTGAGTAAATTTCCTAAAATTACTGAATTACAACCAAAGAGACAAAAGCGAGAATCAATTTCTAGCATTGTTGGAGACATATTTGGAGTAATAATTCCTTCAGTAGGAGTTGTTCTGAATTATCTTAAAATTCAACAGTTGTCTACAGTTGTGGATAACATGCTGACAAGATATTCAGGAGCTATTATCCTTTTGGATACAGAAATGGCTGCAGTAACAGCTATGTCTCTTCGAAACCGCCTTGCATTAGACATTCTTTTAGCAAAGGAGGGTGGAGTTTGTAAATTACAAGGTCAGCGCCATTGTTGTACCTTCATACCTGACAAAAGTGAAGAAGTTAGAGGCTTGATTAACAATTTAACAAAAGATTAAACTAAATTAAAAGACCTAACAGAGCTCATTGTTTGGGAAAAAACTGGCAAAGAGATGATGACTGCTGTGGGGAACTGGATTGGCAACCTGGGAAAGGGATTGGTATTGAAAATAATACAAGGAGTTTCAATTACTATGATTTGTCTAATTAGAATATAGGAAATATGCAAATTGTACAAAGTGATCAAAAGAAGAAGATTTGAAAAGAATCAGTGGAGGGTAGAATTTCAGTTGGAAAGATTATATGGGAAAAAGTCAAAGAAGAAAAGAATTTATAAAAATCTGAGAGAAACAAAATGTTAGAAAATCAGTACAATGAAATAAATAAATTTATTTGGGATGTAAATGTGATGACATATATAGTCATCAGAGGAGGGATGGTGAGAGCAGATAATTTGACATGAAATAATTATTCTTATATAATCATACTTATGCACTAACATGAGAAATGCTTCAAATGAAAAATAAATGTTAACATGAAAAGTGTGTCTACTTAGTGGCTATCATCAGAGTGAAAGGCATGCACATGTTTTGAAAATGTGTTAACTCAGTGATGAAAGAAAGATATTCTGTGTCTTTAAGAACAAAATAGGTGGTGAAATAATACAAGTAATTCTTGGGTTTTCTGCAGTGCCTTTTGGCAGAGCAAAGCCAGAGCTAATGTTGAATGTCTGGCAAAATAAGAGGAAGCACTTGTTCTCTGCTGTGTAAAGCAAGCAAGGTCATAGCATGTAGTTATCTGTCTGCCAAGCTGAGCTAACCTATCAGCTGAACTTTTCCATAGTATTACAAGCTTCTTTGTAATCTTTCATGAGTTTATTCTGTGTTCGTACTAATGGAATGTGTTTCTCTCGAGGGTAAGATCTGATTTGGAAAAATGTTTCTACTTCTTCCTGTCTATCGTCCGGCAGCAAGTGCATTCTGAAATGTGTTGAACAAAGACCTTCACTGAAACAGTGCGGAAAAGACAACAGATATAATAATTAATATCGTTATGGTTTATGCAGAAAGGAAGAGGCAGATAAATACAGACCATTTAGGCTAATAGTGGAATATTTTCTGATGAGGTAATGTTTTATGATTGGATGATTTATGTACATATGAAATTTCCAGCCAATCACAGAAGTTTAACAAGTTTAATTTAATGTTTGAGAATCAGACATTAGGGGTTCATGGCTTTCTAGTTTCCAGAGACTTCACTTCTCATTCTTATGATCTGTCACTTTGACATTTCATGCTTCACCAGTCAGTCTACTGACATTCTGGTATTTTATTATTTTTAATTATTTTTCCATGCTCCATGCAATGATGCCGGTGCTTACATTAGCACTCAATGCTTAGAGCCTGTAGTGCTCTGCTGCATGCCTTAGATAATTAATTTGATGGTTCAAAGAACTTAGAATCCAAATTTCTGAATTGTCACAGCCTGATGCTGTTACTGCTGACCCCCTGATGATGTTATGCTGTGGTGCTGAATCCTTCGGATTGGTAATATTATTGATCTGTGCAATGTTATTTGTCTTTTATTTTACAGGCACCAGCTGCTACTGTTTTAATTTCTGCTGCTATTTTTGATAGTGCCTTAGCTAGATGTTTTTCTAAATTAATGTTACTAAAACTATTGCATGATGCCCAACATGCTAATGCTAATTTGAGGTCAGTGAGGTGTTTTCTTTATGCTTATGATTTGACATTGTTTTTTTACTGAATCAAATGTATTTTATCTCTCTTACACAGATATTCATGTTGTTGATTTGTGTTCTAACTATAGAGTTCATTGTTTTAATTTCTCTGTTTAAACTAAGATTTTTTAGGCCAATCTGTCAGCCTGTGATGATTCTTTATTTGTGCCATTTGGTGTTGAGAATAATTTTCGGGACTTTAGCATTGTTAATATAGAGAAATGAATATTTTAATTGATACTAAAGGGTGTGGTTATTCATGGGCAAATGGGTCATGGCGCGTCATATATTGATTCTTTGGTGATTATTATTATTATTTAATGTTGTTTTATGTGTCAATAATCAAGATGTTAATCAATGTGCTAATCAACATAATCTAAACGAGCCAAAAGGTTTATGGACCTTATAGCAGAGTCCAATCACTCACTGTTATGAAATAGATGAGACAAGGATCTGCGCTGCAACAGTGTCAGAACAATTCCAAAACTGGACCTTCTATATCTAACCTGTTTTAATAAAAATAAGACAAAGAGCAAGCTGACCAAAATCCAATGAGCCGTTTTTACACAAACTCATGAATAAATCTGTGTTGCAACCGCTTCTTTTCAGTCACCTGGGAATCGAAGAACTGTGGGTTCCAGGTCATAGGAAATGCTGCAATAAACCCGCAGCTGCAAGCTCTGAGTATCATTCACCTGGGACTGCCCTCTCCTGTGCTCCTGGACTCCAAGTTGCGGTTCCTTGCTCCTCCCAACCCGGAATAGTAATCACCTGCCCTATGGATTGCAGGTGCCTTTTAAAGCTACTCCCCAGCTAGTCCAGGTCAGGTTTTCAGTCCTGTTTCTTTCTCTATCCCATTGAAGCTGTTTCTTCCTTGATTCCTTTATGGCATTCCCAATTCTTTGGGTTTCCTGTCGTGCAATCTTTGTTGTAATTTTGTTTAGCTGCTCTTGTACTGTGTAAAGGCTACAGTCTGGTTGTAGGGTACCATTTTCCTTCTCTTACCTCCTTGCTCCCTCCACTTGCTGATCCTGACACCTGATGAACTCCACTATCGGTATCTGGACTCCAGGTTTACTTTGACCCTCTGAAGTCTTAGTCCAGCAAAAAGGTTTCTTCTCCTTTGGCGTTTTCCTACTAAGTGTCAGCTTTTCTAGGGCATTTACCTACCACATATTCAAGTGTGAGGGCACACCTTGGCCTCAAGAAACAGTCATCCTTACATTGGACAGATGAAAACCCAGATTGGATTACAGGGAAGCATCCATATATGGGCAATCTACCTTCAGCAAATTATCATTATTCTTCATAAAAGGAAATAAACATTTTTCAAACTACTGAACAGGACACCACCCTGGTTATGGCATTGATGCTGCATTGATTGCTACATAGGATAACATCAAGACTACCATTGACTCTAAAGGAGTGGAAGAGCTTCTTTAGCTAGACTTCTCCTCTGCCTTTGATATTGTTCATCAGTCTTCATTACCAAAGAGAGTCAGTGCTTAGGAGTACAGGGTAATGACCGGTAATGGATCACCTATGTCTTCACTAAAAGATTCCCCCTCAAATCAGTTTCTCCTCTGTACTATCATCCTACACGGCCATTATCCCTCAAAGCTCAAACTGCCCCTCACCTCTTGAACGTGCACATATTTCTGATCTACTCTATCCTTTATCCTTTGCAGCTCCAAGTATGCTGATGATATTCAAATCATTCTCAGGCATGAAAATTGTTCACATCTGAACCTATATACGATTGAATAATGCCTGCAAGTGGTTCGCCACGGGATGCTACATGTCTTTCTCCTTTGTATAATAAAGAAAATTATGAAAGGATCCTCTAGTTGGTCCTTATCCTCTTTTAAGGTGTGGTTCCCTCACCTCTATTGTAGTACTTACCTCCAAAGTCAGTCTGTTACTTGAACTGTCTCTTTTGCTTTGGCTGGGGATTCAGCCTCCTCTAAGTCCAGTTCCCTACTCTAGGGTGCCACCCATCCTTCAACATGAATTCTGCCCCGACCAGCAAACTAGGTCACTATTCAGTAAGTTGACTGCACGCCCAAACTCAATGAATGTACATTGTCTAACTGTATTCCGTTAACCACTTATATTGATTTTGAACAAACAAGCTGTAACGTGTGCTGGGGTTAAAAGAACTCTTTAGATGGAAGAAAACGCAGCAAGAGAACTTCGTATGAATGTAGATTACCAATACCTGGCCACCAAAAATGCTGTTTCAATTTTTTGCAAGTTGCAGAACTGCCCATGTGCCCATCATGTGGCAAAGTGACCAAACGCTCCTTTAAATCATATGGAGGAATGATTTTGCTAATACGGGCACAGATTTGGTTCTCACAAGACAACTCAGATGACACTTTGACATAACACTTGAGTTCACCTAACAAGGATTTGGCTGGAGGCCATCCCTGATTGATATAGAGAAATACTTTTTTGAGAACCTCATCCCTTTCAGTTGTGCTCAACCATTCTTCAGAAATTACGCCTTTGCAATTAGATATGACATCAACCAAAGCAACAACACACTCATTATCTTCAACTGAGACTTCACCATTATTCAAGAGGGGTAAGCGAGATAAACAGTCTACTTGGACATTTTTACATCCTTGAATGTATTTGATTTGAAAATTATACTCTTGTAATTTGGATAATAACCTGACTAATCTCGCTGAAGCTTTACCTAAACCATTCCCACTTAGAAGATATAGTAAGGGTCAGTAAAAAGAGAAAGAGAAGTGACCCAAATGTATGTTTTAAACTTGCCCACTGTCCAAGCACAAGCTAATGCTTCTCTCTCAATCGTGCTATATTTAGTTTCTGCATCACTTAAAGTTCTGGAAGTGAAAGCCACTGTGTTCTCCATGCCTCCACTCAATTGTCCAAAAACAGCTCCCAACCCTCTTAAACTAGTATTTACAGAGATTAACAATTTGCTATGTGGTTGATATGGGTGTAGATTTGGAGCATTGATAACAAGATCTTGGACCTCTTCAAAAGCTAGATTAGCTTGATCAGACCATTCAAATTTTACACCTTTTTTAAGCAAGGCTCTCATGGGTTGAACCAATATGGTATAACAAGGAACAAATCGTGCATAATATTCACAGAGACCTAAAAAGGACTTAAGTGACTCTTTATCAGTTGGTTGAGGTGCCTTTTTGATAGCTTCTACATCAGAGATAGTATGACCAAGGTATTCCACCTCCTGTGCCAAGAACTTACATTTGTTCAATTTTAAGGTAATGCCACAATCCTGTAATATATTGAACACTTTCTCAAGAATGATATAATGCTCATCCATAGATTCTGTGAAAATCAAAATGTCATCCTGAAAAGCCTGGACTTGAGGTTCTAAACTGAACAATTTATCCATTAGTTTTTGGAAGACAAAGAGTGTCACAAAAGTAGTCAGATTCTCCAAAGCAGAATCGAGGGCAATTTGAAGGTAAGCGGAATGAAGATCCAGTGTAGAAAAATACTTAGCATTTCCAACATTGGCCAACATCTCTTGTATACGTGGCAGAGGATAGCAATCTACAAGAATGTTTTGATCTAATGATCTGAGGTCAACACACAATCTCAAATCCCCTCAATGTTTTTTCGTGATCACTATGGGAGAAACCAATTCAGAAGAGTCTGTGGGGGGTAATAACACCCTCAAGGACCAATTTGTCAAGAAGGTCTTTCAATTCATGCTTTACACTCAACTGTACAGGCCTAACTTTGTGTATGATCGGTATAGCATTTTTCTTACATTTGATTACATGCTCACACCCTTTAACTGTCGAGACGGGCCACTCACCTGAAAGCAGGATGTCTGCAGGGGCGATGGTATGCCCCCCAACCTCCTGGAACACCTCTCGCCACTTCCTGTTGGACACAGAAACCCTGGCAGGTGTTCGAAAAGGAAAGGGGGAGTGGAATAGAAGGAAACAAAACACTGCCACGTTTTGCTGTTCCAGGCTGGCACCCTGTATCTTCGGGGGGGGCAGGTCGTTGTTGACAGAGTGATAGTAGAGTTAGTGCACTCAACTTCCTTGAAACTGATTCTCTCTTTCTGATATGGGCACAGGAGCAGTAGAAGAACACCGGGATGCTCCAGCACTTTTCTTCGATAAAAATAACTGTTGGCACAATTACTAACACTGCATTACCAAAAACCCAAACTGAGTACCATAACAATAAGTACTGTGACACTAGGACTGGCTTCACAGAGATTCACTGTTGCACACTACAACTAGAACTGTGGTTGCACATATAATGCACAAGAAAAACAAACAAGGGCATTAATTATATCACATATAACTTTCCTACATGCATAGGTTAAACTAAAAGGAACAAAAACAATCCAAGAAATACAAATGTTCAAACAGTTAGGGTGGCACAGTTTGGTTTGGTTTAACTGTGTGTGTGAAAACCCCTTCAAAAAGCAAATTCCTCAAACCTGAAACACAGGCATAAATGACACAATTTAATCCAAGAGTTCTGCTATTAGAGAAATAAAAGTCACGTAAATGCTCTTTTAAAATTGCACTGTCACTTTTTGTAGTACTTCAGCTCAAGCATATTTCCTGAAGCACAGTTAGGCAAGTAAATACAATAATAATGTAAAATGTCCAGAAATGCATTTGTCTCTTCAAGATAAGCACTCTGCCATAAATACGAGGTCTGAAATACACCAGCTATTCTAGGAAAGTGCAGCACTCAAAGAACAAACTCCCTGGAGAATACTCGTCACCTAGCTGCAGTCTTTTCTGGAGTGCTGGAGGAATGCCTGGTGTCAGCTGGTACAGGAACGAAGAAAAGAATTCCCTCAAAAGTCCTGAATACGAGGATGACAGCAGGGGCTGAACTGCCAATTCAGATGCTGAGATCAGGAAGCAAAACAAAGCCAAGTAGGGAGGCATGCTTCACTCTGCTATTTATTGCCAATCAGGAAAACAGTTGAGATGAGTCACCACACCCAATTAGAACACATGTCTACACCACCTCACATTAGCAAACACGCATTGGTAAAACAAGCATTGATAAAACCAATGGTGTAACACAGCACATTATGTTTACTTAGAAACATGAAGGTTTAACCAAGAACAGAGATATGATTTAACCCTAATCCCTGGGGATGCTGACAGATAATGCAGGAGGCACCTTGGGGATTCCTGACATTAACAGTGCCAATGGAATCATTGAAAAGTTTAGAATAATTGCTAATCAATCTCTGTATCTGATTATCCCCACCAAGAATATTACGTATTGGAGCTTGATGTAAAATAATAGGCTTTGAATGACCAGGACATAGATGAATGCCCAACCTAGCCAAATCTTTCCACCCTACAATATCACTGCCTTCCACTGCCACATATATCTTTGTTGAAATAGCTCTCCCCAAGCATTCAAGTGTTGAAGTGAAAAACCCTAAATGATCCACATCTTGCTCACCATATGCCTTCTGATTCATATCAGCTGGTGTGAGATCCATGTTGTCTGGTCATAAACTGTAAAAAGTGGTATCTGCCAAAATGGTGACAGGAGCCCCAGAATCTGGCATGACAGTGATCACCCTACCATCAAAGGTTGCCTGACAAAAGGGGCCATTGATCTGTTTTGTGTTTAGGACAAACTGAACTGTATGACTCTCCAGTCTCAACAGTGACTAACAAATTACTAAATTTATCAGCACACTCTTGATGCTCATCTTTGTTAATATTAACATTACTGATTTTTAATCTATCCGTATTAGTACCTGTACTCTTAAAAACCCCTTGAAAGTGCCCAATTGTTCGCCAGCGTATACACCTTTTACCAAGTGCAGGACATGAAGAACTGTTCCCTGAATGATTCTTTAAGCCACACCTAAAACACATGATAGTATTTTTCTTTGATCTGGAATTCTTGTTAATCAAGCATTTAGCAGGATCTTCTGGAACAAGACTGACAGGCGACAAACTCTCCTGGTTACTCCAGTGTGCCCCATTGTGATTGCTCAAAATGTGCGTTGTTATAATGGATCTTTCAATGGCTTTGGCTATGTCCATCTCAGAAAGTATGAGACTCCTGCAAGTTAGAAGACGTTCCTGTACTTTCTTGGAGTAACAATTGAAAACGAATCGGTCCCTGATATATATATATCCACACAGTTCTCAAATTCACATTTAGATGCCAAAATTCTCGAAGTGGCAACATACTATTGAACAGTCTCATGAGCAGATTGTTTACATCTAAAAACATTGTGTCTCTCCAATAAAATACTCGGTTCCTCAGAATACTGCTTGTTCAATCTGGCCTTAGCTTCAATGTATACATTCCAGAAGCTCCTTCATTAGTTGGCGCAGGAATAACTGGTAAATTGTCAAAAACCCTCTGTCCAGCAGTTTCTAAGTGGTTAAATAACAATGTTACTTTTCTAGATGGAGAATAATCCATAGCATCTATAGGCGTCTAACAATTCTCAAAATTGCGTAGCCATTCCTAACACTTAATATCAGGTTTGCCTGTCCTTTGTAAAAAAGGAGGTGGCAGTACTGCTCCTTGAACTGTGGCCATAATGTTTATTATTTAATTTTTTATTCCTTTCTTTCTTTTTTCTTTTTTTTAAAGAGGATGAACAGAATCAAAATGTCTCACCTGTGACTTATTGCGAGGATCAATTGAAAATCCTCAACATTGAAACTGAAATGAAATTGAAGCACATACTAACAAGCATGGTAAAGTTTGGCTACATGCATTAAATGTTCGGGTGCATGCAGAAGAAACAGCCGTCAGCGCTGAAGCGGAAAGTTCCTGTGCTTGAAGAGCATTAGAAATTACAGCATCCTGGACAGAGCAAGTTGCTAGGAAACAGGTGCACGCAGAAGAAACAGCAGTCAGACGTCAACGCTCAAGTGCGGAGTTCCTTCCAGGGTGGAGCATTTGAGAAGTCAGCATCCTGGGCAGAGAAGAACTTGAAAAAACCTAAGTACTTGCCGAGTGCAGCACGTGAAGAGAAGCGTGAGAGGAGACAGACGTGTTGCCCGGATACCGGAAACAGAATGAAAGATTTAAAGGTAAACTCTTTCAACGTTCATGTGTTTAATTTAAATCCCAGAAATGAAACATCCGAACGAAGTTACAAAATCTCACCTCGGTAGAGAGAGAGCATTGAAGCAGCCCAGTTGATGAACAGGAAATACGTTGTTTCACGACAAGCAAAGCAAAACTGTGATGGTCGGTGGGTTCCAGCCAAATGATGAAACACCCCACTCCTGGTACCAAAATATGTAACGTGCACTGGGGTTAAATGAACTCCGTAGATTGAAGAAAACGCAGCGAGAGAACTTGGTGATGAATTTAGATTTGTTTATTCCAGTTTCAGTGAATACAGGAACCCACAACCATTGAAGCATCCGGTGGACAGGCAAATTACTGGCAACTGAGCCAGGGTTCTAGGTTGTCCAGCGAATGTTCCAAAGAATGTGGTGACACAATACACAGTAAAGAGCACACTACCCTACAGAGGAATTTGAGAATACTACACAAGCCTTTAACTGTCAGTTTGATTAACTAAAACAAATATTGATTTTATCTTTGAGCAGCAGTGGTGTAACAGCAGCATTAGAATTTTACTTGCATGCACAGTATACATTATGATCTATATCAATAATACAACATACATTTCCAACCATATGCCACATCAGCTGTAGAAAACAGAATTACGGAAACAAGAAAATGGAGGAAGAAAGGAAACAAAAACAAACATTAGTACGTCGATGTCCTCCCGGTTTATGTTTACGCCTTTTCCTGTAGTTGGTCCCTTGTCACCTCTTGTCGCCTCCCAATTATAGTTTCACCCGCTGTGTTTACCAAGGTGTAGTGTGGTAGATCAAAGAATTATAGTGGTTCTAAAAAGTTTACATGTGGAATATCATGGTGTCTGTGTTATCCCTAAAGAAAGTTGTATGAGTAAGGAGTCCCAGCTCATCTTTGCTCCAGCCTCTCCGATTATTTACTGGCTCTCCTAAATTTCAATGACCACTTCTGCATTTAGTTTTGGTTGCCCTGCTTTTGATGGCTTCTGGTTAGATAACTATCCATCTAGTCAGACAACTAGAGTAATGATAGAGGACTGGAAACTCTTACACATCACTGTCTCAATAACCTTGGAATAGAGCTTAACTCATGTGGGGATTGGAATGTTTTCATATGAAAGGTTGGAGTTGTGCCGGTTTGGGGATGGCGAGCGCATGTATCTCTGTCTGTACATTATAACTGGAAATAAACTTTTAAGGAAAGAACAAGAAGAGCCAGTGTACTTACTTCACATGGCGACGAGCAGGATCGTAAAGCAGCAAGCATTGGACTGAGAAAACTGCAATTATTGGAAGGCAACGCTACAGACATCAGACTGAGGATTGGAAAGCAGCTATTTTCGGACCTGCTTTGTTAAAGGCAACTTATTTTAAGCAAGTGAGGGAAGTTTTTTTTTTATTATTTATTTATTTTTATTTTTCTCTTTCTCCAATACATTTGCCGTTTGTTTTACTTTGATTTTTCATCGCGTCGGTCCTCGCGTGCACCCCCGCGTGGTTACTGGTTGCCTGGACAACATAATGCTTAATAACAATGTCTTGTGAACATGCTGGTTCTTGCGCTGGAAGTTACATGGGAGCAGGAACACCGCCCTTTTAATGTTAATTAGTACCAAGTACATGGTATTATTTTTACTATTCTTAACTTTTTAGCAACTTCATTGCTGAAGTTTATCCGGCACAAAGGAAAACTAACAGAAATTATTATAACAGAGATACATGTCTTGCTGAAGAAGTAAGCTAAAGAGTTATATTTTACAGCTATAATTTTTAGTACACTATGGGGGTCATTCTGACCTCGGCGGTAAAAGCCGCTTACCGCTGGTCAGAAGACCGCCACAATACCGCCGCGGCCGCGGTCAGCCGCCACGGTCATTCTGACCCACAACTGCCAAACCTCCAAAAATCCGACCTCCATTGCAGTCCGCCACATCAGAGGCCCGCGATAAACTGGAGATGACCAAACCTCCACCGCCACGCCAACAGAAATACGCCCATGCCATTACGATCCACAAATCCACGCGGCGGTCTTTCAAACGCGGTAGTCTATTGGCGGTACACACCGCCGCGGTCAAAATACCCACACCTTTACAAAACACTACCACATTGGACAATTTAAAATACACACACCTGATACATATACAAACAACACTCCCACACATCCAATACAATATAAAACACACACCCACATCACCCACAAACCCCTACTACCAAAAATCAGAGACGAAGGAGAGAGAGACACATCAGAGAATAGAGAGCCAGACACACAGAGGCACACTACAACATCACACACACCACATAGTAGCACAAAGCACCACAAAGCACCACAAACCAACACACTCATCACCACATACACCACCCCACACCTCATCCACACCACCCCATGGCACCACAAAGACGCCCACGCTTTACGGACCAAGAACTCAGGGTGATGGTGGAGGAAATCCTAAGAGTGGAACCCCAGCTCTTCGGCTCGCAGGTGCAGCACACCACCATAGCAAGGAAGGCGGAGCTATGGCAGCGGATCGTGGACAGGGTCAACGCGGTGGGACAGCATCCCAGAAATAGGGACGACATCCGCAAACGATGGAACGACCTACGAGGGAAGGTGCGCTCGATGGTGTCGCGACACAACATCGTGGTGCAGAAGGCTGGCGGAGGACCCCCACCCACCCCACCAGAATTCACAGCATGGGAGCAAGAAGTGTTAAACATCCTGCATCCTGAGGGCCTCGCTGGAGTACCCGGAGGAATGGACTCTGGTAAGTCCTATCTCATATACTTCATCCCCCCCACCCCACCAGCATGCCAACCCACACCCCCACCCTCACCCCCAACCCACCATCACACATCATCCCTGAGAATGTATCCCTAGCACAACCCACCCAACCCCTCACCAACCCTTGCATGCCACCACAAACATTGGACACCCATTACCTAAGCATGACCACTGCACATACCCATCCCCCCCACAAACCACCCTCACAACACCACCCACAAGGGAATGCCTGCACTGGGGGACAAGGGCACCCATAATTCGCACGCTTTTCCACACACAGAAACAATAACCATACTCTCTCACCCCATGCAGGACCCGAACGCCAACACACCGGTCAGGAGGGTCCTCAAATGTCCATCCCACCCCCGGAACAGGCCCCCAGTGAGGACAGCAGCTCTGGCGACCTGGAACCTGATGACCAGCCCGGACCATCGGGGACCTCTGGGCAGTGGGTTCCCCAAACACAGACACAGGCCACAGCAGACCCAAACCCCCCTGGGAACAACAGCACAGCTCCCACCCAGCGGGCCCATGCCTCTGTCTCTAGGACAGGTCAAGCAGCGGTGTGTCTGCCACTACAGGGCACCCAGGCTAACCCAACACCCCAACAACAACAGGGACCTGGGGGCAGTGGTAGTGGGCACACCGTCCAGGGGACAGAGGCCCAGGCAAACAGGGCAACTCAGAGGGCTGCCGTGCGACAGGGGGGGGAGGAGAGGCCCAGGGAACCCACTCTCCAAGAGGCCCTCACTACCATCATGGGAGCATACCACCACTACCAAGAGACGATGGCGACGGTACTGGCCAGGTTCACCGAGATACAGGCACAGCAGGAAGAACGCTACATGGGGTTCAGCAACCAACTCACCACCATCGCTACCGCCATGGGGAGCATGGTCCAGGCCCTCAACAGGATAGAAGACACGTTGCGGGACCATGTGGCACCACACAGGGCCACTGTCACTAGCCAGGAACAGCCTACCACCTCCGCCGGCGCTAGTGGACAGGAGGCCCACACACAACGACAGGCCACAAGAACCCCACCTCCTGCTGAAGAACAACCACCCCGCAAGAGGAGCCTAAGACCCAAAAAAAACCAGAGTAGCATGCCAAGACCACCGCCAGCATGAGATACCCCCAGAAGTCATCCCACTGTCCCACATTGCCACCCTGTCCAAACTCAAACAGCCCCTGCTCCATCCTTCCACAGGCATATGGACAATAGACCTGTCAGACTGAGAACGGGACTCTGCCATGGACATCACTCCACCCCCACCCATCACCGTCATCATATAATGTACCATTATCTGAGCACACAAAATAAAACAATTATTGCACAGAAAACCGTTTGGAGTCATGCTGTATTCTCAAAAAATCGTACAACACATAACAGTTCACAATATGTGATGTCAGTAAGTGATGACAACATACCAATGTCAATACGCTGTAGTACATGGCCAAACCAAGCAGAAGTCGGGCTATGAGTCATTAAGCACTGAGAAGGGAAGGGAAAAAGAATATGTTATTTAAGAGAGCTGGGGGGAAATACATAAAGTTGAGATGCATGAGGCTCTAAGTAACTGGGAAATGGCGTGGCTGAATCTTACCTGTGTGCTACTGAAGATACTGTTGTATGACAGCTTCCCTGTTGTCTGTTTCCTCACCGTCGTCTTCCTCCTCTTCACTCTCCACAGGCTCCACGGCTTCTACGACACCACCATCTGGACCATCCTCCTGCAGGAAAGGCACCTGGCGTCGCAAAGCCAGGTTGTGAAGCATACAGCAGGCCACGATGATGTGGCACACCTTCTTTGGTGAGTACATTAGGGATCCACCTGTCATATGCAGGCACCTAAACCTGGCCTTCAGGAGGCCGAAGGTCCGCTCGATCACCCTCCTAGTACGCCCATGGGCCTCATTGTACCGTTCCTCTGCCCTTGTCCTGGGATTCCTCACCTGGGTCAATAGCCACGGCAGGTTGGGGTAACCAGAGTCACCGATTAGCCACACACGCTGTCTCTGTAGCTGTTCCATCACATAGGGGACGCTGCTATTACGCATAACATACGCGTCATGCACTGACCCAGGGAACTTGGCATTTACATGGGAGATGTACTGGTCTGCCAAACAGACAACCTGCACATTCATAGAATGGTAATTTTTCCTATTTCTGTACACCTGTTCATCGTCATTTGGGGGTACTAATGCCACATGGGTCCCATCAATGGCACCAATGATGTTGGGGATATGTCCAAGGGCATAGAAATCACCCTTCACTGTGGCCAAATCAGCCTCTTCTGGGAATATGATGTAGCTCCTCATGAGTTTCATCAGGGCAGACAACACTCTGGACAGAATCTTTGAAAACATAGGCTGAGACATTCCAGATGACATGGCCACTGTTGTCTGGAATGAGCCACTTGCAAAGAAATGGAGGACTGATAGAACCTGCACTAGAGGGGGAATTCCTGTGGGTTGGCGGATGGGTGACATCAGGTCTGGCTCCAGCTGGGCACACAGTTCATGTATAGTGGCTCGGTCAAGTCGGTATCGGAGTATTATATGGCGTTCTTCCATTGTCGACAGGTCAACCAGCGGCCGGTACACGGGAGGATTCCTCCTTCTCCTCGCAAGTCCCTGCGGACGGTGCCTAGGAAGGACAACATGGAGCACTGAGTCAATCAACTCACAGGTACGTACAACACAGCTTGCACAGTACACGAAAATGTTTTGACTGCTATGTTTGTATGTGTGCAAATGCAAGGCCTAGGCCTGTGTGACGCAGTAGAATTTAAGCCATGTGGGCCCTTGAAATGGCGGCTGCCTGACCTCTAAACTGGGACAATGGGATGTGAGGTCAATGCGCTGGCGTGGCACACCGTGGCGGTAGGCGGTCGAAGACCGCTGTACGAAGTCGCATTGGTTAACATTGAACCCTATGGGATTCAGGAGCCAATGACGATGTGCGCCGGCGGTCGCGGTACGCACCGCCGCGGGCGTGACCGCCATTTTCTATCTGCTTAATCACTCGAGACCTGATCATCCACAGGAGAGGACCTATACTGCAAGTGCTGCTGTGAACTCGGTCTGGAAGTGACAATGGCTGCTGCGACTGGGGAAAGGGCCCCTGCCTTCACGTCTGAAGAGTTGGAGAAACTCGTGGACGGGGTCCTCCCCCAGTATGCGCTACTCTACGGTCCTCCAGACGAACAGGTGAGTACACTGAGTGCACATTGAATGGGTAATGCCTGTGTGGAGTGGGGTGGCTGTCAGTTGGTGGGGTGGGGAGAAAATGAGGAATGCAACGCACGACTGATGAGAGTATGGGCCACATGGCAAGGGTGGGGAGGGGGGGCATGTACTCCAAACATGCAGAAATGTGACGTTTTCTCTTTCCCACCCTGTACATGTCAAACAGGTGAGCGCCCATCAGAAAATCGATATTTGGCGTGCCATCGCCAAGGAAGTCCGGGCACTGGGGGTCTACACCAGACGGTGCACCCACTGTCGGAAGAGGTGGGAGGACATCCGCCGCGGAACCCGAAAGACCGCCGAGTCACTGCTGGGGATGGCCTCCCGACCTAGGAGGGGTGCCAGTCGTACCCTGACCCCCCTGATGTCCCGGATCCTGGCGGTGGCCTACCCTGATTTGGATGGGCGCTTGAGGACATCACAGCAGACACAAGGGGGTGAGTATCAGCACATTCTCCTATCTCTACGCGCAGTGGAGGCGTCTGGGTGGGGGAGGAGGGCTGTGGGTGACAGTAGGCCAGGGCGCTTTCTGTAGTGTAGTCCCCTCCCTTAGACATGGCCCTGTGCCCCCGCCCACCACCTCTGTAGGGTGCCAAGTGCAGCTATCCATGGTCCAACATCACCCATGAGCGCGTCTGTTGTCCCTCGACCTGTTGGCCTAGTCAGAAGTACAGAGTAGTGTACCCCAAGTTCGCGGCTTAGTGCATGAGGCACCTGTGTCTGTCCTCTCCGCCAAGGCTATTGACAAGGCATGCACTCAACTTTGTTTTCTTTCTCCCCCCACCCTTGTTCTTTGTTTCTTGTGCATTAGCATCATCAGGCGGAGGAGAATTGGCGTCGGAGCACGAGGGAGCAGCAGGTCACCAGGCCCCGGTGGGCACTGACACAGACACCGAGGGCACCAGTGATCCGGAGGGCGAGGGGAGCCCCACAACGGAGGCCGGTGGAGACACCAGCGACACGGACACGTCCTTGTTTGGGAGCTCCCTAGCGGGGGCGGCAACATCTGTGCCCCCAGCAACAACAGGTACAGCCGCCACCCAGCGCACCAGCACCGCCCTCTCAGCAGCCCCTCAGTCTTCGCTCCGTGCCCGTTCGCCCAGGAAGGCGCGCGTCTCCTTCGCCCCAGGCACCTCAGCCCCTGCCTCTGTTACCCCTGCTGCCCTCAGTGCGGAGCTCATTGACCTCGTGAGGACGCTCATTGTTGGGCAGACTACCCTTTTGAATGCCATCCAGGGGGTGCAAAGGGAGGTGCAACAGAGCAATGCCTACTTGGAGGGCATTCATTCGGGTCAGGCTGCCCATCAACGAGCTTTCACTTCTCTGGCCTCAGCACTGACGGCAGCCATTGTCCCTGTCTCCAGTCTCCCTCTTCTAACTGCCTCCAGCCTTTCTCTGTCTCCTGTTCCTCAGCCTATCCCATCCACACCATCTGACCAGCCTGCACACACCTCAACACCCAAGGCCAGCTCATCCAAACATAAGCACCACAGAACACACAAGCATTCACCCAAGCAACACCCAGTTGCAGACATACCAACAGTCACTACCACCTCTGTGTCCCCCTCCTCCTCGTCTCCCTCCTCCCTCCCTGTGACGTCTACACTCACACCTGCATGCACACCAACATCAGCCAGTTCTTCCATCACCAGCACACCCTCCACTACAGTCCTCACACGTGCAGTCACCACCCCCACTGCCATGTACACGTCCCCTGTGTGCTCTCCCACTGTGTCTGTCACCCCCTCTTCCAAGACACATAAACGCAGGCAGACACCCAAACAACAGCCAACCACCTCACGACAGCCTACGTCTCAGTCACCTGCACCCAAGGACAGCACACCTGACTCTCCTACAACCACATCCTCTTCCTCCACTTCTATCTCCACTACTCCTACCCTTTACCCTGGTCCAAAGAAATATTACCTCTCAAATGTTGACCTCTTTCCCTCCCCTGACCCACCCCCTCCATCTGGGAAAAGTCCCAAAGGCACCTCAGCCACCACCAGCCCAGCTTCCAAGGTACAAGTGGTGCATGGAATATGGAGTCCACCCTTTGGCGGCAGTGACACTTCACTGAGCAGCAAGGGGACTGGCAGCCCCCCCCCAGGCAAGAGGACCCGGAAAGTGAAGGGCCGCCGTGAGCGGACTGAGACGGCTGCCCCCAAGGAGGTGACTCAGGCCACTTCACCTGCCACAACAGCCAGGGGAGGCAAGGGCCCGAGAGCCCCATCTAAGGAGCGGAAGGGCAGCAGGGCGGAGAGGCCAGCCAGTAGGAGCGCGGAGCAGGAGGGCCGCACACGCCCCATCCCGGCTGCAAGGGACGACACCAAAGGGCCCAGGACTCCGTCTCCGAAGGGGCCTGACACTGCACGTTCGGAGGGCGAGTGAGCAGGTTGTCCAGGCCAGGTCTGACTCCCTACACTGACAGGAAGAGCACCGCTGAACAGGGCCCCGCCGTGCAGAAGGGCACCGCTGAACAGGGCCCCGCCGTGCAGAAGAGCACCGCTGAACAGGGTCCCGCCGTGAAGACAAGCACCGCTGAAGAGGGCCCCGCCGTGCAGAAGAGCACCGCTGAAGAGGGCCCCGCCGTGAAGACAAGCACCGCTGAACAGGGCCCCGCCGTGAAGACAAGCACCGCTGAAGAGGGCCCCGCCGTGCAGAAGAGCACCGCTGAAGAGGGCCCCGCCGTGAAGACAAGCACCGCTGAACAGGGCCCCGCCGTGCAGAAGAGCACCGCTGAAGAGGGCCCCGCCGTGAAGACAAGCACCGCTGAACAGGGCCCCGCCGTGCAGAAGAGCACCGCTGAACAGGGCCCCGCCGTGCAGAAGAGCACCGCTGAACAGGGCCCCGCCGTGAAGACAAGCACCGCTCCGCTGGGCCCTTCCTGTCAAGCACCGCTCGGCTGGGCCCGGCCGTCTCAAGCACCGCTCCGCTGGGCCCTTCCTGTCAAGCACCGCTCCGCTGGGCCCCGCCGTCTCAAGCACCGCTCCGCTGGGCCCCGCCGTCTCAAGCACCGCTCCGCTGGGCCCTTCCTGTCAGGCACTGTTCAGGGTTCACTGTGCCCACCATGCATCCTCCTTGTCCAGTGGGGACATTTATCCACCTGATGGACTGTGGCTTTGCACTCCCCAGGATGGCACAGTTGGCAACCCACCCACTGTAGAGACTTGAGAGACTGTGGCTTTGCACTCCCCAGGATGGCACTGTGGGCAACCCACCCACTGTAGAGACTTGAGAGACTGTGGCTTTGCACTCCCCAGGATGGCACAGTGGGCATGGTGGGCCCATCGTGGATCTGGCGTCGTGGACTCATGTGGCTGTGGTGCCCCCCCCCCTTCCCTTCCCCCTGAGGTGCCTGTAGTTTTGTCACCAGATGCCCCTGCAGTGTTCTCTCCAAAGGACTCAGGTCTCCTGTGTGGGCTTTGCCCTTGTTTCGCTACACTTTGGCCCACGGACATGATGGATTCGTAAGATGTGCAGGACTACTTGCTTCAGTTATCCACTGCTGTGTAAATAATTTGTTTATCAGAAGAAAGTTTTGATGGTTGATAATACTTTTCTGAGACTATTTTGTTCATAAATATTTATTCTCAATTTGGTTATGTGATTGTATTTTTTACGGGTGTTTGGGTGGTGTCACTGTGACTTGTTGCTCTGCATTGTTGTGTACATCTTGGGGGGGGTGGGGGTCGCATATGTGTGTGCCCGTAACCTTTCCTCCTCCCCCCCTCCCGTGTGTCGTAGGTGCAGTACTCACCGTTGACGTCTGCGGCGGAGTTCGTACTCGTGGTAGATGAGCAGGTAGACGAGAGCAGGTATGATGTTCAATTCGGGTTCCATGCTGTCCTACGTCCTCGTGGAGTGCGTAGAGGTGAGCGTTTTCCCGTTCGTAGTCTGTTTCCGCTGTGTTTTTATCGGCGGTGCTCCCGCCCCGGAAAAGGTGGCGGATTGGTGAGTTGTGATAGGGTGGGCGGTACATTGTCTGCCGCCTGCCTGTTGGCGGTGACCGCCGCGCTGTTTGTTTGTCCCTCCGTGGCGGTCGGAGTGTTAAGTTGGCGGTCTCTGTTGGCGGTTCCCACCAGGGTCAGAATTCCATTTTTCGGACCGCCAGCCTGTTGGCGGGTTGGCCGCCGCTTTATCACCGACCGCCAGGGTCAGAATCACCCCCTATGTCTTCGAGTGGAGATTCTTCTGGTACAGGGACATCGCTTTCTTTGCAGTTGAGTACACCAAAGGAATTTTTAGCGTCTCCTGGTGAACCAGCTGTACAATGGAAGGAGTGGAAGGAATATTTTTTGAATTACATCGCAAACTTAGAAGATTGCAATGGTTTAATCTCTGCTGAAAGAAAAAAAAGGATTTTAATGCACTGTTTAGGCCCTGAAGGTCTTCGTATTTACAATCAACTACAAAAACACGATAGAGGCGATGAAGATGTGTTTCAAAGTGCTATTTTGGATTTAAATGATCATTTTTCTCCTGCTGTTTGCATTGCGGTTACTCGTGACGCATTTTTCCACAGGAAACAAGAGAAACACGAGGACATAGAGAGCTATGTTTCTGCTTTAAAACATTTAGCTAGCTCCTGTAGGTTTGCTGGTCTACATGATGAACTGGTACGGGACCAGATTGTAATGTATACTAAAAACAAATCTATTCAAGAGAGGTTGTGGATTGAAGGCGAATCCAGTCTAAAGGATATTATTGCTTTAGTGAAGAAAGCAGAATTATCCGAAAGATGTGCGAAAATCACTTTGGCACAGGATAAGAACTTTGAAGAAGTCGTTGCCAAAGTTAGTGATCGCAAGCACAACAAATGGTCCATGGATAAGTGGGATAATGACTTTAAAAAAGAGAAAAATCAAACTTTTGCAAAGAATCAAAAATCTAACATGCCTGATCGATCCAGAAATGAGTGTTTCTGTTACGGGAGTTCCTTTCATCCTGCAAAATTTGATGGGTGTCCAGCTAAAAATGCTAAGTGTTTGGAATGTGGAATTGTAGGCCATTTTGCTAGGGTGTGCAGGAAGAAACAAATGAAGAAGGTGAACAGTAAAGTGGCCTGCATTAAGGAAGTGGTGGAAGACTGTTCTGATGACAGTGATGAAGACGTAAATTATAAACTGAGGGGTCACAAAACTGTGATTTGAACATTTCAGGACAAACGTAAAACAAACCCTTGTGTTGGGTATCATTTGGGGGAGTTATGCTGCAGGTGGCAGCAGACTCTGGTTCCCCATACAGTATTGTTTCAGAATGCACATGGCAAAAGCATTTTTTACATAGTTTAGGGGAACATTTAGAAACCTCTGACATTTTGCCTGAAAGTTACACTGGTGATAGAATAGATATTATTGGTTTTAGATTGCTGGTATTCAAATTTAAGCAAAGACAAGCCGTATGTAAATTATATGTGGCTAAGGATGGTCCGTCGGTATTAGGCTGGAAAGACCAAAAGAAACTGCATATTGTGCTTGATCCTAACAGTGTAGATCAAGTCTTAGTAATGTGTGATGAAGAAGACACAAAAAAATGGGTCACACAAGAGTTTCCAGGAGTGTTCAATGGGCAAGTAGGTCAACTGAAAGGCTTTATACATCAGATTAGTCTCAAAAAGGATGCCAAACCAAAAATTCATAAGGTACGGAATATTCTGTTTATTGTCAGGGAAGAGGTAAAAAAAGAGTTGGACAGGTTACAAAATTCACAGATTATAGAACCAGTTGAAGCTTCTGAGTGGGTTTCACCTTTGGTTGTTGCGCGTAAAGCTAATGGCAAAGTGCGTTTGTGTGTGGATTTGAGAGGTTTGAACAATAATATCATAGTAGATCAGTTTCCTTTGCCTCGTATTGATGAGATGTTGTCTGCCACGAGAGATGCTAAATGGTTTTCCACTTTGGCCTTGTCGTCTGCTTACCACCAGGTTAGGTTGGACTATCATAGCAGACATCTTACAACTTTTTGTACACCATGGGGTTGTTTTCGTTTCAAACGTATGCCATTTGGTTTGGCGTCGGCGGCTGCCGTCTTTCAAAGATTGATGGCGCAGTTATTTGGACATTTGCCTAATGTTACATTCTTTCAGGATGATATTTTAGTTATGGGAAGTAGCAAGAAACATCATGATAAGGAATTGAGGAATAACTTTGAGCAGAGCACAATAGGGTAGTAAGGGTGAAAGGCACCGCACATCTAGGCAGTAAAACAATAATTTTAGACAAGCATCAAAGTAACAGAAGAGTCTGGTGCAACCTGGCCCAGTGCCTTACTACCCGGTAGGCACCAAAACGGGTAACAGGGTACCCAAAGACAAAATTGGACAAAATGGCCACAGCACACAGAAAGTATAGTCCAATAGTAAGGCAGGGATAAGTATCCCTGGTAGTATGTTGCTGAGGTACAGAGTTGAATGGAGTCTCAAGTCCTGTTTAGAGCTGGTGTCTTTTATTTGTAGATACTAGACAACATTATGACATCAACGAGATACAGCCAACACGTGTTTCGTCACACCAGTGACTTTATCAAGGCTGCAAAATAATAATCAAAACAAAAGTTTTGGCATATAGAAGAATAAGGACTCGAGAGTGGGCTCGTAGGAGAGCAAGTGGAAATGACTCCAAAACTGGATATCAGTGACCAGTGAGCCAAATGTGAGCTCAGTGAGCTTAAAAGGTGAGTAGGTGAAGTTTGTTTAATTTAAAAAAACATGGCAAACAGAATTTGTGGTAGGGACCCGAAATGCAAGGTATAAGACAGACAGTGAGTCACCGTGACAAAACGCTACGTAATCTAGAACCAATGTTAAATGTGGTGTAAGGCCAGAGTTTATGGTGGATATAAACCAGCTATGTTCTGGAATAAGTAAACAAAGACCGTGAAGTGAGGTGAGACAGACTCGAAAAACACATAAATACAAAGGGACTGAGACAGAGAGATCAGACAGGTAGAAGAGTCAGAACACAAAAACGGAATTTAGAAAGGTCAAACAAGGGTGGGTTGGTAAATAAACCCAAAGTGAGGAATGTTTTGAACATCTTACAAGAAAAAGGTTTGACCGCAGAGATCAGTAAATGTAGATTTGCACAGAGAAAAGTAACGTATTTAGGACATGGGATTGATCATGAAGGCATAAGACCTAAAAAAAAGTTGGTGGAAGCTATTAAGAATGCCCCATGCCCCACATCTAAAGATGATTTGAGATCCTTTTTAGGTCTAGCCGAGTTTTATTCGAAATTTGTAGAAATTTTTTCAGCTAAAACCTACCAAATGAGACTGTTACTAAAAAACAAAGTGAAATTTTAATGGAATGTAAGTTGTCAGAAAGCTTTTCAGGAAATTAAGAATGCAATTGTGAGTGCTCTAATGTTGCATGGGTACGATCCAAAAGCTTGTTCTATTATCACTACGGATGCGAGTGGTAAGGGCCTTGGTAGTGTATTAACACAGAGTGACAATGTGGGTAAAGAATATGTGGTTGCATTTGCATCCCGTTCTTTGTCTCCCACAGAGGAAAAATACAATGTAATAGAGAGAGAAACTTTGGCATGTGTATGGGCATTAGAACACTTTCGGAAATTTGTTTGGGGGCAAAAATGCATCATACGGACTGACCATAAGCCTCTTACTAAATTGTTAACTACAGAAGGTTTATGTAGAGCATCTGTGAGAATAGCTAGACTATCTATGAGACTACAAGATTTCTTATATGAAGTGCAGTATGATCCTGGGGTAAAAAATGTTACTGAGGATTTTTTAAGTAGAATGTCCTTACCTTTAAGAGAGTTGGATCAACATCCATGGAATGACTGGTGTGTAGCTGGTGTGTTTGATGAGAATACTTTAAGCTCATTGCAAAAAGAAGAATGGATCATGGAGTATGAGAAAGACGAAGTGTTGAAAGAAGTTAAAAACAAAGTGATGTTCGGCTGGTATAATGACAAGAAAGTCAAAAGCAGTGATATGTTAAGAGCTTTTTGGGAAGTGAGAGATGAATTGAGTATTGAAGGTGATTTTGTGTGTAGAGGTGGGAAGATTATTCCCCCCTGTGGTATTAGAAATAAACTTATCGCTATTGGACATGAAGGTCATTCAGGAATATCTTGCACCAAAAGAGGAATTAAAGTACTTTATTGGTGGCCAAAAATTGATGTCGAAATTGAGAGATATGTACGTGACTGCATGGAGTGTGAGAATAGTGACAAATCTCAAAAGACACTTAACCCGCCAATTTCTTCTTCAAGTTGTCCTAATATACCATGGGAAGAAGTTGCTTTAGACATTATGGGTCCTATTACGTGGCATGATGGGACTTCAAAGTTTATTGTGGTTTTAGTTGATTTGTTTTCAAGGTGGATTGAATTTTCTGTGTTACAAAAAATTGATACCAAGGCAGTGATTAATTTTTTGGAGGAAATATTTTTGAGGGAAGGATTTCCCAGAATTTTATTGACGGACAATGGTGTTCAATTTAAATCTGAGGAAATGAAAACTTTTGCTAAAATGACTGGTATTGAACAAAGGTTTACAGCTTTATATCATCCCAGGGGGAATGCTGTAGTGGAACGTATAAATTGGATTTTCAAGGGCATCATTCAAATTGCAAAGCATGGAAACAAAAGTAATATAGATTCTGAGTTAAGGAAAATGTTATGGGCTTATAGAGTGACACCTCATGAGACAATAGGTCAAAGTCCGTTTGATATAATGCGAGGTAGAATTCCATTTTCGGAGATTAACCCTGGTTGGATGCAAAGAAGCAGACAAGTACTTTGGAGCAAGGAACATGTAAGAAAGTGCATAAAGAGTTCACAAGAAAAGAACAAGAAATATTTTAATAATAAATATGGCACTAAAGAAGCACATTTGAATGTGGGAGATTGGGTGAGAGTGAAATCCGTAAGGAAAGTGGCTAAAGGTGAGAGCAAGTTTGGCGAGCCTATAAGAATTAAGAAAGTGATGAAAAATACTGTCATTTTGGATGATGGCAGTGTATGTCACATGAGTCGCGTTGCTATTGCGAAGCCTTGCAAACAACAATTTGTGCAGTATGATTTGCTGGAAGGTAATAATAAAAAATATTGGTGGTTGGAGTGTGATATTGATGGTAACAAAGATTCTAGAGTTATTGGGGAATTGGGAGCTAGGGGCTGTCAGGAAGGTGTCCAGACTCGTATTAATATGGGAGAATTTGAATGTAATGTGAATGAACGTGAACAGAATAAAAATGTAGCTTGTGGTGAAGTGAAGAAAAGTTGTTTCAGCAGGGTTTTGAGAAAACCTAAGGTATTAGAAAATTTTGTGCGTGATTAAATAAAAAAATATATATTTATTTATATACATATTATTATTATTTTTTTTTCTTGTTTTTTTGTGTTTTTTTTTAAGGGAAGGGGATGTGTAGTGATGTATTGGTTTGTATGTAAAAGAAGAATGCTATGACATCAGGGGCAGTGGAATGTTGGGGCAGTGGAATGTTGGGGCAGGCTGTGACTGGGGATTGGAATGTTTTCATATGAAAGGTCGGAGTTGTGCTGGTTTGGGGATGGCGAGCGCATGTATCTCTGTCTGTACATTATAACTGGAAATAAACTTTTAAGGAAAGAACAAGAAGAGCCAGTGTACTTACTTCATCTCCCAGAAGATCCTGACACCACACTAAATAGTTTAAAAAATAATATGTCTGATTTTGAATTAGCTAAAAAGGGAGGTTGATGATGGTGGTTATATTGGAGTAGCAATGGCAGTTGAAGGTCGACAGGGTGACAGAGTGGCTGCCTTTGAAACCATCAATTATGGCCTCCTTCTGAAAGATTTGCCCAGTGTGGCTTCAGAAGCTGTGTTTGAATATGGTTTAGGCACATCCTCTCTGGGAAGAATCAACAAGTAATTCTTCCCCCAAAGAGTTCACCATCTAACAAGGTTCCATTTTATCACGAGTCCCTTTTATTTTGAATATATTTTTTAAAAACTGTCATTTTATTGATCTTATATCCAAAATATAACAGTAGCACATTTTGTAAGAGATAGAGCAGTGTACATTCAAGTAATTGAATAATGTACTTTCGTTAATAGCTTTCGAACTATCGGATAGAGTGGACAGAGCACAGCTGATGAGAATATGTTCAAACACATTTTCCATTTGTGGAGCCCAATTGCCATAAGAAAGCCCCCATTAGTCCAATTACTTTCACTCAGAACAATCACTTTTGACTAAAGAATGCATGACATTCACTCTGATAAACACAAAGTTATGCAGGTTTCTTGACTCAATCGACTTTTTAAGTATGTAAACATAATTTACAGGGTGCCCTACCACCATCTCCATTGCTCACTTTAGTTATTATTGTTTCTTGTGTCTCAAGTGGGTTTCTGTTCTCTGTTATGGATACGTTAACCAAAAGAAATCGTAGTTCTGAGCCAACCCATTTAACAACAACTATCCAGATGTAGATGAGTAGGCCTTTAGCCACTCTGTGGCTCATTGCTATCCTACGTTTGGTCAATAGAATTGTCATGTCATTGTCAGCATACTTACATCCCTGCCTCCATCAAGATGTGTATGTAAACATAATGAGCACAGTTATGGAGAGACTGCAAGGGAAAACATTGTCACAGTTCTAGTGATTTTCACTATCTTTACAAATATGGAGTTGGGACAGGACAGCTAAAAGCCACATGAAGGAATGTGGTCAAGGAACACGAGATGGAGTCAACAGTATTATGTATCTGTTGATGCTTAAATAGGATTGGTGTTAGTAATTACATTGCATTGACTTACAAGTGCATTTCTGGAAACCTCATCCAAATAAGCCAACGCTCTGTCCATTCATTCATCATCATCAATTTGTCTTACAATGTACGTCTCCCACTTATTTTTATGTATCGTTTAAGCGCGGGTGGTGTATTGCAACATCAATTTTTAAAAGGCCCAAGCTACTTTGTGGACTCTATCAACTGCCAATTCCACTATGTCAATTTTCCATGTCAAGTGGGCAGCATATGTCAGCTGGTTATTGGATATAAAGTGTGCCACTGGACCACTATAGTCACTCCTGATCTCTGCAAAGATTCTAAACAAACCTTTACAGTATATATCGTCCATTGCTTGAAAATGGCAGCTGGTTCACCCACAGTGCCCACTAACGATGCTGTGTTTACAAAGCGGGACATGCACGACGATGCAGAACAGACGAATACATTGATGACTCTCCTTCTTTCAGGTATCCAGTTAGCACAATAAAGCTATTTCTATTAGGCAAGGTGCTGCATGGAAGTGATTCCCCTGCAGATATACAAATGGCCTGAAGCTCTCAATCCTTTTAATCTGTACTTAAGTCAGGAGTGTGGTTTTAAGTACAATTGTACTTTTATGCAACCAATACACACCACCTTTTCAGACTGACAAGCACATCTTCTATTGCTGACAGTACAAATTAGCTGGGGGTCTGAAGCTCTTCTCATATACCTTACAACAGTCCAGTTGTGGATGTAGGAGAACATCTTAAAGCGGGACCTAATTAGACTGAAGTAGTTCTCACTCATTGTATTTCTCCCATACAAGCCTTCATCTTCTTTCTCCTTCTGTGATACACTGACCTTCTCCAGTTGAAGCAGAGGGGAACCTGGTTATCATCCTGCATCCAAAAATATAGTTGGATTCTCCACCAGCCTGTGTGGCCAGCTCCTGTTTTTGTGTTGCAGGATCCTGGACTTAACCTTTTGTGTTGTCTGTCCCATATAAATGAAATGGCAAGGGCACTAAACTGCATGGACAACATTGACACTGCTCTTTTGCCTATTTAAATCATACATTAGCTCTTTCTGTTTTGTCGTTTTTGACTCATGCCCATGTTCGTTTAGATTCGGTTCATAGGGTTGCTCCTATTTCCCTGCCCCTGTGCTTAATTTGAGCCGTTTTTGGCAGTGGGGGGCACCGGCACCTTTTTTGAGGGCCAATACTTATTTTTCTTCATCAGGCAATTACTGCCAGCAGAAGACACATATGGAAATGACGAGCAAAGAAAGGCAGAGAAGCGTCACAAAGGGAGAAAGTGAGCCTCAAGAGTGAGATGAAGGGGTAGGGAGTGGCTGCAAACAGGTTCAAGGGGCCCGAGATGGCTTCAGGTTTACGCTGCCTTGGTATATTCTGTGCTCGCACATTTAAATGCAGCAGCTGCGTGTTTCAGAGGAAAGCTCTGAGCACTGGTGTAGGAGGCTGGCCTGGCTTGTAGTGGGTACCAAGGGGTACTTACACCTTGCACCATGTCCAGGTATCCCTTATTAGTGTAGAGGGGTGTCTAGCAGCTTAGGCTGATAGAAAAGGTAGCTTAGCAGAGCAGCTTAGGCTGAACTAGGAGGCGTGTAAAGCTCCTACTATACCACTGGTGTCACATGCACAATATCATAAGAAAACACAATACACAGATATACTAAAAATAAAGGTACTTTATTTTTATGACAATATGCCAAAAGTATCTCAGTGAGTACCCTCAGTATGAGGATAGCAAATATACACAAGATATATGTACACAATACCAAAATATGCAGTAATAGCAATAGAAAACAGTGCAAACAATGTATAGACACAATAGAATGCAATGGGAGCACATAGGTATAGGGGCAACACAAACCATATACTCAAGAAGTGGAATGCGAACCACGAATGGACCCCAAACCTATGTGAGCTCGTAGAGGGTCGCTGGGACTGGTAGAAAACAATGAGGGTTAGAAAAATAGCCCACCCCAAGACCCTGAGAAGTGGGTGCAAAGTGCACTTAAGTTCCCCAGAGAGCACAGACGTCGTGATAGGGGAATTCTGCAAGGAAGACCAACACCAGCAATGCAACAACAATGGATTTCCTGACGAGAGTACCTGTGGAACAAGGGGACCAAGTCCAAAAGTCACGATCAAGTCGGGAGTGGGCAGATGCCCAGGAAATGCCAGCTGTGGGTGCAAAGAAGCTGACACCGGGTGGTAGAAGCTGTGGATTCTGCAAGAATGACAAGGGCTAGAAACTTCCCCTTTGGAGGACGGATGTCCCACGTCGTGAAGAAGCTTGCAGAGGTGTTTTCGTGCAGAAAGACCACAAACAAGCCTTGCTAACTGCAAGGGTCGCGATTAGGGTTTTTGGATGCTGCTGTGGCCCAGGAGAGACCAGGATGTCGCCAATTGCGTGAGGAGACAGAGGGGGCGTCCAGCAAAACAAAGAGCCCACTCAGAAGCAAGCAGCTCCTGCCGAAGTGCTAGAACAGGCACTAGGAAGTGGAGTGAACCGGAGCTCACCCAAAGTCACAAAGGAAGGTCCCACGACGCCGGAGGACAACTCAGGAGGTCGTGCACTGCAGGTTAGAGTGTCAGAGACCCAGGCTTGGCTTTGCACAAAGGAAATCCTGGAAGAGTGCACAGGCGCCGGAGCAGCTGCAAATCACGCAGTACCCAGCAATGCAGTCTAGCGTGGGGAGGCAAGGACTTACCTCCACCAAACTTGGACTGAAGAGTCACTGGACTGTGGGAGTCACTTGGACAGAGTTGCTGAGTTCAAGGGACCTCGCTCGTCATGCTGAGAGGAGACCCAGAGGACCGGTGATGCAGTCTTTTGGTGCCTGCGTTTGCAGGGGGAAGATTCCGTCGACCCACGGGAGATTTCTTCGGAGCTTCTAGTGCAGAGAGGAGGCAGACTACCCCCACAGCATGCACCACCAGGAAAACAGTCGAGAAGGTGGCCGGATCAGCGTTACAAGGTCGCAGTAGTCGTCTTTGCTACTTTGTTGCAGTTTTGCAGGCTTCCAGAGCAGTCAGCGGTCGATTCCTTGGCAGAAGGTGAAGAGAGAGATGCAGAGGAACTCTGATGAGCTCTTGCATTCGTTATCTAAAAATTCCCCAAAGCAGAGACCCTAAATAGCCAGAAAAGGAAGTTTGGCTACTTAGGAGAGAGGATAGGCTAGCAACACTTGGAGGAGCCTATCAGAAGGAGTCTCTGACGTCACCTGCTGGCACTGGCCACTCAGAGCAGTCCAGTGTGCCAGCAGCACCTCTGTTTCCAAGATGGCAGAGGTCTGGAGCACACTGGAGGAGCTCTGGGCACCTCCCAGGGGAGGTGCAGGTCAGGGGAGTGGTCACTCCCCTTTCCTTTGTCCAGTTTCGTGCCAGAGCAGGGCTGGGGGATCCCTGAACCGGTGTAGACTGGCTTATGCAGAAATGGGCACCATCTGTGCCCATGAAAGCATTTCCAGAGGCTGGGGGAGGCTACTCCTCCCCAGCCCTAACACCTTTTTCCAAAGGGAGAGGGTGTAACACCCTCTCTCTGAGGAAGTCTTTTGTTCTGCCTTCCTGGGCCAAGCCTGGCTGGACCCCAGGAGGGCAGAAACCTGTCTGAGGGGTTGGCAGCAGCAGCAGCTGCAGTGAAACCCCGGGAAAGGTAGTTTGGCAGTACCCGGGTCTGAGCTAGAGACTCGGGGGATCATGGAATTGTCTCCCCAATGCCAGAATGGCATTGGGGTGACAATTCCATGATCTTAGACATGTTACTTGGCCATGTTCGGAGTTACCATTGTGAGGCTATACATATGTAGTGACACATGTATAGTGCACGCGTGTAATGGTGTCCCCGCACTCACAAAGTCCGGGGAATTTGCCCTGAACAATGTGGGGGCACCTTGGCTAGTGCCAGGGTGCCCACACACTAAGTAACTTAGCACCCAACCTTTACCAGGTAAAGGTTAGACATATAGGTGACTTATAAGTTACTTAAGTGCAGTGGTAAATGGCTGTGAAATAACGTGGACGTTATTTCACTCAGGCTGCAATGGCAGGCCTGTGTAAGAATTGTCAGAGCTCCCTATGGGTGGCAAAAGAAATGCTGCAGCCCATAGGGATCTCCTGGAACCCCAATACCCTGGGTACCTCAGTACCATATACTATGGAATTATAAGGGTGTTCCAGCATGCCAATGCAAATTGGTGAAATTGGTCACTAGCCTGTTAGTGACAATTTGTACAGAGAGAGCATAACCACTGAGGTTCCGGTTAGCAGAGCCTCAGTGAGACAGTTAGGCATCACACAGGTAACACATATATATAGGTCACAAACTTATGAGCACTGGGGTCCTGGCTAGCAGGGTCCCAGTGACACATAACAAACACACTGAAAACATAGGGTTTTCACTATGAGCACTGGGCCCTGGCTAGCAGGATCCCAGTGAGACAGTGAAAACACCCTGACATACACTCACAAACAGGCCAAAAGTGGGGGTAACAAGGCTAGAAAGAGGAACTTTCTCACAACTGGCACATTTTTATTTACAAAGTAACCACTGACCTAACCCCATGCTGTCCTTGACAGTCCTGGTGATGACCCACGATTAAGTAATACCCGTGTCCCAAAATATATGCATATGAACTGCTATTGCAATTTGCAGTTGTCTACTGGAGGAAATAAGATCCCACCTCTTCTGTCATGAATTCTGATCCAGCCATACCCGTAGCCTTTTTTTTCTTTTTTTCACTGTTTTAAACTTTATTGCATAATTAATAAAAATCATTGCAACCAGCAATGAACATAAAAGCATTGTGAACTAAAATGAAAAACCAAGAAATGTCATACTGGGATTTATAATTCTCATTGATTTAAGCTCTAATACCACAATAAGTTATTGGTCCCAGCTTTAAAAAAAAGTAGTGTATTTCATCACAGTATCAATAACTGGCGCTGTCCCCTCCAGCTCCATGCTGTCCTTAAAAGTTCTGCATCTAGGCTGATCTTGTAAACGGCGCTAAACATGTTACTTAGTCGTAAGCTTCATAGCTCCATCAGCTTTCACAGTTATTTGGTGCATGCTTTAAATGGTGTTCCGCTTTAATATGAATTTTACCACACATGGCATGTGTTGAGGTGTCAGCCCTTTGAGACTAAATAGGATAGCTTGTCGGCAAGATCTAATGCCATTGGAGATAAAAATGTTTTTGAGGTACAGTTTCCGCCAGGGTAACAGTGCAGAGCATATGTATGGAAGATTTAAGTCTTCCTGATAGTAAGCACATAGCCTACATTTCCCATTGTTTGAGGATTTGATCCATTTTCTAACTGCATCCAATGAGGGGAGTAGACCAAATCTGGCGTGCAGCACCTTTATTTTTAGAGATTTTTTACATTTTTCTGCCAGGTATGGCAGTGTTGCTGGAGCCTTGTATGTGTTAATCGTCATCCATGAATGGGATCATAGCCTAAACTTGTCTTTACCCTTGCTCCACGATAGCTGCTTCATTTAATTATTTATTCGTTGCTCAAATGCCATACTTGTAGCCCTCATTCACTTACTGGTTATTACTACTAATTTTCCACGTGTGCAGTTTACGAGCACTGTACTTTTACACTACTCACGTTTTACTACATATACTTGTTTCAAATGTTGTTACAATATATTATTTTATTTCAGGGATCTGTGCCAATATATGCAGATTACTTTGGAAATATCATTTTGTCTTTTCTGAATTGCTGAGACCGGTCCCCATTATACTTATCACCCACGGGAACCCTGCCATATGTGTTCCGTATACAATCTAAGTTAGATAATGTAACAGTATTTACTTCAGGGCACTGGAGACGATTCTCAATATGCAGCAGGTTCTGCAGATTGTTGCTGCAGGTCTGCTTGGAGGCCAGGGAAATATGATGTGTGTGCTATGCCGGCTACCTGTTGGGAAATTTATATCTTTAAGGCCATATTTATTATTCATGGGGCTCTCTACGGCTTTGCCCCTTGTTTTTTTTCCTTAAGGGTCATTACTGCATCCCAAAGCAGTAATAGATTTTGGTAAATCCCAAAGGGATTACTTTTCCTAGGATCAGCCAGGTGAATACCAACGGCAAAGACATCTCAATTACCATAGTAAAGTCCTGGAATGTATTGCACCTCTAACAATTGAACATGTTTTTAACCAGTGGCTGTCTGGATTACTCCATTAGTGTTTTAAGGTTATTTTCAGCACAGAGTACCTCAGTGGTTATATGATGTAGAAATAAAATCTAATATGACATAACATAACAGAGGGGAGGAAGGAAACAACTCTTCTGATGAGTTTATGGGGGTCTAGAGTCCAAAGATACTGAAAACAGATTTTGTAAAAGAATGTGGAATAACATGTTGAAAATATAGCAACGAAAGTGTCAAATTCCCCCTTTCAGGCATCTTCAGCCTTTGGAGTTTGTAGTTGTTCCTGAATCTGCCTAATGTATTCTGGAATGGGAATAAAACTGCAGTTGCACAAATCGAGGTAACATATCGAGGAATTGATCGAGGAATTGAAAAAATAATTCTTAAAAATGTAGAAAGTAAGGTCCAATGAAAATATCAGTTTTTTCAGCATAAAGCCTTCTGAAAATATATTTAATTGTAAACTGTTACCAAGCAATGACCCACAGAAACTATAAGGCTTCGTTTACAATCAAGTAGCTAATCGTACACATTTGTAGTTGGCAGTATGAAGGGTCAAAGCTCTCAGGGGTTTGAAATCTGAGCAACATTCAGTTACTTTTGGGGTTTGTTTAAATCAAAGGTACAGTATTTATTTAAGGTGTAAGAGAGGAATAAAGTTAGAATGTGGAGTACTTTTTCATCAACAAAACCATTTGTTGACAACATAAGTCAATTTACAAATAAAATCAGTGAGCTACTAGTAACGGGTTTGCTTGCAAGTTATAATGGCTAAATGACAAGCTGACCTACAACACTAAATGAATTCAAGTAGTTCACCGGAACTCTATACAGATATTCTAACTGCTAACAGTATTGACAAAAGTGTTTGACTCCTATTGGGTATGAGGACAGTAAGCAGCAATTCTAAAGTGAAATATTGAATATGCCAAAATCCCTGTTGCTTTTAATGTACTTTTATTTTGACTATCCTTACTGACAATGGTCTATTATTTGTTGAGGACATTAATGAGAAAAGAATGGAAGTAGGGTGTAGTTAGTCTGTTGGAGTTTTGACAGCCTAAATAAACTACGATGTGGTGGGTTGAGGTAGGGGCAGAAAGTGCTGCGTCAGGGATTGAGAAGTTATCCATGGTGGTACGTGGTGGTTTCCTCTTTGCTTATGTTTTGTGTGGTTTTTCTCATTCCGTTTTGCTGAGTTTTTCTCCTGTTAACATACACCATCTCGGATATTTCTATAACCTGTATTGGCCATCAAAGAGGCTTTACCTGGGCCCTGGGAGGTAGCCTTCTTCGAGTTTAATACCCCGCAAAATTAGTGCGAATGCTCATTAGTTCATTATTGTAGATTTTGTTACAAAATGACTAAGATGCTTGTTTCGTCTTTGAATACTAAAGGCTTCAATCATACTATTAGGAGGAAAATAAAATTGATTACACAGCATATCAAGGGGAATATTGTACTCCTTCACGAGACACTATTCAAAAAGAGAGGTCCTAATATTGAATTGGTTATTTCACTTTATCTGCAACTTTGAAAATTAGAAAAATTGGCACTGTTCTTAATCTCAATGAGGTTATGTATACAAATCATATCGCCAAAAGTTCTTAAAATTATTACAATTGCATTTTATTTCAGATTTGTTCATTGACATCTAGCGACGTAAGCAAAAATAACAAATATTTATGAAGAGGCACTAGAACAATTAAATTGATATATTATCGATCAGTATGTGATGATCACATGTACAAACCAGAGTCTCTTAGGGTACAGAATGTCCTATTCAGATACTTATGCCACATACTATCTAATTCTCTGGACTAGCTTTTGTCATGGTGTACTAATATGCTCGTCTTCACGAACACTTCCACAGAGTCCTTTTTCCAAAGGAGGATTAAGCATTTCTTAACCCTCACCCACTGTTTAGCACATTCTCATTTCGACTTAAAGATGTCTAGTTGAGCCAACTTCTGAGTGGACTTGATCTTGCCCTGTGATGGGATCTCCTCCAGCATACAGGAGACTAAAGTGCATGCCTCATAAACATTTTCACCTATGTACATATAGCATTTAAAAGCATTGCAACCAGTGAATACTATCATACCCTGTCAACAGATGACAACTCCTACCCTGGGCATCTGTGGCAGATTTTTAAATGTGCCAGATGAATCGTGCCGTTTAAGGGTTGGAGAAAGTACACTTTATGTAGGTACTTGAACTAGTCAAATGTATGCTTTGCATTGCATAACTTTTTTCCTTGCCAAACCACAATACCCCTCTGACTGAGAGAAGTCATATCCTAAGTCTCTGTTCCTCTTCTCACTTGCTAGCATGAGCTCTCCATTACTACGCTATACGCTATACGGTGTTGTGACTCTCCCCTTCTTTTTTTGCAACCTCTGTAAAGGCCTTCAACAGTACGTTCTCAACAAGGCCGAGAGGGAATTGCACAATGCTGAACTGCAACAAATATCTAAGCTGAATGTATGAATAAACATGCTTTACAATTAAAAAAAACTGTCATCAACTAAATCTAACTCTGTCACTCAACGTGCAGTAAAACCGTGCTTTGACACCCCTCCCCCCCCCATCCCAACTCTCTTCCACATATGATCTGAATAGTTAAGGTCCTTAATTGTAAATGAATAACTGACCATATTCCTTTCTTTGTTCGAGCAGTTATACAGTCAGTTAAATTAAGTATCTTTTGGGTTGTAACAACTCTTAAAAGTATATAGTTATAAAAATAGAATCACCTGCTATATAAAAACTATCTTCCAAGAGATGATGCAGATAAAATACAAAGTGCAAACCGCTATTTACACATACAGGTAATTCATCAATAAAATCCTCAATATGGCGTTTATGACGTAGACATGGCCAAGTTTCAAAAATGTTATTTTATTTTTCGACTGCTCTCACAAATCTACCTACTACACAGAAAATAAGAGGAAATGATACTAATGTACAATAAAAAAGATAGGTCAACAAGTCCTAATGTGACTGCATTTTAAAATTAGTATAATACATCGTCTACGAATTCTGGAATAAAATGTTAAAAAAATGCATGGGCGATTGATTATGCCACTCACAAAAGTCAGTTGACGCCTGTAAAAGTGACCTCTTAGAGACAGACATTAAATAATTCAATAAACCGAATCTGAAACTTGTTAAGAGCCTCCTCTCATAACGATTACAGAGCCAAGTAAGATGTGGCTGCACCCCGCGGTCTTGAGAAAATAATACTTTCTTGCAGAATTATTCTAATATTCAACTCCATTTCTTTCCACAAACCTCCTATCTGAAATTTATTCAGAGACTGCTCCTTATTCAACGGAAAGAGTAAAGACAAATGGGAAATATTAAGTGACTAAAGTATGGTGTGAAAAAGTTGTCTTTGAGGGGTCGAAACAAAGTGAATGTGGCAACGTTACTTTAACAACTTGCTCCTCCTTGTAATTGTACTGACAGACTTGGTATGCTTTCTGGCGAAGAGTCCTGTGCCCTGAGTCTCATGACTAATGCTCTATATGTGTACAGGCAGTAGGCCACCGACACTGCTAGACTGTTAGACTTTTAAGGGCCACCCAAAGTGGTATTCCTTTTATAGTGGGCGACTATTGTTCCAATGCACAAGGTTGAGGTCAACTGAATCTTACTCTTAACTTGCCTGAACACTACTGTTGGAATAAAGACTCTACCTTCAGCTGCACTCTGCAATTGTGGTCCTCCACCACTGCCTGTTCTGTTTGCTCTGCTGGAGGCCATCTGAAATCATCCATCCAGCCCTTCATTGCTGATAAACTTTGTAACGATGTGTGGAGTTCCCTCACCTCTACAGATGTGGTGTACCCCAAACACTTCTACAAGTCTGAACCATTGCTTAATTTGTAAAATAATAGGGCCCAAGATATTTCTCAGGCAGCCACTGCAGTTTGTACCACCTACGGCCCCTGTTTCCAGTAACAAGGATACCTGCTTACAATTACAGTCCTGAAAATGTGACAATGTGGCCGGCAAGCTTTCTTTGAGTAAGGTTTCTGATCCTTGGAAAGGGGCCTTGCTCTTCCCATTATGCCACCATGCTTTCTGTGGAAGACATCTCCTTTGAGGATGGCTCTCTATTACTCACCGTAGTGCCTTCTAACCTTCTCTCAGAACCTGAGCAGCGTCTGGTGGGAGATGTGACTGAGTGGCTAGAGCTGCCTGCAGAGCCAGGTTCAAATATCAGCCTTAGTACTTGGCTCAACATCGTGTGAATCTGGGCAAAACATTTAATATCCCTGTTCCTAAAAATGTGAAATGTGTGAGTAATCCCGACTTGCTGTACACTGTATTGTAGATAACCTATGCCCCCATAAAATGTACAGCACTCGGTTTCTTCCTAGCTGTGTTTCCACTATAGAAATATCAATACATACAAGCCTACAGTGCTGTGCTTAGTGGAAGAACCCAACATGATCTCTCTGTAAGCCTCTAGTTCCGATGTCGAGGAAACAATGTCCACAAATGCTATGGTTGGGTGATACTGAAGTCAGCTGTCAATCTGACTGTGAGCGATCAGAATGCCACAATGATACCCCTCTTTCGGGGTTTGTTTCTGCAGTAACAAAAACATGTTGTTTGGCCGCCATACCAAGTGCACCACTATGGTGTGTATCTGTTAATTGGGTGGAGAGTCTTTTCTTGGGGGATGAGGGTATCATAAATGATTCTTCGCTTGCTCGGCATTCCCACTGAATCGCCTGAACCCACAAGTCTACATAAGCCCCTACATGTTTTCATACAAATAAACTTTAGAATAACAGTTCAAAACTGAGGGGCACGTTTATACTTTTTTGATGCAAAACTGCACTAATGCAGTTTTTCATCAAAAAGTTTACCACCGGCTTGCGCTATTCCTGTGCACCAGCCGGGCGCCATATTTATGGGATGGCGCAAGCGGGTGCAAAGGGTGGGCTAGCGTAAAAAAAAAAATGACGTTAGCCGGGTGGAGATGGGGGTATGGGAGAAGGGGGTTTTGCACCAAAATACGACGTTAGGCTGGTTGGGGCAAAACAAATGCCTCTAACCAGCCTAGCGTCATTTTCTGACGCAAAACCATCCATAACACATGACTCCTGTCTTAGAAAAGACAGGAGTCATATCCACCAGTCCAATAGCTAGAACAGGGGACCAGTGTCCCCTGGGCATGGCCATTGCACCCTGTGCAATGCAGGGGGCCCCAAGTTGGGCCTCCGATGGCACTTTAATTAAAAGAAAAGAATACTTACCTCTACTTACCCTACTTACTGGGATGGGGTCCCCCATCCTCCGGTGTCCCTCTGGTGTGGGTGGGAGTGTTCCTGGGGCTTGAGGAGGGTACCTCTGGACCCATTCCATTGTGTTTAACCATTAAGATGGGTACACAGGTCCCCTAACGCCTGGTCTGACCCAGGCTTTAAATAATGGTGCAAAGCAAGCTGTGCACCATTATTTAGCCCCTCCTCCAACCCGTGCATCATTTTAGCACAGGGGGGGATAAATATGGGGCTATGGGGTTAGCACCATTTTTTAGATGGGAACGTCTACCTTGCATCTCATTGACGCAAGCATCTAAAAAATGGTGCAAACTCCAATAGTTTCACGTTAGACGTATCTAAAGTCAAAATATAAATAGGAAGTTAGTTTTGCGCCAAATTTGCATAAAAAAATGACACAAATTCAGTGCAAATGGAGTATAAATATGCCCCTAAGTGCTTTTCAAGCTAAATGTTTCAAACTAGTAGCCTAAAACCTTACAGAAATATTTAAAACCTAACTGAATATGTCCAAACAATGCAACAGTGAGTCTTGTCCTAAATGAATATCAGTAACGCACTGAATACTATTTAACTGTCCCTTTAGAAATAGTTGAAATAGAAAATATGTTAAGAGGGACCACTATCTGATACGAGAAAGCAGAGAAATGTTTATGGTTAAATACTGAGATGACAATTTATTTACCTCCTTCTGAATTGCAAAGGTAGTTAAAACGCATACGAGAATTCCAAGGCATACAGAATCTCCCTGTGCAGAAAAAAATGTCGCTGAGTGAATCAACATATCTCATCAAAAGAAGAGCCTCTAATTAAGGGTCTAGCAGTGATGTGTGAAGGCCGGGTGACCTGCCTGCCAAAGTGATTCTAGGCTTACCACCTTTCAATGAGATTGAAACAGGATATGCACCCAATATGGAACTTTTTGCATGGGACACATCTAAGACATCTATAAACCTTGATCATAAAGGAACGGGTTCTCCTTGTCCTGAGAAATCAGCACGATACAGAACGATCAAACCAAGACAGTACGCAACACTTCCCGATCTTAGGTGTTCTGCTCTATTTTTTTACTGTTGCTAAATTGCTATAAAAAGTCCCACGAGCCTTAAGCATCTCCCAAAACTATTTCACACCCGCACATAGGTAAATACTGAAATCATTTAGCCTTTTACATCTTTACAGCCATTAATCCTTTTGAATGTCAGTGGCTGTTGGCTTCAGCACATTGAATAGTTTCTTCTATGTACTCAAGCACACACTTTAATACAGTTTAATGTGCAGATTCCCATCTATTTAAAACTACCATTATTGCTTTCACATTGAATTTGTTTGTATTCCTTTGTCTGCTAGAAGGCAAAAAACTGTGGTTCATGAGGAGGCCCATGGTAAGGAGAGACTTTGTGAGCCACATGCTGAGCCGATGAACATGTTTTTTACACCGGTTCATCAACAAATTTAATCTAGATGAGGATAAATACAACATGGTGGCAAGGATTTATAGGCACCTAATTTTGAAGATATGTATGTGGTCCATTCCAGTGTAGAAGTGGGAGTGCTAAGGAGGAAAATGTAATGTAAGCCAATAAATATGATGTAATATGTCAGTGGGCAATAACATATTACATTACAGTCAAACAGCAACTACAATGATAAATTCAGCTGACGATAACGGTATGTAATATCCTATTCTTTATTTTTTGCCTTTTCTATTAGTTGTCACAATTTACACTTTTTAAGAATAATGCATGTGATAGACCTGGTGTCCTTTCTCGTGGGTTCACTCTAACTTTTTGCCTTCACACCTCCTGTTTTGCTGTCTTCGTTTTTGCTGGGCTTAGGACTCTGTGCACTTTACCACTGCTAACCAGTGCTAAAATGCTTGTGGTCTGTCTTTAAAACATGGTGGATTGGTTTATGCCCAATTGGCAAATTTAATTTACTTTTAAGCCCATAGCAGAATGGCACTGCCTATGCCCAGGTCCTACAAATGTAATGCTACTAGTGGGCCTGCAGCACTGATTATGGCCCCCACGTAAGTAGCACTTTACACAGGTCTCACACCTGCCCTTACAGCGTGTGTGTGCAATTTTAAACTGCCATTTCGACCTGGCAAAACACACCTGTTGCCAGGCCCAATCCTTCCTTTTTAATGCATATAAGTCACCGCTAATGTAGGCCCAGACAACTTCAAGAGCAGAGTGTAGTGCATTTAAAAAGTTGGACATGTACTTTTGGGTTTTAAATGTCCTGGAAGTGAAAAGCTCTAAAATTCATTTTACACAACTGCAAGGCCTATCTCTTCCATGGTATAACATTAGAATTACCTCATTACATTTTATGAGTGTGACATCGAAATGGTAACAGGTGATCCCTTCATGTTTAGTATCTCTTGTAACACAATTTGAAATCCTAACTTATGGTGAAGTCAGATTTTAAATTGCAGTTCTGAAATGCCACTTTTAGAAAGTTGGCGTTTTCTTGTATTGGCTATTTGGTGCCTGCAGTCTGTCTCTGGGTCACATGACTGGGTGTAGTTGACAGTTATGCTTTGTACATTCCTCCTAAACAGTCACACACAATAGGGAATTTAGGTGTGACTGGGCCATCAATGGCAGCCCCAATTACACTTGCATAGACTGTGTCGTGTCTTGTCTCCACATAAAGGGCTGCATACCCCCTGTAGTTAGCCTAGGGCAAGGCCCAGGAAGGCAGGGCACCTGTGCACTTCAAAGGCATGCCTATATAATGTTCTCCCCACTTCATAGGCACAACTGGGTATAAATACTGGACCTCAGACACCACCACTTCAGTACACACTTCTGGACCTGTGGATACCCTGCCAGGAAGAAGGACTGATGTACTACTGAGATGACTGCCACTCGACTGGAATTCTGTTCTGAAAGAACTGCTGCCCTGCTCTACTTACCTGCTGCCTGTTACTCTCCTGCCTGGGTGAGAAGGACTGGATCTGCGTCTCTTGAACCCTGAATACAGAGTGATTCCAAGGGATAGTTGCTGCATGGCGCAAACTTGAGTAGAACCGGCCTATCTCTGCTGCTGCGTGGATTGGACCCATCGTTAAGACCAGCATCACTGCTACAGCCTGCATCGTCTTCAGAACCACCACTGTGCGATGCATCCTCGGCAGAGGTCTTCATATCCCTCATCGACAGCAGCCTCGATGACTATGCAGGACCCCACATCGCAGCCTTGCAGCTCCTGGGAACCAACGCGTCATTTTCACTGTGCTCCGCATCCTTGATAGTGGCCTTCACATAGCAAGCCCTTTGGATGGGATTCTCCACAAAGACACAGGCCTTCGTATTGCAACCTCACCTCATCTCAGAACTGATACATCGCTTCGGCTGCATGATGCATCTTCAACACGGATTCTCACAACACTCCGCAAACCAGGATATAAGGTACTTTGTTCAACGGGCCTAACTGGGTCCCTATAGCTGACCTGCGCTCCATCATGGTCAGCCTGAACTTTTGACTTTGTCCCAGTCAGGCGCAATATATATTTATAGTTGGCTCTTTGTGCTTTTTGGTGCTATTTTTAATACAATCGTTCAAATTGCATATCTCTGGTTCTAATAATCATATTTTTTGTCATTTTGGTCTTGTTTTATTTATGAAAGAAAGTTCTATTTTTCTAACTTGCTGTAGAATCATTTTTCTGTGGTATTCTGACTTTACTACTGTTTGAAGTGTTGCACAAATACTTTACACATTGCCTCTAAATGAATTCTAACTTTTCAGAGCCAAGTTACCAGAGGGTTGAGCACAGGTTAATTTACAGTTGGCTTGTGCCTCACCCTGACAAGAATGTTGGTTGCTGCTGGACCAGGGCTCAAACACCAGTCAACCAACAACCCAATGTCTCACATTGGTGATCAGCAGTGAGGATCAAGACTTGTGTTTGTGTAGTGACATACAGTGATTTTGTGTTCACTACCATCCCGTATAAGAGACCAATTCAAGTTTAAATTCTCCCTGATTGCCATTTTTGATTTTTATAAATCCTTTCTCTCATTGTTGTGCCTGTTACCACTTCTACAAGTATGGCATCTGAGCTGGCTAATATGGAGCCCCACGCTGTGGCCCTGCTCAATGAGTTCTGTAAGGAGAGGGGTGGGCTGCCAGCTTAGAGCACCACCAGGAAGGTGGAGTACCGAAAGGCGCTGAGGGCCTGATGATGTGGAGGGACCTGGCAAAAGCCTTCCTACGGTACCACCTGCCGTTGAGGGGTTGACTTGTCCACTGGAGTGGAACCTCCTGCCAGGGGAGAGTATCTTCCCGCAGCCTGTCCCCAAAGAAAGTGGCGGAGAGGAGGGAGGAAAGGAAACTGGTCATGGAGGAGCAGAAAGCTGACTCTGAAAGATCCATAGAAGAGAATATGTTGTTACTGGCTCACAAACTGAGTCTTAAAGAGCTAGACATAAAGACCAAACAGGTAGAGACTAGCAGTGATTGTGGCAGTATTTTATCAGTATCCTCTGGAGACAAGAGGGTCCATATTCCCACAGGTCTGGTACCTGAGTTTGTCATGGGGCAAATATTGACAAGTGGTTTGTGGTGTATGACATTGCCTTACGGATGCACAAGATGCAAGGAGGATTGGAGGGCTAGTCTGTAGAGGCTAGTGAAGAGAGAAACAACCTACTGGCCCTAAAAAGGGGGACATGATTAATTATCCCTCCATGAAGGAAGTCCTTATTAGGAAGTAGGGCCTTACCCCAGCGAAGTATAGGCAGAAGTTTAGGGACTGACAGAAGCTGCCCCAACAGACCTGGGTGGATTGTGTGGATTACTTTTGCAAGGAACTGGGTGTTTAGGTGAAGGGCAGTGAAGTAAAGGATTATCAGGGGCTGTACAATCTGATTGCAAAGAAGCACATGTTCAGTCTTTGTTTTGCAGACCTGCCCCAACACCTGATTAATAGTAAGCTCGCTGACCCCAGGGAGCTCGCTAAGAAGGCAGACCACTGGGTCAGCACCAGGGTCCTCAAGAAGGTATCTTGTGGGGATCACCACAAAGGTGGCCAGGGTTCCTACAAGAAGAATGAGGGGGAATACAAAAATAAAACTATGGAGTTCTCTAAAGGCACCCATAGTTCCAGGGGTCAGTATTCCCATCCCCCAACTGAGAAAAAGAAGAAATGATTCCCTGATAATAGGTCATAAGGAAAGGCACCCCCTCACCCCAAGTGCTACAAGTGCCAACGGGAAGGGCACTTCAAGGGGAATGGCAAGTGTCCCAAGCAGGAACAGCACCCCCACTGGTGTGCAGTCACTGCGGTTGGCTAGTGTAGTGCTTGGGGAGGCGATTGTCCCAGTTAGTGGGATGACAGTGCAGAGGTTGCCCTAGTGTCCCTGGGTAAAAGAGAGATGGTGCAGAGAACTCACATGCTTAGTAGTAGTAGGAAATTAAGGCAGTGGGTCACCATCAATGGCTCTGAGAGACACTGGAGCCAGAATAGCAACCGTCAGATGTCACCTGGTGACGTCAGAGCAGGTAGTCCCTAATGTATTCCACCAAGTTGTAGCAGGTGACAACCAATAGAATCATTACCTAGTGGCTCTGGTTCCCTTTGATTAGGGGGGGACTCATGTTCCTGAAGGGTAGCTGTGAGTCTGTCCTTGCTTGTGGATTGCCTACTTGGCAATGACCTGAAGCACACCACCTGGAAGGAAGTGGAGCTCAGTTTGCACTTGGAGATGTTAAGGTTCCCTGAGTGTTTGTGCCTGACCACATGCTCCATTGCCGCCCTAGAAAGTAGTCAGGAGGTCCTAGGACCTGGAAGAATGGACCAGGTCCCGCCAAAAAGACAAAGGGCAAGGAACTTGAGAAACCTGCCCCTGAAACTCCCACAATCTGGAAGAATGCTGAACCTGGGTGGGTGCCCTAGAGCCTAAAGGGGAGTATGTTGCCACCCTGGGAACTTATCTGAGTTGGCCTACTGGTAGCAGGAAGGGGATCCCACCAGGAAGGAGTTCTCCAAGGCGCAGATGGAGTGCTCCACTCATGAGGGCCTATGTCAGCACACCAAGGCCCAGGCAGCTGGTGACACTTCTGGTTATCACCAGATTTACTGGGTGAATGGTCTCCTGTATAGTGAGTCTAAGTTTCCTAAGCCTGGGTTAACATGTTTGTTGGTGGTCCCCCAGTGTTACCGGCCTTCCTACTGGAGCTGGCTCATGATCTAGCACTGGCAGGTCATTTTGGGGTAGGACAAGACTTTGGACAGGCTTGTCACCCACTTTTATTGGCCTCAAATGAGGAGGGCTTGAGATGCAACCGTTACCTGTCATTGGTACCTCCCCTTTGAAGTGGTGGGCATCAACATTGTTGGGCCACTAGACCCCAAGATAGCCATGGGCAATAGGCTCATCCTGGTCTTGGTGGACCAAGCCACCAAGTACCTGGAGGCTATCCCTCTGAGAACAGTGACTGCGCCCGCAGTGACCATGGCACTGATAGGGATATGTGCCCATGTGGGTTCCCCAAGGAGGTGATGTCAGAACATGGCACCAACTTCCTGTTGGCACACATGAAGATCATGTGGAAGGAGTATGGGGTAACCTACAAGTTCTCCACTCCTTACCACCTTTAAACCAATGGGCTTGTTTACAGGTTCAACGAGACCCTCAGAGGCATGATCATGGGCCTGTCAGAGCCCTTGAGGTGGAAGTGGGATGTCCTCTTGCCATGCCTGTTGTTTGCGTACCGGGATGTGCCTCAGAAGGGAGGTGGCTTCAGCCCCTTTGAGCTCCTTAATGGACACCCAGTGCAAGGACCTCTGAGTCTGGTCAAGGAGGGGTGGGAGCAAGCTCCAAGGAAGGCTCCCCCCAGGATGTAGTAAGCTACATGCTGGCAATCCAGACCCATATGAAGCACTTCCGGAAGCAAACTAAGGGGATGTTAGAAGCCATCCAGGAGATCAGGAAATAGTGGTATGACCAGAAGGCAACTCTGGGTGAGTTTCAGCCTAGCCAAAAAGTGTGGGTGTTGGAGCCTGTAAAACCCAGGGCCTGCAAGGCCGGTGGTCTGGGCCATTTGAGGTGAAAGAGCACAAGAATGGAATCACCTAATAGGTGGACCTCAAGACCCCCAGGAACCCTTTAAGGGTTCTGCAGGTCAATCACCTAAAATCTAACTTCGAAAGGTCTGAGTGAACCATGCTCCTGGTCATGGACAATGGAGTGGAAGAGGAGAGTGAACCTGCCCCTGTCCTCCTTTCTTCCAAGGAGCAGAATGGGTCAGTGGAGGGTGTCAGCCTCTCCCTGCACTGACCCTAGAATAACATAACAAAGAAAGTGTGTCCGTTTTTTGGGGCAGTTTGTCACTTTAGCCTCCCTTACCCCCAGACTCACTACATGGTGCACCCATGATATTGACACTTAGGACAGCACATTGATGAAGAGTAAAATTAAAGGAGGAGTTCTCCAAGATGCTGGAGTTAGGGGTTATTGAGCCCTCAAGCAGCCCTCAGACTAGCTCTGTGGTGTTGGTCCCCAAGTCTCCCCTCCAGGTGCCACCTCAGATCTTAGGTTCTGTGTGGATACTGGGGGCTCAATGCGGTCACCAAGACCAAAAAGCACACCTCATCCCCAGAGTAGATGAGCTCATAGATTGGTTGGGAGCTGCTAAGCTTCTCAGCACATTTGACTTAACATCTGGGTACAGGCAGATTGCCTTGATCAAGGGGGCTGAAGAGAGTTATGTGATCTCCTCCCCAGATGGGCACTTCCAGTTATGGGTAATGCCCTTTGGATTGAAGAATGCCCCTGCCACATCTCAGAGGTTGGTTACCCAAGTTCTGACTGGGTTGCAGAAATTCAGTGCCACCTATTTAGACAACACTGCAGTGTTCAGTTTAGCTGGGAAGACCATCTGTGCCACCTCAGAGGAGTGATTCAGGCTCTGTAGAGAGCAGGTGCATAAGTGCCGCATTGGACATGGTCTAGTGGTCTACTTGGGACACCAAGGTGGTGTAGCCAAGGTGCAGCCCCTCTGGGCCAAAATTGAAATCATCCAGTCTTGGGAACCCCTAAGACCCAGACAGAGGTGAAAGCCTTTTTAGTCCTCACTGGCTACTACAGGTGATTTGTCAAGGGGAATGGCACCATTGTTGCACCCCTGACAGAGCTGACTTCTCAGAAGGAACTAGCTCAGGTGATATGGACAGAGGCATGCCTGAACATTTTTGGGACCTTGATGGAGTCCATGTGCACAGCACCTGTGCTTAAGGATCCTGACTTCTCCAGTTAATTCACTGTGTAGACAGATGCATCAGAGCATGCCATGGGGTCATGCACTCACAGCTAAATGAAGAAGGCCTGGATTAACCTGTAGCCTTCATCAGTAGGAGGTTACTTCACTGGGAACAGAGGTGGAGTGCAATAGAGAGGGAAGCCTATGCCATAGTCAGGGCACTGAAGAAGCTAAGGCCATACCTGTTTGGTGTTCACTTCTGGGGTCAGACAAACCAAAGACCCCTCACATAGCCAATGCAGATGAGTGATGAGAATCACAAGCTGTTGAGGTGGTCCATCTCCCGACTAGCTATGCACTTTACGGTGAAACACCATCCTGGAACAGACCACACCAATGTTGATGGTCTCTTCAGGTTCTTCTGCCTTAGTGAAGAGAACACACAAGGGTTTGGATAGTTCTCCCCACTTTCAGCTGGGGGGTGCATATGTTAGACCTGTTATCCTTGGCCTGATTCCCTCTAACTTTTCACCTTCAGACTTCCTGTTTTGCTGACTTCATTTTTACTGGCCTTAAAAGTCTGCACACTTTATCACTGCTAACTAGTGCTAAAGTGCTTGTGCTCTCTCCTTAAAACATTGTAGTTTGGCTTAAACCCAACTGGCATAATTAATTTACATGTACGTCTCTAGTAGAGCAGCACTACCTGTGCCCAGGCCCTGTAAATTAAATGCTACAAATGAACCTGCACCGCTGATTGTGACACCTACTTAAGTAGCACTTTGCCATTGTAGCCTGTGTGTGCTCTATGTTAAACTGCCATTTTGTCCTAGCAAATTTAACCTGTTGCTAGACCCAAACTTTCCTTTTGAATGCTTATGCCCCGGAAAGCCTCAAGTGCAGGGTTCGGTGTATTTAAAAAGTTGGATTTGTACTTTTAATTTTAACATATCTGGGTGGTGAAAAACGCTTAAATGAATTGTTAATTACTGCAAAGCCTACCTCTCCTATAGGATAACATTGGAATTATCTTATTACATTTTGTAAGTGTATTTTCATAGTGGGAACAGGTAACCTCTTCATGCATAGTGTCTCTGGAATCACAATGTAGAATCCTAACTTATGGTGAAGGCAGATTTTAAATTGAAACTTCAAAAATGCCACTTATGTCATATAAATTAATTTTATTCTACTCCAAAATCCCCTTCTGTGACTATTAACATGAGACAACCTGATATCAGTGTGAGAATATTGTCCTGCTTAGCCACTAAAAAAGCCAATATACCCTAACTATATTTAGAGAAGTGGAGTACGTACCTAAGATTACCTCAAAACTGTTTTTAATTTGACCTTAAATGTCCAAATTTTCATATAAAAATGCACTTAGTCTTCCCGAAAATGATGTTAAAATCTTTTGAAAAATGTCCTTTGCTTGCCCACAACCATCTTCTATTGGGATCAGAAATAAAATGCTTAACTCATAAAAGGTTTGATCTCTAAAACCATTTACCATAAATGTTCTTCTGTCTTAAAATATCTCCTAGTGGAACAACAAATAATGGTCCACCCGGGGGAAGTGTGGCCCATGACTTTCACGGCAGTGGTTGTACCATTAAAACCCTCTGACTTGGTAAGGTTTGTTTAGTATTTCATCCATTTTATTAGCCATAAAAAAATATTAGATTAAATAACTCAGGAATAAACCTCAATGAGGCAAAACATAGTGTTGTGGAAGTCAAGGGCTACACTTCCCCCAGGGGGACCATTATTTGTTGTTCTACTATTACGTACTCAGGTCCCACGGTCACAGATTTTGCCCATTTTTTTTTATAACCATTAAAATATCACTTGGCTGCTTCCAAAACGTCCCTTTTCACTTAGTGAATTCAGATCCCTAAAAACCCTACATGATACCCAAGCAGTAGTAAAAAAAAAACAGGAGAAAAATAGTAAGCTTTAATGAGATACTTTTGTTTGCACTTGGACTTCAGGTTCTCCCAGTAGATGCAGGAACACAAAGAGGCAGTAAAAAGTACATTGCGTATTAAGCTGGCATAAACAATGATTTGTTCTATGATGTCCTCCAGTACTCTCTTTGACTGTACTCATTTTAGCAAGGAAAGGAAATGTGAAAGAAAAGATGAGCTGCCTGTTTCTTAAGTGTAACAGCAGCCAGAAGACTCCATAACTCGGTGGAGCAAGGGATTACGTGTCCAACAACCCCTCTGGACCCTCATAATTACCTGGGAGGAGACAGGCCCCCCAACACCATGCTATATAGCACTAGCCACATTCCTGCGGCGCAAGACTCCACAACTCAGCAAGGACCTATGGCCCTCATTACAACCCTGGCGGTTGGTGTAAAAGTGGCGGTAATACTGCCAACAGGCTGGCGGTAATTACCGCCAAATTATGACCATGGCGGATAGATCTCAGATAGACAGCCACTTTACCACACCGACGGCCAGGACGGAAACAACAGGCACCACGGCGGTAGCCGGCAACACCCAGGCGGAAGTCAATGTTCCGCCCACCATATTAAGACCCTGCAATCTGCCACCTTTTCCGGGGCTGTACCAACGACATCAAAAGCCTGGTAGAAACACTGCACATAAGTGAAAGGACTCACCATTGGAGACACAGGGAACAACCACGCCTCAATGGAGCCCGAGCTGCATGTCTTCCCCATGGTCTTTTACGTGCTGCTCCACCACAAAAACGACAGCGAAGACGACGACGGTGAGTACAGCCGCCTAGCACACAAGGGGGGGGAAGGAAAAAGAGAGTGACACACAACAAGCACCACACCCCCCATCCCCAACATGATACACACAATCAGCTGCAGTACTAAAACATATTTAACCTGTACCTCGGATGAATAATGCAAGGATAAAACGCTTTTGGAAAAGTTAATGTAATGAGATCAACACATCAGGGTAAATAAGTGAGACAAGATCATAGATATATACATAAAAAAGGACACAGCCCTGTCCACAATGTACGATGTCCACATGGCCACAGGCCAAATTCCAAGGCCACACATGGCACTAGCCTCAACACGGGGAGAACACTGCAGGGGCATCAGTTGGGATATAGGCAGGCATCTCTTTGGGATGGGAAACGAGGGGGCACCTCCGCCAGCAGATGGAACAAGACCACTGGTACTGGAGGGGGCAACATGCCCTGTGCTTGGTCCTGGGGAGTGCAAGGCCACAGTCTCTCAAGTGGGTGACTTGCCCACATGCTCTGGAGGGGGCAACATGCCCTGTGCTTGGTCCTGGTGAGTGAAAGGCCACAGTCTCTCAAGAGGGTGACTTGCTCACATGCTCTGGAGGGGGGCAACATGCCCTGTGCTTGGTCCTGGGGAGTGCAAGATCACAGTCTCTCAAGTGGGTGTCTCCCACACTGGTTCTGGAGGGGACATCGTGCCCTGTGCTCTTGTTCCGGGGGAGGCTGGGGTAGGTGGGTGTTTTACCCACTGGTTCTGGAGGTGGCACCGTGGCCTGTGCTCTTGATCCTGGGGAGGCTGGGGTAGGTGGGTGTCTTACCCACTGGTTCTGGAAGGGGCATCGTGCCCTGTACTCTTGTTCCTGGGGACGCAGGGGTAAGTGGGTGTCTTACCCACTGGTTCTGGAGGGGGCATTGTGCCCTGTGCTCTTGATCCTGGGGAGACTGGGGTAGGTGGGTGTCTCCCACACTGATTCTGGAGGGGGCATCGTGCCCTGTGGTCTTGTTCCTGGGGAGGCTGGGGTAGGTGGGTGTCTTACCCACTGGTTCTGGAGGGGGCATCGTGCCCTGTGCTCTTGATCCTGGGGAGGCTGGGGTAGGTGGGTGTCTTACCCACTGGTTCTGGAGGGGGTATCGTGCCCTGTGGTCTTGTTCCTGGAGAGGCTGGGGTAGGTGGGTGTCTTACCCACTGGTTCTGGAGGGGGCATCGTGCCCTGTGGTCTTGTTCCTGGGGAGTCTGGGGTAGGTGGGTGTGAGACGGAACTGGGAGGGAGATGGAGGAGGAGGAGGAGGAGAAGGAGACAGTGGAAATAGTGGATGTTGGTATGTCTGCATCTGGATGGTGTTTGTGTGAGTGCCTGTGGGATGACGTGTGGTGCTTGTGTTTGCCTGTGCCACTCTTGTGTGCTGTCTTGTGTGCATGCTCGTCTGCCTGTGTGCTTGGGATAGGTTGGGGTTGAGGGGAATGGGATTGGGAAGAGAGGACGTTGGAAGGGGAGGGTGGAAACAGGGACAATGGCTGCCATCAGAGAGGAGTCCAGAGCCTGGATCGATCTCTGTTGGGCCACCAGTCCAGTGTGTTTGCCTTCCAGGAATGCATTAGTCTGTTGCATCTGGGCTGCCAGCCCCTGGATGGCATTCACAATGGTTGACTGCCCTGCAGAGATGGATCTCAGGAGGTCAATAGCCTCCTCACTCAGGGCAGCAGGGCTCACTGGAGCAGGGCCTGAGGTGCCTGGGGCGAACGAGATGCCTACCCTCTGGGGCACAGGCAACTTGATGAGGGGCTGCTGGGAGAGCGGAGCTTGTATGGGGTGGTGGCTGTACCTGTAGCTGGGGTGGTCACAGAGCTGTCCGCCACCACCAGGGAGCTTCCATCGGAGGAGGTATCTGTGTCAGAACTGTCCCCTCCAGTCTCCGCCGTGGTGCTCCCCTCTGTCCCGCTGGTGCCCTCAGCGTCGGTGGACTCCGCCTCCTGGGTCCTGTGGGATGCAGCCACATCCGTCGCCTGTGCCTCTGCTTCTCCGCCAGATGATGCTAATGCACTTAAGGACAGCGTGACAAAACAAAAAAGGGGAGGGAAGAGCCAAAGGACACACAACCGCAAATCCAGCACACCTGGGACCCACACAGCCTTGACCAGCAGTGGATGCCTACGAGCTAGGTAGCAGGATTATCCCTTCAGAACAATTGCCACCAGGTACCTATGCTGCCACGTCAGGCCTGGCTTAGGAGCACCCACACATCCCCCACCCGGATACCACCCTACCATGCGTAAGTTGTAATGATGAGCACTGTACTCACCCCCTCATGGCTGCTGTGATGCCCTCAAGCGCCCATCCAGCTCAGGATAGGCCCCTGCCAGGAAGCGGGCCATCGGGGGGTCAGGGTTCGACGGGCACGCCTTCCTCATTGGAAGGCCATCCCCAGCTGGGCCTCTGCCGTCTCCCGTGCCCAGCGTCTCAGGTCCTCCCTCCGTTTCCGACAGTGGGTGCTCCGCCTGCCATAGACCCCCAGGGTCCGCACGTCCTTGGCAATGGCACGCCATATACCCTTCTTTTGATGGGCGCTGACCTGCAGAGGAAATACACACAGGAAAACAGTATGCCCAGGGGACATCCACCCACCCCCCTTACACGAGGCCTTCACACACCACTCCATGCATTCACGCAACATGCATCGTGCCACAGTGTACTCACCTGTCCGTACTGGGGTAGGACCCCATCCACCAGTCTCTCCAACTCCGCCGAAGTGAAGGCAGGGGCCCTTTCCCCAGTCACACGGGCCATGGTAGGTTCCAGACACAGGTCACAGCAGCATATGCAGTGTAGGTCCTCTCCTGTTGAAGGTCAGGTAGCAAGTGAGGGATCAGATTGAAAATGGTGGTTACGTCCGCGGCGGTGCATACCGTCACCACCAGCGTACATCACCATTGGCCACTGTAACCCATAGGGCCCAATTATAACCAATGAGGAGTTGCACGGCGGTTCCCGACCGCCTCCTGCAACGGCGCACAACTTAAACAGAATTACCCCACTTCCATCTGTCCCTCCACACAGGACAGACGGATGCCATTTCAAAGGGTGGGGGGAAGGCCCTGGATAATTTCTGCGTCACTATTTAAATTTGGACCTACAGGACAATTCTCACTGTCCCATTACAAGTTGACAGCATGCATTGTACTGTTGATACCCCATTGTTCAGTTTGTGACCGCCTCCTCACTCTTTTGCCCCATAGATTGTTACCGCTGTGGTTGAATAGCAGATGGAGACATACACCCATGTACAGACCCCTGGTGGACTTGGCAACAATGGAGGATAGGCACATCATCCTCACCTATAGACTGGACAGGGCCACAATCTCAGAGCTGTGTACCCAATTGGAACCTGACCTGATATCTGCTATCAGTCACCCCACTGGGATCCCCCCTCTTGTGCAAGTTCTATCAGTGCTCCATTTCTTGGCAACTGGTTCTTTCCAAGTGACAGAGGGCTTGGCGGCAGGAATGTCTCAGCCAATGTTCTCAAACGTGCTGACCAGAGCGTTGTCTGCCTTGATTAAACACATGTGCAGCTACATTGTATTTCCCCAGGTGGAAGATTTGGTCACAGTGAAGGCTGACTTCTTTGTTTAGGACATATCCCCAACATAATTGGGGCGATTGATGGAACACATGTTGTATTTGTCTCCCCTGTCAAAATGAACAGGTGTTCAGAAATCCTAAGAGTTTACACTCAATGAATGTATAGATGGTGTGCTTGGTGGACCAGTTCATCTTCCACGTCAATGCTAAGTATCCAGGGTCTGTGTATGATGCCTTTGTACTGAGGAATAGCAGAATCCCAAATGTCATGGGCCAACTACAGAGGCACAGGGTGTGGTTAATAGGTGAGCCCTGGTTCCCATCCAGTTTATGTTGGTGTATGGGTATGGTGTGGGCCATATGGGATAGTGTGTGGCTAACGGTTGTCCCTCAATATTTGCAGGTGACTCTGGTTACCCCAACCTATCTTGGCTGCTGACTTCTGTGAGGAATGCCAGGACAAGGGCAGAAGAACGTTACAATGAGGCACATGGATGAACCAGAACGATAATTGAAATAACCTTTGGCCTCCTGAAGGCCAAGTTCAGGTGCCTCCATCTAACAGGTGGATCCCTGTGTTACTCACCCAAGAAGGTCTGCCAGATAGTAGTGTCATGCTGCATGTTGCACAACCTTGCCCTGAGACGCCATGTGCCTTTTCTGCAGGAGGAGGAGGAGGCTGGAGATGCCCATGTGGCAGCAGTGGACCCTGTGGACAGTGAGGATGAGGATGCAGAGGATAAATATGAAGACAACAGAACAGCAGTGATCAGATAATACTTCCAATAACTCACAGGTAAGACAGTGTTACTTCACATTTCATTGTCATTATTTTCAATTTCTTTGGCACTGGCATGCTGTTATTTCCACTTCTATGCCCACTTACTCTACCCTTTGGCAATTCATTTTACAGGTGTTGGTGCCTCACAATGGCTCCTGGTGTGATCACTGCAGCCAGCTACAGGTCATTGATATATGCTCATTTACTATACAGTTGAATTGCAATGTTTGAACCTGGTTAAATGAATACATACTTAAAAATGTGACATACTCCATACTTCTATTTTTTCAAAGGGTGTTTATTAAAATGCTAAGATTTTGAGGGGCAAGTGCAATGGGATGGGGTGATGATGGAGGAAATTCCAGGGTATTGTTCCAGTCTGTAGCACAGGTGCATTGTCCAGGTGGACATAAGAAGGGGAGCAATGGCAGTTCAAGGTGGACAGGGTGACTGTGTGGGACACAAGGGTGACAATCAAGAGAGTCTCATTTCCTGGTGGGGTCTTGGCAACTGTCTCTGACTTCTGTCTGGATCGCAGGGAACGTTTGCGGGGTGGTTCTCCTGCTGCAGGGGGAGGGGTGCTGGTGGCCTGTTGGTCCTGTGGCGGGTCCTCCTGTCCACTAGTGGCAGCAGAGGAAGCAGGCAGTTCAGATGTCTGGCTAGTGGCAGGGGCCGCTGTTGTGTGACTGCCTCCCTCACAATGTTGGCCATGTCTGCCAGCACTCCTGCTATGGAGTGGTGTTGATGGCTTGCAAGTCCTCTCTGATCCCCTGGTACTGTCCCTCCTGCAGCTGCGTGTTCTCCTGCACATTGTCCAGGATTTGGCCCATTGTGTCCTAGGAATATTGGTATGCTACCAGGATCTCTGCAAGTGCCTCCCAGAGAGTCAGTTCCCTGGGCCTGTCCTCCCCCCTTGCGTACAGCAGTCCTCCCAGTTTCCCTGTTGGCCTGTGCCTCTGTCCCCTGAACAGTGTGCCCACTGCCACTGACCCCAGGTCCCTGATTGTCTTGGGTATGAGGTGTACCTTGGGGTTCCTGTAGAGGTGGACACACTGCTGATTGACGTGTCCTGGGGACAGAGGTGTGGGTACGCTGGGTGGGTGCTGTGGTGGTGTCTCCAGATGGGGGAAGCTCTGTGGTGGTGTGTGGCTGGGCCTTGATAACCGACTGTCCAGAGGTCCCTGATGGGCCAGGTTGGTCATCCAGATCCAGGAGAGCAGAGTTGCTGTCATCACTGTGGGCCTCTTCAGTTCAGGGACTGGATATTGCTGGCACCTCCGCTTCGGTGACATTGGCTGAGGCACCTGTGGGGATGTAAATGATGTGTTTTTGTTTCTGACATATTGTGCATCCGGGGCTTGCCCTTTTTGGTTGTATTTGCCCAGGCAGCTTTCACTTGTGTAAGTTGGTATGTGGTGGGCTAGCTGATTCTCTCTAGAGTGCATGCTTTAGTGATAGGTGTTCATATAGTGCTGTGAGTGGTGTCCCAGCATTGGTATGGCATGCAGGACTTGGCATTGGGATGAGTGAGATGTGATGGTGGGGTGTGTGGTAGGTGGTGGAGTGATGGGAGTGAGGGTGATGGTGAGGGTATGTGATGGCGTGCAGGATAGGGGGGTGATAGTAGTAAAGAGTTGACTTACTAGAGTCCAGTCCTCCTCCTACTCCGGCCAGACCCTCAGGATGCATGACTGTCAAGCCCTGTTCCTCCCATGCTGTTAGCTGTGGGGGAGGAGGTAGGGGTCCACCGCCAGTCCTCTGTACAGCGAGTTGGTGTCTTGCTGCAATGGAGCGTACCTTCCCCAGTAGGTTGTTCCACCTCTCCCTACTTCTTGGGTGCTGTCCCACGGCGTTTACTCTGTCCACGATTCTCCGCCATCGCTTCATCTTCCTAGCTATCGATATCTGCTGCACCTGTGCTCCAAATAGCTGAGGCTCTACCCTGATGATTTCCTCCACCATATTCCTTAGCTCCTCCTCTGTGAATCGGGGGTGTCTTTGTGGTGCCATGGGTGTTGTGTGAGGTGTGTAGGTGAGGGTGTGTTGGGTAATGTGTTGGGGTGTGTGATGTGGGGTACGTGAGTGGTGTATAGGTGTGAGTAGTGTGTGGCTCTGGTTGTGTCTGTGGTCTTGCTGTCTCTCTGGTGGCAATTGTTTGTAGTCGTAAAGGGTTGTGGGTATTGTGGGTGGGTGTTTTATAGTGGTGTGAGTGGGTGGGTGTGGTGTGCATATGGGTGTCAGGTGTGTGTTGTTTGAATTGTCCAATATGGTGTTGTTTTGTTTCTGTGTGTGTATTTTGAGCGTGACTGTATGTACCGCCAATGGTTTACTGCAGTTGAATGTCTGCTGTGGTGATTCGTGGGTCATAATGTGGTGGGCGTTGTTCTGTTGGTGTAACGGTGTGGGTTTGGATACCGCCACTTTATCACTGACCTTTGGTGTAGAGGAATTGTGTATGTGGCTGAATAGTGAAGGATTGGTGTGTGTGTGTGTGTCATAATATGATGAACGGATATCTACGGCAGTATGTTGGTGGCAGTCAGCATGGCGGTAAGTGGGATTTACCGCCAATGTCATAATGAGGGCCTATGTGTCCCCCAACCTTTCTGGACCCTCGTGAATTTCTGGGAGGAAGCAGGGCCCGCAACACCATCCTACATAGCACTGGCCACATTCCCACTGCAAAAGACTCCAGAACTCGGTGGAGCAACGGACTACGTGTCCCACAACCTTTCTGGACCATTGTGAACGCCTGGGAGGAGACAAGGCCCACAGCACTGCGCTAAATAGAGCTGGTCGCATTCCTGCTGTGCAGGACTGCACAACTCAGCGGAGCAAGGGACTACATGTCCCACAATCTTTCTGGACCATTATGACCACCTGGGAGAAGGCAGGGACTGGAACACTGTGCTACAAAGCTCTGGCCGCATTCCCAGTATGCAGGACTCCAAAACCCGGCGGAGCGAGGGACTACATGCCCCACAACCTTTCTGGGCCCTCGTGACCGCAGTGAGGAGTCATGGCCCACAACACTGAGGTACATAGAGCTGGCCACATTCCTGCTCTGTGGGACTCCGCAACTCGGCTGAGCAAGGGCCTACGTGTCCCACAACCTTTCTGGACCATCTTGACCGCCTGGGAGGACGAGGGACCCACAACACCATGTTACATAGTGCTGGCCGCATTCCCACTGTGTGGGACTCCACAACTTGCGAAGCATAAAACTACATGCCCCACAGCCTTTCTAGACCGTTGTGACTGCCTTGAGAGGGCGGGGGCTGCAACACTGTGCTACATAGCGCTGGCCGCATTCCCGCTGCACGGGACTCCACAACTCGACAGAGCAAGGTACTGCATATCCCATAATCATTCTGGACCCTCATGACTGTCTGGGAGGAGGCAAGGCCTTCAACATTGCGCTACATAGTGCTCGCTGCATTCCTGCTTTGTGGGGCTCCACAGGTCAGCGAAGCAGGGGACTATGGGTCCCACAATCTTTCTGGACCCTCATGACCGCCTGGGAGGAGGCAGGGCCTGCAACACCGCTCTACACAGCACTGGCCACTTTCCCACTGCATGGGATTCCACAAGTCGACAGAGCAAGGGACTGACTATGTGTCCCACAACCTTTCTGGACCCACGTGGCCACCAGAGAGGAGGCAGGGCACGCAATACTGTGCTACATAGCACTATTTGCATTCCTGCTGCATGTGACTCCACAACTCGGTGGAGCAAGGGACTATGGCCCTCATGACGTCCCTGGCAGATGGTGGTATTTTGGAGAAAGGCCAACAGGCTGGCAGTACCTTTCTCCAAAATATGACATTGGCGGTTTGGCCCAAGCCAAACCACCAATGTACCACTCCATCTGCCAATATGGTAACAGCCGCTGGGCTGGAGACTACAGTCTCCAGCCAGGCAGCCGTCACTTTCCCACCCGCGAGATAATGACCCCACCTACCGACATGGTTTTCGTGGCTTCCTTAATGCCAAGAAAACCATGGCGGTGGGCACTATCAGTGCCAGGGATTTCCTTCCCTAACACAGGTTCGGGTCTCTCGGCCCGCCTCCCTCTGCCCAAAGTCCTGCCTCACCTACACCCTTCAGACCCCCCGACATACAAGCACATTTATGCACCAACATACACACGCATTCGTGCACTCATACCCAGATTCACCCACGCATGCATACATTCCTTCACACACACTGATATACATTCTAGCACACATGCATTCACACCGCACAACATACACGCACACTCACACCCGCATGCACGCACACAATCACATACACACACACCCTCACACAACACTCCCCCCTGTCGGAGCCTCCGACTTACCTGCTTGCAGGGGGTCCTCCGGCAGGAAACGGGACGCGTCACTGATGCCAGCAGCAGCGTCTGTAAGCAGAACACCGCCAGGCCGTACCATGGATCATGATACGTCTGCGCCGGTCTACTGGTGTGGCGCTGCTCCTGGCAGCAACTCCACCTTACCGCCGTCCGCCGCCATTACCGTAGCCGGAATTCCACCAGTCTTCTGGTGGAATTCCAGCTACTGTCATAATAGGGCAATCAGTAGGTAGCCGCGGCGATGGTGTTTTGGTGGCCGTCGCCGCGGCGGTAGGCGGTCATTACCACCATTGTTTAAATGAGGGCTTATGTGTCCTACAACCTTTCTGGACTCTCGTGACCTTCTGGGGGGAGGTAGTGCCAGCAACACCATGCCACTTAGCGCTGGCCGCATTCCTGCTGCACAGGATGCACCGGGCGTCGGCCTGGGTGAAGACCTGGCCAAAGGTGGCCCCGTCTGTACCCGTCCGCAGCCAGACGAGGCTGGGCTGAGCCACAGCTCTTGGTTCATAGAACCCAAGGGAGTTTCAACCATAATTAGAGCTGGCATTTAAGAGTTTGGTGACTGAACCTTATTAGTTTTTGTCCCTTATATCGTCAGAGTTCCTTGCTACTTGTATTTGTAACTCCTACTATTTTTTTGAGGCTCAATGGGGAAACATATGGCAAATGAACCGTTCCCTGTTGAAAGTAACAAGAAGAGAGCTAGCACGGATGGCATAGTTACTAATTGTTCTATAGGTGTTATTGACTTACTCATTCAGGAAGTAGATCTCCTTCCTGCTCATAGTCCTGCAGCCTCACAACCAGACCACATCACCATTTTTGGTGCTTGCACCCAACCGCAATACCATATTTTTAGCAGAGTACCACAATGTAGTAAAGGAAAATCAAGTGCTAGGGGGGTTACATCTGGCTCTAAGGAACCACTAGCCAGAGTGACTCCGAAAGGCCAGTGAGGCAAAGCTCTTTTTTCAAAAGGCCGTGCACTTGTCTCAGGTGTTACAACTACCGGAATCAGCAGTGGTCTAAATCTGGGCAACAGAGTACCCAAAACTGTACCACTGGATCCATCTACTAGCTCAAGTAGCATTCAAGCTGGCAGTAAGCATATTGGGCCCAGTGACTCTGCCTGACAGAGCTGACAGCATTGTGGACATATCCTTTTCCCCCAGATACTCTGTTTGTGAGGATAGCTCCTGAGCATGATAAGGTCTGTGAGGCCCTATTTAGTGAGTTGCATGTTTTAAAGAAATAAATCAATTACTTAAAAACACTGATGAAGAAGTTAATTGCAACAGTTAAGGCTGCTAGCAATGTTTTACAAGATTTATCTGACATTTGCACAACTGGGAACAGTGGTATTAGTGCCATAAGCAAGAGGCTACTGCTATATCCATTGGCTGAGCCACCCCACCAGGAACGTAATTTGAAGAATGTGAATAATAATGATGTTCCTGCCACAGTCAAAGCCGCTCATATCCGTTTCCGGAAACAAATCATTTGGCGGCTCCAGCAGCCAATATGAGTGCAACAACAATATCTGGTGTTTGTGTGGGTTTGCAGGAGCCATCCCATAATGACCTTCTGCCTCATATGGATTTGCCTCCTAAAGCCACTACTTATGTGTTGGTGATCAAGAAAATCTCCAAACCTTACATGCCTGAATCCAAGGAATCCTTGAGAAACAAGCATGAACACTGGGTCGGGCATTCGCGAAGAACATTAATATCCTAATTAATGACATTATCCCGGTAAATAGAGTTTCTTGGATTAGCTGCTCTCTGAAAGTCTGTGAAGGGGATTGTGTGATCATTAACTTTCGTTGTCCATATCTTGTTCACTCATTTTTAACTTCTTATCATGTTAGATAAAATAAGTCTGCTGACCTCCAACTCTTGCCTCTGGGTTACTTTTACAAACTACTGTCAAAAGTTAACCTGTTTCCGGTTTAAACACACCCAGTGATTAAAAGACCTACATTAGTGTGTCCAGACTTTGAATTACCTTCACATAATCATTTTCAGCAGCTTGCAAATGTGGAAGAAGTGGATTGACAATCAGTAGTTGGTACAGGCCGTAAAAATCTGATGGAGAGTGGTGGGGTTCTAGAGGTCTGATCTCCTTTGGTTACAAAAAAGGTTGTGTATGTCTCGCCTGAACTGGCTGTTATGGATTGCATTGGTAATAATGAGATTGCAACACAAGGGTTGGAGGTTCTGGGGGACTTCTTAATCTTTGGCACTTACATCCACTGACAGCCTTGCTTCAGTTACTTTTGAAACCTCTAATATTGTTTTTACTAGCTCCACCATGGCTCCTTCTACCAAACTTGTATCCTTGAACCTTGCAGGAATACCTTCAAAATTATCCTGCTGAGACTGCTGTCACTATATTGATAAGTTCAATATCTGTCTTTTTCAGGAGCCATGGTCCCAGTCCCCTCAGTTTCGCCCCGGCATTGTGAATTTTACCGAGACTGCAATAACATCAGGGAAGGGATGGCCGTCAGGGAGCTAACTTCTTGGTGAAAACCACCCAGTGTTGTGTGGCCAAGAAGATCTATTTGGGTACAGCGGAAATACTGTGTCAGTGTGCAGTTTCCTACCAATGAAACCTATTATTTATATAATGTGTATTGTAGGTCAGGGGGTAGTAGATCTGAACTACCAGTAAATGATCTAGTAGACTCCCATACAACAGCCCTACTAGTTGGTTCTTACAATATTGTTGCAGATGACTTTAAAAGTACATTTGAGCCACTAAGTTCCAATACAGAGGATCTTACAGGCAAAGAAGATCAGGTTTGGTCAGTTACTGGGCTTTAAATATCTCCCATAAAGAAACGGACAGCTGCAACAATCCAACTGAATGCATTTTCCTTTAACCACAGCCTTTGAGCTTGTAATGAGAGAACAAGCTAGGACAAACAGGGTAGATATACGTTCAATCGTTTGAATAATACCAGTGTTGTCTTATTGATTATATCTTGCTTGATGTTAGACTTTGGCATAAACTGGTTGATATGTCTGTAACTCCCCAGCAGGACAGTGATCATAATACTCTGGATTTAACTCTGAGACAATTGGGAATCATTCTATCTAGAACTCTTGCTGAACTGTTTAATAGGAGGCTTAGACTCACTAATAAATGACATAGGATAAAATGAAGTGTCATATTAGAGACCCCGATAGTGCTTAGGGAGTTTTATATGGCAGTGGTTGATGGTTTCAAAGCTATGCAGACTATAGAAGTTTCATTGGATTAAATTGAGGTCAAGGAGGGTATTAGTGCAATCCATAATTCTATGTTTTTACTGCTAAGGAATCTTTTTTATCTAGAGTCCAAGAACCTCACAGGAAGAAAAATACAGGCCTTGTGGTATAACAAATCTAGCAGAGTAGCTAGGCAGTCATTATCAACACTATACTACCCCAGAACAGAATTTTGTCCAAATTTATATGCTAAAAGAGAATAGGAATATAAGTGGGACACCATGCTACGTACCATCAAAGAGAAGGACCACGTTTTTTCTTTTGGTGTATTCTTGCAAACGATGGTACTGATGATTATTCCCTAATTGATAACATCTCTGCAGTCGATTGGTCTGGCCATTTTTCGGAGATGTATTTCTCAATAGGGCCGGAACCTCCCAAGTGTGAATTTGTTGGGCTAGTGTTTCGGTCGCAAGCGTTACAGTAAAAAGTCTTGGGTTAGTCGATCATCAAACTGGCCCATTTGTATAATGCATACTAGCCCAAGACACTAGCTTTATTTCCAGCTCTGAAATTAGTAAAGCAGTAGACTGGATCACTCCTAATAAAGCCCCAGGGTTGGATAGGTTCCATGGAGATCTATCTCAGGCAGAAAAAGACATCTAGGGGGTTATTCTAACTTTGGAGGAGTGTTAATCCGTCCCAAAAGTGACAGTAAAGTGACGGATATACCACCAGCCGTATTACGAGTTCCATAGGATATAATGGACTCGTAATACGGCTGGTGGTAAATCCGTCACTTTTCCGTCACTTTTGGGACGGATTAACACCTCCTCCAAAGTTAGAATAACCCCCCTAGTGTCCATACTTTCTACTGTACTTTAATGTCATACTGAGAGTAGTACCCATGCAGAGATCATTCTGAGTTTTAAGAAGGGTTCTAGGGCACTTCCGTCAAACTATAGGCCATTTATCTCATTAACAGTACCCAAAAACTATTCAGCAAGATTATCCTGGACAGGCTTCATGAATGGTTAACTGACACAGAAATTCTTTCATTATTACAAGTTGGTTTCAGGGATGGTATAAGTACCATTGACCAGGTGTTCCATCCTCAGCTTCTCTGTTGGAAAACTGTCACACTGGGGGGCGGTCGACTCCATGAAGCCTTTGTGGATCTCTGGTCAGCATTTGATTTAGTTCCTAGAGAGACCCTGTTGAAGGTGTTGGACATTATTGGGGGCTGAAAGTATTTACTGGATGTCATTATAAGATTGTATACCAACAATTTTGCTCAGGTCAGATGTGGACCCCAGGGCGAATTGACTGATCCTGTTGCAGTAAATAGGGGTGTTTGGCAAAGGTGTGTTCTCACCCTGGCCTATTTAATTTTATTTATCAGTGACTTGCTAACTCACCTAGAGAAGTGTGATAATGGCGTCCCTAGATTAGCTGACATCAGGATTCCGGCCCTTCTGTTTGCAGTTGACACTCTCTTGATCTCAAAATCATTTTAGGGCCACAAGAATGCAAAATCAATGTTGAAAGTGGAAAAACTCTTTATGCAATTCTTAACCAACCTTCCCACTAGTACACCATTAATCCCATTAAGATTTGACCTTGGTTTTAGACCGATCAGTGACAAAATAGGATTGAGACCCATTATATACTGGGCAGACTCTGGGTGAAAACAGAACTAATTCACTATGGACAGGGCTAAGAGGAAGTACTTGGATACCCGGGGTATACATGATTCCTTGGCTTAGATTTATAAAACAATGACTACTTCTGATTCCGTGTGGGAACTAATGGGCCACCCTGATAGAGACCACTGGGCTATCTAAAGCAATGATCAAGCGTATTTATGGCAGCATTAGCATGAATCCCTTTTAGGACAATCTAGTGTAGGCACTCTCATAGCCTCCTTGTTCAAAGACTAATGCAGTATGGAAGATTTACTGAATGAGATTGAACCTCCACAACCTAAATCACTTTATTTGAAATTTCAGTCAGGGATCCTGACACTTTATTATTTTACAGTCAAACAGCAGTGTGTTCCCAAGGGGTCTGATGGGTTTTGTGCTTTCTGTACAGAGGTCACTGAAACGTTGGATCATGTTTTAATTTTCTGTTCAGCATATCTCAGATAAAGAAGGAAATGGATTCTTTCCCTGTGTTGTAATTTGGAAGTAAGGGGATATAGAGCAGTATAGAGCAGAATTCTGAAAAGTGATGTTAGGCAGTTTATTGTCTTTGCAGTGTCATGTTATTTACTCTGCATGTGGAGGGTCAGACAAAAAAGAATTCAAGTGTAATGGGTTATCTCTGAAGTATGCTAGAAACCAATCCTCTATGGTTTTTAAGATATTAGTGCCCATATTACAGGGCACATGTCAGGCTTCTGTTGAGGGATCAGCCCCTTGTTCGGGGATAAACTAGTATACTATTTTATAACCTTCCTACGGCATTGGTCTGTCTATTTGGGGCTTGCCTTGAGATCCTCGAGGACTCTATTATAAGGTTTTAGTGGTGTATTAGAAAACTATCAATGTATGCAGATTATGGCTTTTGAATTGCACATTGAATTGTACTGATTGGAATTAACGTTTTTTACTGTCCTTTCATAGTTTTATTATCAAATCCATTGTTCATATTTTATATTGTGACTGTTTTTATGTGCTTTTATGGCTGTATTGCCGAACAAAGATTTATATGGACGTCATAATTCAAGGATCACACATTAGGGATTAGTTTATCCTAATTCCTATTTTCAGTAAGTGACAAAGGCCAAATAAACTAGTACATTTCGTAAGAACTATATGGGTTTGGTTAAAGGGAGGACAATTTTACTTCTCTATCTTCACCTACACCTTTGATGAAGGCATCAAAATGTGATAGTTTCAAAAGGTCACTTGATTCACTGATAACAGAGGCAAAGCACCAGCCTTAGTAACTCACCTAGAGAAGTGCGAGAATGTTGCCTCAAGATTAGCTGAGATCAGGGTTCCGTCCCTTCTGTTTGCAGTTGACACTTTCCTGATCTCAAAATCACCTATGAGGCTTCAAAAGCTATTGGATCAGTTTGAGTCCTGCAAACAGAGGGGGCATACATTTGATTACTTGGGGGTTACCCTTACTGAGCATTTTGATTGGCACCCCACATCACCGAATGCAGGTTAAAATTGGAACAACACTCAGAGAGAATTGTGGAGCTAGAGTGGTGTTTCCAAATCTCCCCAATATCCCCAGCCCTTCAAATGTTCAACTTTCTATGGTGCGGAGCTTTGGGGCCACAAGAATGCAAGAGCAATGTTGAAATTGGAAAATCTCTTTATGAAATTCTTAACCACCCTTCCCACTAGTACTTTGTGGATCCCATTAAGATTAGATCTTGGTTTTAGACCGATCAGTGACAAAATAGGATTGAGATATACTGGCGTAGACTCTGGGTGACCCCAGAATTGATTCACTATCGACAGGGCTAAGAGGAAGTATTGGGGATACCCGGGGCACACAGGATTCCTTGGCTTAGTCTTATAAAACAGTGACTACTTCAGATTGGGTGTGGGAACTTATGGGCCACCCCTCTGGAGACCATTGGGGTATATAAAGCAATGATCAAGCATATTTACTGGCAGCGTGCACATGAATCCCTTTTAGAACAATCTAATGTAGGCACTCTTACAGCCTCCTTCCTTGAGTTCTAAGACAAATACAGTATGGAAGATTTTCTGGACCAGACTGAACCTCCACAAGCTAAATCACTTTATTTGATATTTCAGTCAGGGATCCTGCCACTTTATTATTTTACAGTCAAACAGCAGTGTGTTCCCATAGGGTCTGATGGGTTTGGTGCTTTCTGTACAGAGGTCACTGAAACGTTGGATCATGTTTTAATTTTCAGTCCAGCATATCTCAGATACAGAAGAAAATTGATTATTTTGCTGTGTTGTAATTTGGGAATAAGGGGATATAGAGCAGTAATCAGTCTTCTAAGAAGTGATGTTAGGCAGTATATTGTCTTTGTGGCTACACGTTATTTACTCTGCATGTGGAGGGTCAGACAAAAAAGAATTCAAGCGTAATGGGTTATCTCTGCAGTATGCCAGAAACCAACCCTCTATGTTCTTTATGATCTTAGTGCCCATATTACAGGGCACATGTCAGGCTTCTGTCGAGGGATCAGTTCCCTGTTCGGGGACAAACTAGTGTACTCTTTTATAACCTTCCTTTAACATTGGCCTGTCTACTTGGGGCTGGCCTTGAGGACTCTATTGTTAGGTTTTAGTGGTGTATTAGGATACAACCAATGTATACAGATTATGGCTTTTGAATTGCACATTGAATTGTACTGAATGGAATTAACGGTTTTTACTCTCCTGTATAGATATATTATCAAATCCATTGTACATGTTCTATATTGTGACTGTTTTTATGTGCTTTTATGGCTGTATTGCCGAACAAAGATTTATTTGGGTGCCATAATTCAAGGCGTACACATTAGTTTATCCTAATTCCAATTTTCAGTAAATGACAAAGGCCAAGTGAGCTACTACATTTCGTAAGGGCTATATGAATGTGGTTGAAGGGAGGACAATTTTACTTCTCTATCTCCACCTACACCTTTAATGATGGCGTCAAAATGTGATAGTTTCAAAAAGTCACTTAATTTACTGATAATAACAGAGGCAAAGCACCAGCCTTACACAAATATGATCTTTTCATAAATGGAAACATAAATACCAATCTTTTATTAACACGTAAACAGTGATATATTAATATTATGTGTACAGTCCCTTTGATAAATCATGATTAAATAAAGAAACACAGAACATTAAAATGTCTATTGCACATGTTCAAATAAGACATAGCTTCAACAGATAGATATAAAAAGTATAGAAATCCCATATTTATAACAACGAATTTGGCAAAATCACACCCAAGAACATGAGGTAATAATCAGCATGACTGATAAGAAGGCCCACTGGTGAAATGATGCACTAGGCAATGATGCTACATTTCTTCTTCCGATTCATGATCATGTTCTGATGTTTTTAACCGCTCAAATTCTGTTGGCTGCTCCTCCTTTAATCGGTGTTGCACTACCCTGAAAAATATAACAACACAGGTATTTGAAATGTAGCAGATGTAGTTCATTTCCTACTATAACATACCTAGGTAACCTTTCGGTACGGGTTTTAAAAAGCATGATGGCTGCATGTTTATTCCACTCAGCAGCACCCTGCTACCCCATCTATGAACTGGTCTAAAACATTTAAAGTGTGATCAACAGACAGGATTTCAAAGAGACGCACCCTCAGCCATCAAAATATTTCTTCTTAGAACATATTAGTTGTACCACCAAAATGCAAAATTACTGCAGTTAATTCCCAACTGAAAAGCCACATTTGTCGATATTTCAGATACAGAAATGCTACCTTGCTATTACTAAAATTAGACCTCAGACCAAGGAAAAAAGCGCTTTGTACTTAACCGACCAAAGTAAGGTACACCTTCATGTGCTAAGTTTGCAGGGTATTAAAGTATAACAGGTGCAACTTCAATCTTAAAAAGATAAATGCTGGCACTCATTGGCTTAAACACATGGGGCCAGATTTATAAGGCCCTAGTTCCATCGCAGCGTCACTGTTAGTGACGGCCCTTTAGCGCTATTCACTGCACCATATTTACAAGGAGGCCTTAAGCCACTTTTTGTGGCTTAACGCCTCCTTGTAAATATGGGCCCCTCCGATGCAGTTGTCTGTGGCAGAGGGGAGTGCAATTGGTGTTGCTTTGGGCGTTCCACCGCAACATCCACTGCTTTTGACGCTGCCCCAGATTTATGAGAAATCGTAAATCTATGGAAGCGCCAAAAAACTAAGCATCAGGAAGGAATACTTTTATTCCTCTTCATTTTTGCTTTTTCCATGTGCCCTGCATTCTGTAGCACAAACAGAAAGAGCAAAAGGCCACGAATGATTGTTTATGTGGAGGAAAGTGTCCCTTCCTGCACATAAACAATCATTTAAAAATGACAATTTGGTACTTCTATGTGTGCTGCCATTGTAGATTGTTTATGTGCAGGAAGGGACACCTTCCTGCACATAAACAATCACACCCCTCAATGCAGAGACCCTTGCACTATGGTGCAAGGTGCCTGAGTTAGCGCTAGGCAGCTAAATTTAGTGCCGGCGCAGGGGGAAACATTAGGGTGCGCCATATTTTTGTAAATATGATGCATCCCCTCATTTAAAAAAAGGCACAGCATGGCGCTACTTTGTTGTAAATCTGGGCCATAGTGTTACTAAGCATATGTACATAGAGAAGATGCACTACACCAGACATAATTTCTGTATAATTAACTCTGACATATTGCAAGGACACTGGATAGTTGTGAACTATACTTACAAATGAGAAGCAACGTCACAGTGCACACATATTTAAAGATCTATGTAAAATGTTAATTGTATTTATGGAATTAGAAATGACAGATGGGGATGAAAATGCGCACATATCACTACATGGTGCATTAGTCCTGGAACCTAATGTGGATAACTACACTAGTCAAACATGGATGCATTTGTTAGGAGTACAACACAATATCACACAGCAAAAGAGAGACCGAAGGTTCACTCAAGTGCTACAAGAGTGGGAGAGGAAGGAAAAACCAGGATACGTCCTCCCGCATTTATCACATATCACAACCAGGCATCCTAAGTGGAAGCAGAAGATTAATTTTACACAAATCCACAGACTATTTTGTTTTATTTGTTAGATCCTCACTCCCCTTATCAGTGTCATGCTTTAGTCATTCATCTGATCAGTGCACGAGTTAAGAACCAAAATAGATATCCTGATTTTTATGAACTGCTAAATAAGTAAGCATTAAATATGACAGTCAACGAGAAGTAATATAGACACCAGGAAAAATGTATATATAAACACGAGGAGCTGTAGGTACAATCTTAACAGTGGGAGTAAACAATGTCAGTTTCAAATACGTGTAATTACTCACTAAACGTTCTCCATTAACCTCTTTAGAGTGGGCATCCAGTGTGGACATCGGCCTCTAGCCGACGCCCACACTGCCTCCCTGGTGTGGGTCACGTCCAGTGGCAGACACCAGGGAGGGGGTTTAATTTTTTTATGTAAAACCCCATCGGGAGACACGGAAGAGCTTCTGTGTCTCCCATCCGCCCCTTTGGGATGTCAGCATGCGTCACAATCTGTTTTCCTCACTGGAGCAGGAAGCGGAGGTAAGGCCGCTTCCTGCTCTGGTGGGGAAAACGGGCCCAAATGTGCCTTCCCGCCATTCGGGAAGGTCTCGTTTGAAAGAGGAGATTTCCCCCTTTCAAACAAGGCCTTCCTGAAACGGTTACCTGGAGGACCAGGAAAAACCTCTAAACACCAGGGATTTCACTTGCCGTGGTCGGCCCCCTTTGGAAACAGGCCGCCCCCCTGGCATATTTTTTCAAAAAAGTACATTTACCCCTGTGAGGCCCGATCGCGCCACGCAAGGAATTAAAAAAATAAAAAACTAATATATATATTTTTTCAAAAATGAAACAGACAGGGGGTCGCCCATGAGCATGGTGACCTCCTGTTGGGGCAATTATTTTTTCAATAGTTGTATAGTTTGCCTGGGGGCCACTATGGCCCCCAGGGAAACCATACAGCTATTAAAAAACATATATATATATATATATATATATATATATATATATAGATATATATACAGATATACAGATCTATATAGATAGATATATCTATATATATAGATATGTAGATCTATATATTAAGGTATGTAGATCTATATATATATATATATATATATATATATATATATATAGAGAGAGAGATCACTTTTATCAATACGTGTGTGGTTTCCCTGGAGGCTGCGATCGGGCCCCAGGAAAACCACACTCACATATAAAATGTATATATATATACATATTTCTATGTATATACAACATATATATATATATATAAATATACATAATTCACCAAAAAGAACGCGAATAACCGAGGCTCAAAAAGGTGGCGGTCCGACCATGGCTTCGAGAAACACCATAAAAATACACAACAAAGGGCCAGATGTAGCAAACGTTTGCGACTCGCAAACGGGCCGATTCGCAATTTGCCACAGTGCAAAATCGGAAATGGGATGCAAAAAGCCCATTTCCGACTCGCAAAAAGCGATGGGACCCGTTTGCGAGTCGCATCCGTTGCGACCCCATTTTGCGACCCGCAAATTGCAAGTCGCAATTTGCGAGTCGCAAACCTTATGCAATTGCAACTCGCAAATTGCGACTAGTCGCATAAAGCCCAGTTTGCATGTCCCATTTACCACTAACTCAGAGCAGGTGGTAACCATTACCAAAGTATAAAAGGGGACCCAGAAGCCATCTGGCTTACTCAAGATGGCGGAGATATACCTGATAGCAGTGAGGAGGAGAGTCTACGCAGCACAGCAGAGGAGGGGCCACAGACAGGAGAAGATATATAGAACCAGGCAGACTCTTTTTCAGCAAACTGAAGAGGAGATCTATGACAAATACCGCCTTAGCAGCGCAGCCATTCTAGAATTAATAGATTTACTGAAACCACAGCTAGAACACAAGACTCTGCGTGGCTGCGCCATCCCTACGCATGTGCAAGTACTATGCGCACTGCACCTCTTGGCCTCAGGGAGCTATCAGGGGGTCATTGCCGTGGCAGGTGGGGTATCCCAAAGTGCAGTGTCAAGGTTCCTCAGGGCATTCCTAGATGCCTTAGTCACGCACATGTCTCACTTCATATACTTACCAAGGAATGAGGCAGAAATTAACAGCACCAAGCTGGACTTTTACCGCATTGTCCACTTTCCTCATGTCATAGGGTGTGTAGATGGGACACACATTCAAATATGCCCCCCTGCTAATCTGGAACACATTTTCCGCAACAGGAAGTGTACCCACTCACTCAACATACAGGTTGTTTGTGATGCCCATTATGTCATCACGGACATCGTAGCTAAGTTTCCTGGCAGTACCCATGACTCATACATTTTTAGGCATAGTGGGATACATCAACGCCTGGAACGTGGGGAATTTGGAGACGGTTACCTCCTAGGTAGAGCCACAGACACTTGCAGACATACACACAGGTCACTGTGCACGACAATCTAGACTTCCTAACCGTGTACTTTTGTGCCCAACAGGTGACAGTGCATATGCTCTCAGGCCTTGGATCATGACTCCGTTTTTAACACCCAGAACTGAATCAGAGAGGCAATACAACAGTGCGCATAAGAGGACCAGGAACCTGATAGAGCGCACCTTCGGACTGCTGAAGGCAAGATTCAGATGCCTCCACCGCAGTGGAGGCGCCCTCCAATACACCCCCATTACTGCTTTCATAATTGTGGTCGCATGCGCCATCCTCCACAACATAGCCACCCGACGTGGGCTACCTCTCACCCCTGCAGACCCAGATCCTGATGATGAAGAGCAAGAACAACCACATCGCCATCATGGGGATAGGAGTCTAGCTAATCAAGGCAGACTGAGACGGGACCACATTGCAACGCAATATTTTGGACGGTACGTGTCAACTCCCACCATACTCACCTATTAACCATTTGTTAAGTGGAACAAAAATAACTGTTTTATTAATGTCATGAAGAAACTATATACAAGTTGAAATTGTCCATGGGCAGGAAAATGCCAACCAGTCATGTGGCACATTAACGCCATGTGCCACATTAATCTGTCCTGGCAGTTATCTATGATCTCCTGCCCCTCCAGCCAGCCTGGCTGGTCCCTGCTGCGTCCATGGTGCTGTGCCTACCACTCCTCAGCACCCTACTGTCAGTGGCAGAGACACTGCTCACTGTTGAGCCCTCCTCCCAGGTGTATTTGTTAACTTCCTGGCTGTGATGCCATCATCATGTGCCAGGAAGTGTTTCCAGAGTGTTCTGGTATGCTTTCTGGAGTGTTCTGCTGCATCTGCAAGCAATTTTGAAGGTATTCGCAATTTGCGACACCCACTCGCTAATTGCAAGTTCGTTTTTGCACACTCGCAAACAGCGACCTCGCAAACTGCGGACTCGCACACAGCGTTGCGAGTCCGGCTGCGAGTCGCAAAATCGGATCGCTTTTTTTTCTGGCATTCCAATTTGCGACTCGCATTTTGCGACTCGCATCAACTCGCAAAATGCGAATCGCAATTTTTATTTTTGCTACATCTGGCCCAAAGTCTTGTAATAACAAGAGAGGTCAGGACACTTCCAGTGTGATTAAAGCTTTTACTCTTCACAGATTATTCCTCCCAACGCGTTTCAGCCGTAGCCTTCACAGATGAACAAGGCTATGGCTGAAACGCGTTCGGAGGAATAATCTGTGAAGAGTAAAAGCTTTAATCACACTGGAAGTGTCCTGACCTTTCTTGTTATTACAAGAATTTGTTGTGTATATAAATATACATATATATATATATATATATACAACATATATATAGATTCGCCACCAGTTCTCTTGCAGTTGCAGCTTGTGTCTTCAAAGCAATGCACATACTTCAACTGACGCATTTCAACTGTACGTTCTAGGCAGCAATTAAAAAAGTCAAGTAACTCTTATGATTAGGTTTCTGCTACAAAAGGATCTGACTTTTGTCTAGTGGCAGTTTTGATGCCTTAAAGTAGCGCAGAAGGTTTATATGCCTACTGCAAAGATCAAATATGTATTTTACGTAAATAGCTGAGTGGATTAGTAAAGGCAGCCATTACCTACGCTATAATACAAATGAAATATATGTGTGAGAGGGGCTCTGGGGAGAAGAAGGGCACTTTTGCTGAGTGGTAGTGAGGGATTCCGCGGAGGGGGTCATGGGAGCAGGAGAACCAATAATGATTGTTGGACTGGGGGTCAGAGGCGCTAAATACTGTGATGACAGGTATGTGACAAGGTGTAGTAATAGTGTGTCTTTTTTGTTTTTTGAGTGTCTTGAGAGAACGAGCTGATTAAGGGAAGAAGGGAAGGTAAGGTGAATGACCTTTACCGTTGCACATATCACATACCAACCACCCACCAGCAATTTTGTTACTGTCTAAGTAGGCTAGTGTTTTAGAGCGAGAGTTTAGCCAGCAGCAGAGATGGTGTCTTGTTGGATGGCTGCTGCTCAAGCCCTAACTCAGGTTATAGAGGACAGCTCTGACGTAGGATCAGAGACTGAGACAGCAGATACTGAGACAGCATCTGAGGGATAGGACAATGTTGCAGACTATGGGAGTGATTTTTCCAACAACTCCTCTTCCAGTGATTCTGAGGGAGGTGATGAGGACAGTCCTGCTCTCACTTTGCAAGCAGTCTGTGCAACGGGACAATATCGGGTTAGCCCAAACCAGAGAGCAAGTGTATGTGGCGGCAAGCACAGAGAGAGCTCCCCAGTTTAGTTCAGCCCCCAATTCCACCGGCCAAATCGTATTGTGGAGACATCAAAATGATCTATCACAAAACAACCTGGTTTTGTGATGCAGGCACCTGCGTTTTGGTCCTGGGCTTGGCGGCCATATAGGGAACCCTACAAAACCCAGACATTTCTGGAAACTAGACACCGGGGGAGTCCATTGAGGTGTGACTTGTGTGGACTCCCTAAAGTTTTCTTACCCAGGATACCCTGCAAAGGTGAAATGTTGAATAAAAACTATTTTTTCTTGCATTTCTGTCACACAAACTACAAGAATATGCTGGGATCCCCCAAAAACCTACCACCCAGTATTTCCCCACCTATCCTGATAAAAATGATACCCCACTTGAGCCTGTACCTAGTGCCTGTGTCAGGCATGGATCACTCCAGGGTTAACAGTTGCCCTCATGTAAGGACTAACATTGGCGGTTGTGTGATCCATTCCTGACACAGGCACTAGGCCTACCCACACAAGTGAGGTACCACTTTTATCGGGAGACTTGGGGGTATGCTTGGTGGAAGGAAATTTGTGGCCCCTCTCAGATTCCAAAACTTTCTATCACCGGAATGTAAGGAAAAAGTGTTTTTTTTGCCAAACGTTGAAGTTTGCAAAGGATTCAGAGCCTTGTAAGAGCGCCACAAATTACCTCATCCTGGGTTCCCCTAGGTGTCTAGTTAAAAAAAATGCACAGGTTTGGTAGGTTTTCCTAGGTACCGGCTGAGCTAGTGCTGAAGCAGGTGTCTTAACTAAGAAATAATTAATGAGTGTTTATGTAGTTTGAATAATGAATTATTTAGAAGATGAATAACGTAAAGAAAATAATGCACACATTTGAAAATGTGACCTTGAAGAATGGCCACCAGTATTCACGATATGTACTAATTAATGATTAATACTTATGAAATATTGAAAATGTATTAGATTAATGTAATAATATGTCATATTAAGGGTTATGAAATATGCTCTAGTTTATTAATTGTAGGCCTAAACTTAGCGAGTGTCTTGGCCTATTTTGCCAGGCCTCATGCAGAAATTGTATTTCTTAGCAGCTGATAAAAAAACATGCTGACAGAGTGAACTAATCTGTGACATGCCCATTACCTTGTTAAAAGTGCTTAACCGAAGATTTTCGTGAGAACTGACGAACAGGAGATGATGTTTCAAGCAGTGTAACAATTTGTGTGTAATGTGTGTGAGATGTACTTTCCCAGGATGCAAACAATGAAGACACTGACTGGAGATGAAGATGCAACAAAATTGTTACCTGACGAGCCGGATGATGAGGGCATCGTAAAGTGGACCAATCAACTTCGTGAGAAGAGCGAAATACTAGAATTCATAGATTTGGTATGGAAATATTATTGGGTAGTGTATACACGTACGATTGACTGACCAATAGGGAATTAGGGAATAGTTTAGGTGACTTTGATATAACAACGCGACAGGGGAGAATTATTCAGACCAGATGATGAGACCAGAGATCTAGATGTGACTTTGAGAGAAGAAGAGACCGTAGAAGAGATTCAAGATTCTGTCATTGGGCTCATACTCTCTGACTGAGAGCCTGATGTTTTACTGATCGATTGATGACCCAAGGATGAAGTCTGGTTCTGCTTGCAGACCCATACCGTGGATAGGTAGATATGACAATGTGACTCTTATGCATTTTATGCCTTTTCTTTCTAGGTACCAACTGTGCTGTTTTTGATAAGACCCACAGCCAGATGTTTTCTAAATTTGTGTTCTAAATTGTTTTGCATGAAGCCCAACATGCTGATGCTAATCTAACTTAACTGACGAACACAGGGACTAATGATTGACGAGTTATCTTGCTGAGTTCTATGTATCAAATATCTTTATTGCAGCTGATTCTGCTATTAATCTTCACCATAACCTTAGAATGTGTAGTGATTCAAGCTTTGATTAGATTTCTTCCGCCGCTTTGGACAACCCGTATTGTTCTTTTATGTGCTCCATCTGATTTTGAGATTAATCTACATGACTTTAGTATTGTTAATATCAAGGAAATAAAAGTACTAAACTTTACCAAAGGTGTAGTTATTCATGACTGAAAGATCACGGTGAGTGAAACTTACTGTCTCCATTGAATATTGATTTTATTGATGACTAATGATTATTGATTATTGTGAATTGATTATTTGTTCAGGGCGCTTTTACTCGGGCCGGGGGGCATTGAACTGCAGCCCCCAGAACCCCTTGCGGTAGGGAGCTGCCGACGACCTTGAACTCGCGCCAGGAGGCGCTTATAGCCACACTTGGGGCCCGCCACGCGGGGCGCTTTTACTCAGGCCTGGGGCTATTGAACTGCAGCCCCCAGAACCCCTTTCGGCAGGGAGCCACCGAAGACCTTGAACTCGCGCCAGAAGGCGCTTATAGCCACACTTGGGGCCCGCCACGTGGAACACTTTTACTCGGACCGGGGGGCATTGAACTGCAGCCCCCAGAACCCCTTGCGGTAGGGAGCTGCCGACGACCTTGAACTCGCGCCAGGAGGCGCTTATTGCCACACTTGGGGCCCGCCATGTAAGACGCGCGCTGGCGCCCCCGGGCAACGAGCAGGCCCGTCTTCGCCCGTCATCGTCTGACAGAGGCTGGGCTGGGTGTTTCTATCTGCTTCTAGAGAAGTAAGTTCTCGCTCCGGGATTTGCCTTAAGCTTTGAATCATTTGCTCTTGCATACTCCTTACTGTCTACTCCTTACTGCTATTTAGAGATGGGGAAGCGTAAAGCTGTGGATGTTCTTGCTCATACTAGTGGCCCAAAAAAATCTAAGAAAAGGTCTAATAACAAAAAAAGCTCCATATGCAATCAAGGAAGTCACTCCCTACAAGATATAGATATTTTAATCGAAGACGTGGAGGCCATCTTAAGAAGTAATTCCAATTTACACTCTTTGAAACAGGGTACCCCTGTTACAAAAATCCCTGATATATTTAAGAAAAGGCTGCAGCCGCCTAATCCATCTAGGGAGACTGAACAAAAGATGATTCCCCAAGCTTCAAGCTTGGAACCACACTCTATGCTGATTGTTACCCAGCGTAGTGGGTCGGATGCTGCATTGCGTGCTACAGGTGGCCTTTCTGCAGGGGATGAGGCCTTCCGCCTTCCTTTAAGTCCTGAGGTCCTGGTGATTCCCAATATCCTGTGTTCCAATCGGTATGGGCCCCTGGTGGAAAATGAAGGGCCCTGCGACATTGCTACACATGTACACACTGGGGCATGTGCTGATGTTGATGTTGCGGCCAATTTATCCTTGGGCATGGAGGGACCGCCGACGCCGTGTGGCAACCATGACTTGTCTTCTGTTCACCTGTAGCTGGATGAAGTAAAGAGCATGGTGTTGACATTGATGAACAAATTAACAAGGGAACCTGGGCTGTTGTGTGGTTGTAGGTGTTCTAGGCCAAGCATGCATGGGCCCCTTCCTGCTATGGGGGGTACGTCTATCGTTACTACTGTACCTGAACCCAGGCCCACATTAGGCAATCAATATTTACGGCCTGGTATCATTCCCCTCCCTATATATTCATCTGTTCCCCATACTGAAGGACCACAGGCCCCCCGTGAGGCGACTAGGCATAAGTGAAGTATTGGCACCAAGGGCTGGAAACTTACCGGGTCTGCCCTTTAAAACCAAATTTGTTAACCACACCAAGGATCTCGGGGACGGCTGGCTCCCAGGTGCCAGCTGGAGCAGTCATTTCTCTAACCCATCATATTAAGCCACCTGATGGTGTCCTACATCAGGTTGGAACCAGATGGCCAGCACTCAAGAAACAGATTCGAGCCCCTGGGAACAAAGGAGGTACCTCATTCATGGATGAGGTACCCAAGCTGCCTCCAAGGTCTGTGGAAACTCAGGATTCCTTGAAAATAGTTCATCTATTGGTTGAGAGTCCAGCAAAACTGTCTTTCTGTTATTCAAGCAGATATTTTAGAGGTGGGAAGACACTGCCAGTTTGGCTCCAACTTTGATTTTATCTCCATTTGCTTTGCGGACAGGCTGTTAGTGGAAAATCTTATTGATTTTGAACTGCGCACTTGTTATCTTAGGAATCCTAGGGGGTTGGTATTAGACTTAAATCCTCTCCGCCTGCCGTTAGTTCATCCGCAAATTGTGGTGATCTAGCTGGTGGGAAGTCCGATACTAGGCACAAGCATGCTTCGGCCTTGGCAGCAAATAATTCCCATCTACTATCAGACATTGACTGGCTATTCACTGACTCCAACCTAACAATTCCTACTCTGGGTTCTGTGGGTAGGCTTGGGGTGTCTGATGAGCTTGTTAACTGTGTGGAAGTCCAGTGTCCCAGGCCTAGAGATTTGGAAACTAGTGCTGAACTCTCTATTATGTCCTGGAATCTGGATGGGCTGGACAGGAAACTGCTTGATCCTGAAAGGGTTAACTATGTAAATAAGCAGGATATATGTTTATTCCAGGAGACCTGGGCTGCGGACCCTGTCCCCCTGGATGGGTTCCTATCATATCATGTGGCGGCCCAACCTGTAGATGGGGATACTGGTCGTGCCAAGGAAGGCTTACTGATATTGCTAAACAAGAAATTGCAGTGCGACCATTTTGCATTAAAAATTGACTCCCCGGATTTATTAGGTGTTCAGCTTGTATTTAATAGAGGCTTCAAGGTAATTGTAATTAATATATATGCTAGGTCAGTGCCGTGGGGATCGGAGTCCCAGAACATGGATCAGCTTTCTGAATATCTAGACACCCTGCCTTCTACCACCAACTTAGTGGTTGCAGGGGACATGAACTGCACATTTGAACCCTCATGTTTAAGCAATGACCTAACGGCCGAAGAGGATGAATATTGGGGAATCCCACATTTGATCAATGAGCGATTTTGTATCCGTTCCCGTGCTGCCCTACAGTTGACAACACTGTGTCTTAAGTATGGACTCAGGGCCTGCAACCGTCGCACGTGTTCTGATCTAATTATCGCCTCCACCTTCAAATGAGGTCAGTCGTCTAGTGTTAATGATTACTTTTTATTTGATGTCAGGTTATGGCCAATGCTGGAAGATTTGAAGGTGGATTTTCGCCACAACAGTGACCATAACTTCCTGCTCCTTACTTTATAGTGTCGAATTCAGGAAGTCTCAGAATATCTATTATACTGCTGTCCTGGAGCCATTATTGGATAACAGTTATATTTGTGTTAGCTGGTCAAAAGTGTTGTCTAATCCATATAGGATTAGGGAGATTTTTAAATTGTTCCTCGTTGCAATGGCTAACTATGAGGAACACGAGGTCGCTAACATCCCAATTCTCACCATTCATGAGACAATGATACACTAGCTACAGAATATCTTCTATAAGAAAACTCTTACCAAGCAGCTCGACCTCACACATAAAATCAGGGAGTGGTTCAATACGATTGCTCTAAGGCTAACCTTGCATTTAAGGTAGCCATTGTGTCCCGTTCACAAGGGGCGATTAGAACAGCCAGAACAGCCTACAATAAAGCCATAGCACAGGCAAAGAAAAGCTGGGATGATTCAATTTGGCAGAATCTGCTAGATGCTGCTAGATATAATAACAATGTGATTTTGGGGAAATTATTGTCTGGTAGACACAGAGAGGGTAAGAACATAATTCACACTCATATTTAACCTGAGAGTTGGGTTGACCACTTTTCTAATCTTTATGCTCTGCTCTGTAATTTTTACACCCACGATTCTTTCACCCCGTAGTTGGCTACAATGTGCCCACCATCTGACGACTTAGGAACGGATGTTCGCAGTCAGGATGACCACATTGTTTTTACCCTGGAGGAAACAATTGCTGCAATTAATTCAGTTAAACCTTCTGAAGCCCCAGGCCCAGATAAGATACCGGGGGATTTATATAAGTCTGAAACAGTGATCTGGTCCAGTTATATAAATATGATATCAAATGCAATTGCAGCTGGGGGTCCAATATCTAGTACTTGGAAAGGGGCTGAAATAATTCCCATTTATAAAAAGGGAGTTGTGAGCTCTCCTCCTAACTATAGACCCATTAGCCTTATTGATAATCTCCAAAACATTTTTGCTAAACAGCTTTTGGTTAGGCTGTTAAATTGGGCTGATACCCATCATGTGATGTCTCCACTTCAGGCAGGTTTCCGCCCTAAAACTAGTACGGTGGAACAGGTTTTCAGGATGGTGCTCCTATATTGGAAATATGTAACGATTGCCAAACAAAATGTATATGTTGCTTTCGTAGACCTTCGGTTTGCGTTTGATATAGTTTGCAGAGAAAAACTATGGGGTGTTCTACACAAAATAGGTACTCCAATAAATATAATCCATCTTTTACAGCGGTTACATGAGGGCACATATGCCCAGGGAGGTGGGGTAATCAGGGAGAACTAGCAGACCACATTGCCATCTAGCAGGGGGTTTGTCAAGGTTGTGTTTTGGCACCAACTTTATTTACTTTATATATAAATGAGGTGGTACAAGCTGTATCTCTCTGCCAAAACGATGCCCCCTACCTAAATGCGCAAAAAATCCCTATATTGCTCTTTGCGGATGACTCCCTCCTCATCTCTAAGACTCCAATGGGTCTCCAGACTCTTATTGATAAGTTTATAACTTTCTATACCGACCATGGGTTGGAATGGAATGTTAGTAAAACCAGCCCAGGACTACCTAGGAGATGAACTATCACTTTAGCTGGGGCTCCTCTGGAAAAAGTAAACTCGATAGACTATCTGGATGTGAGGATTTCTAATAAATTGCATTGGGAAGAACAGATCAGCAAAAGTGTGTTTCTTCTCCAACATAGATCTGGGGCCATTTTGTGCTTTTATAAGAGTATAGTCACGAAAGCTGTTTTTCCGGCTATAAAGATTTATTTGGCTAAAGCACAAAATGCTGCTACGTACAATGCTGAGGCGTGGTTTTTTTGTAAAACTACTAAACTGCCTGTGGGTAAAAATAGTTTTGCTAGTGCACTACTTGCGTGCCCAGGCAGTACTCCATTGATTCCCATCTTTCTGGACCTTGGTTTTAATCGTATCTCTGAAACAATAGCTTTAAGACTGTTACTCTTTTGGGTAAGAATATGGACATTACTCAGCTCATTACTTACAGGGACTCTCTTCTCAATCTTTTAAAAAGACCCAATGCAGCCTCTATTCCATGGTTTAGGCATGTGTCTAACTGGTTTCGTACCCTGGGACTTGGGAATTACTGGGAGTATCCACAGGATTTAGGGAAGGCCCATAAACTATCCCTGAAAACAGCTTATTGGTCCTATGTCAGGAACAACTATCTCCTTGGTACGTCACATGGACGACTGACCAATACATTTTTTGATTTCAAGTGGCACACCCAGTATGAACCTTATTTAGATCTTATTCCTGATTCCCTAGGAAAGATTCTGTATGCCCATTTTCATTACTGGTGTTTACCATTACTGTCTTTTACTGGCAGTTGGAGGACACCGTCGGTGTCTAACCTATGTCCAGGCTGCAATGTTGTCCTGGAATCAGTTGAACACTTTGTGTTCTTCTGTCCAGTGTATGCTTATCCTCAACACAATTGGATTCGTCTAGTTTGTCAAAAGTTGGATTTTAGACAATTTGCTATTGCCCTTAGGATTTTAAAGAGCGATACTTCTATTACTCTGATTCATGCAGTTACCAAGTTCCTTGTGGCAGCGTGGTATATACGAATCCGCTTCTTAAAATAGTGTTATTTATAAACATGTATGCTTTAGGGCACGCACTGAGAGGTTTATATACTTTGGTTTTATTGCTGGTAATGAATGGTGTTTCTACTGTTTTATTATTATTTTTTTAAATTCTATTTGCAACTTGTAATTACATGGAGTACTGTTATCTGCTTTGATGGTTTTATGACTGAATAAAGCTTGTGTTATAAAGATAAAGATTATAAAGATTTTATTGATTACTAATGATTATTTATTTTTGTAAATTGATTATTTGTTCATGTGCTGGAGCTATGGCGAGAACATCTTAAACGAGTCAAAAAGTTCATCGACCTATTTGCGTCCACTTGTAAGTTTACTTATTAAGGTCAGATGCGCCAACACTAGCGACCAAAATCCACAGCTAGGCACTTTCCAAAAAACACGTCATTTTTCAATGTAAAAATGTTATGTGTCCATGTTGCGTTTTGGGGCATTTCCTGTCGTGGGCACTAGGCCTACCAACACAAGTGAGGTACCATTGTTATCAGGAGACTTGGGGGAATGCTGAGTGGAAGGAAATTTGTGGCTCCTCTCAGACTCCAGAAATTTCCATCACCGAAATGTGAGGTAAAAGTGTTTTCTTTGCCAAATGTTGAGGTTTGCAAATGATTCTGGGTAACAGAACCTGGTGAGAGCCCCACACGTCACCCCAGTCTGAATTCCCCTAGATGTCTAGTTTTAAAAAATGTATAGGTTTGCTAGGTTTCCCTAGGTGCCAGCTGAGCTAGAGGCTAAAGACCAAAGCTAAGCTAGGCACTTTGCAAAAAACACGTCAGTTTTCTTTGGGAAAGCATGATTTGTCTACGTTGTGTTTTAGGGCATTTCCTGTCGCGGGCACTAGGCCTACCCACACAAGTGAGGTACCATTGTTATTGGGAGATTTGGGGGAACACAGAATAGCAGAACAAGTGTTATTGCCCCTTGTTGTTCCCTATATTTTTACCTTCCAAATGTAAGACAGTGTATAAAAAATAAGTCTATTTGAGAAATGCCCTGTAATTCACATGCTAGTATGAGGACCCCGGAATTCAGAGATGCGCAAATACCCATTGCTCCTCAACACCTTATCTTGTGCCCATTTTGGAAATACAGAGGTTTCCTTGATACCTATTTTTGACTGTTTATATTTCATAAAATGAATTGCTGTACACCCGGTAAACAATAAAAACCCATTGCAAGGTGCAACTCATTTATTGGCTATGGGTACCTAGGGTTTTTGATGAACCTACGGGTCCTATATATCCCCACAACCAGAAGAGTCCAGCAGATGTAACGATATATTGCTTTAAAAAATCTGCCATAGATGGAAAATGTTCTAGAAGAAAACATGGACAGAAATGGCTCTTTTTTTCACCTCAATTTCAGTACTTTTTATTTTAGACGTTACTTCCTGTAGGAAAACCTTGAAGGATCTACACAAATGACCCCTTGATGAATTTAGAATTTTGTCTAATTTTTAGAAATGTTTAGCTGCCCGGGATCCAGCAGTGGTTTCACACTTGTTCCTGTCACTAACTGGAAGGAGGCTGAAAGCACAAAAAATAGTAAAAATGGGTATGTCCCAGTAAAATGACAACATGGTTTTGAAAAATGTGATTTTCGGATTCATGTCTGCCTGAAAGCTGGGAAGATGGTGATTTTACACATTCTTTCTTCTGCAGCCCTTTTTTCCAGCTTTTCTGAAAAAAAAAAACTTTTAGCTGTATTTTGGCTAATTTCTTGGTCTCCTCCAGGGGAACCCATAAACTCTGGGTATCTTTAGAATCCCTAGGATGGTGGAAAAAAGAACGCAAATTCGACGTGGATAGCTTATGTGGACAAAACGTTATGAAGGCCCAAGCATGAACTACGCCAATTAGACAAAAAAGGGCTCACAACTACTGGGGAAGGCTCAGCAGCTACGAGGTTAACTTTCATGTTTGAGCTATACACTATCCTTCACTTTACAGAGATGAATTCAAAGGACATTACCCGTTATGAAGTTCCTCTGGCTGTAACTAAATGGGTCAAAATCTGTAATTATGCAGCAAGAAAATCTTTCTACCACTGTTTTCCCACTAGGAAATGTTCAAGAGGAGAATTCCTGTTACAGATCTTCATCCTGGCTGGTTATCGAAAGTTTCACAGAAAGACATTAATAGTGATAGGGATAAAGTAAATTTAAGATTAGGAACAAACAAAATCAGAGTAAAACATTGCTTGATAAAATGAGTATGCCATATCAGTGGGGAATACAGTTAACTCCAAAAAACGGGATTGGTCAGAGAAGGTATTTACTAAGCCATTCAGTATCTGTCCTGCCAGATTCTCAAGGACGCTTGAGACAAGCACTTGGTGGCGATATGAACCATGTTGTTAGTACTGGAAAATGGAGTGAAAGTATTGTTAAGGTACTCTTTCGATAATTATGAAGGCACAGGTGAGACACGAGCATATATGACCCTAGTCTTGGGTATCTGAGATGGTATTAGTCCTACAATGATTTAAGTTAGGCCTATATCTGTAACAAGTTAATTTGTATGCCTATGCCCGTCCTTCGACCACAGGGTTCCAGCATTTCTCTCAAGTTCCCTCCCTGAATAGCTCATTAAGTCCAGGGATGTTTAAATAGAGAGAGAAATAGAGAGAAAGAGAGAGAGAGCGCGCGCTCAGGGTCCAAACGTAGTTGATGGTTTTGCTTACCTGCTTTAGATTCGATGGGTACGGTGCATGCTTCATTCTTGCCAAACACATTGTTTATATACTTACTTTAAGGGGCTTTGGGTAAGTATTCTTCAACAACTAACTTATTTTTCTCCTAAATGTCAGGCCATTGGCTTCAGAGAGTATCAGTCACACCCTGACTCGCACAAATGAGCAATATAATAACTCTGTTTTCCTATTGACTCGTTGGAGGGGTCCTTCCATATCCACTGGGACACTTGCAGGACTATTTTACATCATAAATCTATCGGAGAGCAATCTGGTTAGTGGGGGGAGCGGGGTTAACTACGACAAAAGCATCTGAAAAATTGATGCCACAGAAAAGGGAAATAAGAAAAATACCCTTTTGTAGCATTCCCTTTTTAGATAGGTTTGTCTGCATTTGCTCACGAGTGCTGCCGGGTAAACATGCGTTAGTTTTGATGTTAGAATACATACACAATCTGCACGCCCTATAAACGTCAAATCTATCAAATCTGCCAATGCAATGCTTCTTTCTTTTTGCTTTCAATTATGGTGGGAGAGCTTTGCAATTACATAGGTCATTCTTTTCTATTGTATGTTAGCATTGTTTTAGAGTTAATATTCATTTAGATTCCCCCTTCTTCGTGACAGTTTTGCCAGTTTTTATACCGTTAAACCGTTTCACCTCTGCCATGTGGGTGAATAAGTAGTCGCTTGTAAAATCATTCTCCTGTAGTTGACAGAAGGTGGCAGTCCTCCCACATTTTAGAATTGAAGACTCTGGAGATAAGTAAACCAAGTTTTATTTGTTTTTTCCAACCTATTTTTGTGCAGAGAGATTTGACTGTTTGAGATTGTATGTATTACTGATTTTTGCGTCTACACTGATTGTAAAGGTCGAGGCATGTGTAAAAGGTGCGTTGGGGTACCTCTATTGTGCAACTGTGGGCAGTTAGGGACCAGGGCTACTGATCTGAATCTGGCGGGGGTAACTGATAAGACAGAGAAACACTGAATGTTGACACATGCCATTAAATTGGGGTTGTCGGCTACGTTAATGGGGTGACGGACTTCATATGGCCCATTGTAAATGATTCTTCCTATTGTACTATGTCATGCAGCCTCTTGACTGCCTGTGAACTACAAATTTCGCTCATCTCTCTAGACTCACCACTAGAGAAAAGTTCGGCGTCTAAAAAGAGCATTGGTTCTGTAATGTCGATCACAGCATATTCATTTGACCGAGGGGTGTTTCTTCAAAAAACCCTTACACTATAATGCAGTTGGTAACTTCTGTTAACGTAGAATTTTACTAATGAATATTCATGTCGAGGGTTGAATTTGCATAGAAAGTGAGCTAACGCAGAGAAATAATGCACGCATTTGAAATTGCGCCTCCTTAAGTGGCCGCCAATATTCACGAGGTGTACTTATTAACTGCTTATTAATGTAAATTGTTAAGCTCATGTTTGGATTAAGGTAGTAGCATGTCATATTAACGGTTATGTATTATGTATCTGCTTTATTCATTGTAGGCCTTAATTTAGCATGGTCTTGGGCCTAGTTGCATGACCTCATGTCAAGCTGCATTTCTTAGGCAAATTATAAAATGTCTGCTTAGAGAATTAAATTATAATTTTCCACTGCATTGACTGAATGGTAGTAGCTGAAATTCTTTCTCATGAGAACTGCTTGCTAGAATATGCTGTACTAGCTAGGGATACATTGCTTAACTTAGTGTATTTAAAGGCAACCTTCCCAGGTGAAGACAATGGATGCACTGACTGGAGTATAAGCTGACACAAATTTGTTACCTGACAAGCCCAGCGATGGGAACAGGAGAAGAGGAGCCAATCATCGACATGTGAACAGTGTACTAGTAAATTCTTAGGTTTGGGGTTCTACTTTCATTGGACTGAATGTAAACGTACAATTCTTTGACCAATAGCAATGTGGGAAGTAGTTTTAGGAAATCTAACTTAGCTAGACTACACAGGGAGGAGAGAGACCATTCTCCCCATTTTTTTTGAGTGTTCAGATATTATTCTTTACAAACTGCATGAAGAGACTTTGCTTTCCTGAACTTTAATGCTGAATTCCGATGCCTTCCTGACTAAACCGATGTCCAGTTGACGAAGACTATCACCGCTTGCTGAACCATACTGAGGCAAGGTATAAGACGATGTTACTGATTGCTATGTCTATTTGCTTTTGTCCCTAGGTACCAATAGCTAATTTGGTTAGAGCCTTAGATGTTTTTTCAAATTTGTGCTGACTAAATTGTTTTGCATGAAGTCCACAGATACCATTCTAATCTGAATGTTAGTTAGGGTACTCACTGATGATACTCACTACATGTAATAATAATTGATGTCTTTTGTTTGCTGACTCTAAATGTATGCCATTTGTTTTGCACAGTTATTCTTGCTATTGATTTGTACTGTAACCTTAGAATGCATAGTGGTCCATGCCTTGATTAGACTGCGATTCTTTAGGTGATTCGGGCAGACATTATTGTTTCTGTATGCTTCCTATTTGATTTTGAGACTAAGTTATGTGACTTTGGCATTGTTAATATAAGGAAATAAACATTCTAACTTTTACACAAAGGTGTGGTTATTCATGGCCGAGAGGTCATGGTGTGTGGAGATTACTGACTCTTATAATTCTTAGTGCTATTGATTGTTATTGCTATTGATTTGTATTGGTCCCAGGACTCATGGTGGGAACTACTCCAAGCGCAGTGAAACGATTCATCGATCTATAAGCCCGTCTCCTTATAAATTAATGTCAATTAACCAAATAAGGTCTGACGTGCTAACAGAGATGATAGCAGTGTATGATGGTTTGTCTCCTTAAAAGCCCATCATAAAGCCCCGGTACAGGGGTTGTCTCTTTAAGAGCCCGTCATAAAGGTCAGAAATAGGTATAAGAGTATTTGGCCCCAGAGACGGTAAGCGAGAAATAAGTGGTTTTCTCAGAGATGGTAGTGGGGTAATGGTTAGTCTCCTACAAAGAGCAAAGTAATTAACAGATTTGGTAAGAGAAATTGGTGAAATTTTGGATTTTTTCTGATTTGATGATACAAAGTGAAGAGAAAATGTACCTTATAGTACTTAGAATGCCTTTCCCAGAACCTTGGAGCTTGCCAATGATTGTTTGAGGATGTTCCCGGCGTTCTAGTGATGGTAGGAATGAAGTAGGTTTTGCTCTTGCACAGCTTATACAAATCTCACGTGAATTGTTATGTTTGTGAGGGTTTAGAGAGTTTGCGTACTCCAAATTAAATTGTAGCAAGAGTGTGCGTACTCCAAAGTGTGAGGGTAGGGAAGACATCGAACTTCACATCTGTGATGCACTTTGTGCTAAAAAATTGGCCACGTGGTTGTTGGTATACAGACCCTGTGTGGTCTAAGACTCCGGATTATATTGAAAGGTGTATGAGACACTTGGTTTTTGTTGTAATTTGTCAGGTTTAATAGGTTGATCGGGCGTGGTCGACAAGTCAGAATGTGAGTCAAAGTGAGTGAAAGAATCTTCGACTGAGATCTGGCGAGTTCTATGTCCACCAGGACAGACCCACTGATCAGTTGAGAATAAAATTTGCAGGTTGAATTTGCTAGCGAATCAGGGAAACTGAGAAAGAAGGAGTAGCCGCTAGAGCAAAACGCTGTCAGTGAAAAATCCGTAAGGTTTCTGAAGCGATTGTGTTACCCTACCTGTAGTAAACGGCAAATTGGATTTTGATTTTGTTCAGTGCTTGCAATAATTTTGCATTAGTCTAGTGTGAATCTGAGTTTAGGAGGACAAGCTGCAAGACTTTGTCAGCCGCAGTACGTGTGAGTGCGATGTCATGGGAGCGATAGGTTGGTTAGTGAGAAAGGTTGCGCACAGATTGGCAGACGACCGTGAAGCGCAATTGGTTGAGAAGTTGGCAAAGAGGATTCTGTGATTAAAAGTCACTTCCTGTTTTGATTTAGAATAAAAGAAAGGCCGCAAAAAATGAAAAATTTCAAAGCTTTAAAGAGTACTTTAAGGGGAGATACTTACAGTACAACGAGTATAGGGGATATTGCACCACCAAAAGGTATGCCAGCTTACATTGTGATCGTAGAAAAGGGTGCTGTGCCATGTCTTTGGCTGAAACAATGGTGCAAAACGACAGAGAAAGATGGGAGGTTAACGTTTCCTGCCCACCGAACATTTAATTTGAGGAGCTTAGAGAATTTGAGGAGGGTACTGTATGACTTGAAACCTCCTCCGAGACCAGCATAGTTCGAGGCATTCGCAATTTGGGAATTAGTAGCTAGATAGCAACAGCAACAGAAATTTGAGAGGAGAATGAGAAAGGCAGAGAAGACACTAGCAGAGGCAAGGTGGAACAGTGATCAGAGATTCTGGAGAACAGAGACTTTACAGGGGATTAAATTGTTTCCTGCTATTACTCAGGACAGTGAGGGAGAAGAAGGAAAGCCACTAGAAAGACAAACAAAAGCCCTTCTGAGTGTAGGGAGTGGAGATCAAAGGAGTCTAGGAGATCTTTTACACTTGAGGAAGAGTCAGATGACGATGAGTTTATTTTACAGTTATTGAGAAATGGTACCCCGCCATATGCAGCACAAGAGAGCGGTCCGAACACCAGTGTAAATCCTTCACCACCGACACCAGTTAACACAACGACGAGTCCAGTACAGAATAATACTAGCATGACACAGAGCCCAGTGCAAAGCAGTCTAAATCTGCCTACTGCACCGGTAGCTCAAAATCAGATGCCACAGCCGAATGTCCCAAGGATGTACCCTGATGTACACATTATGGAAACTGCCACAAACGTAATAGTGCCAACAGGACAGGTTTTCCCGAAACCGACATTGGTTCAGACAAAGCCAACCCCACGCTTACTGCCTCAAGTTGTAGTGTGGTCAGTTTTAGGTATCCTTTGCGCGTTAGCTTCAGGCGTTAGGCCTTTGTGCACTTTGCCCTGGATGTCTTTTATTCCTTTGCTCGCAGCATAGAGCCTCTGTGCACTTTGCTCTACATGCTTGTTATTCCGCTTTGTACTGTTATTTTTCAAATAGCCAGTTCTACGGTCTTGTTTTATTTTTTATATCACACTGTTTAGCCTACTTCAGCACTGAAGTTTCCAATAACACATTCTTGTTCACTCTGCGCTTCAGTCAAGGATACAGTCTGGTACATTGCCGATAGACGTGGTAGGAGTTTAGTCTTTGGGATTCTTGCGTAGGGACATTTTGTGATCACACTGACATGTTAGTTATAAAAACACTTCCTTGTCCTAATACACGCAGGAGGGAGATTCCGACTAGGGAACCACAACTAGACGCTGACTGCCTCGTTGCAGATGCTGAACCAGATCACAGGTCTTTGCTCAGGTATGAGGGTTGATGTCTTCCCAGGGAATCTGAAATGCAAGTTAGAAGCTTAACATGCTGTGCTCGAAATAGAACTAGCTGAGAGAGAGTAGAAATTGTTAACACCATGATAGCGTTATTCTTATGAAGCCTCAAGTAATGCCAAAGTACACTCCTATGACAGCGACACAGACCGACATGTCCATGCTGATGAGTCAGAATACAGGAATTATACACCCACAAAACCTGAGTGCTAGACCAAGCCCGGATGCTGTATCTGTACTTGTCACCATTTGTCCAGTCATACCTTTGTTTGCATAGGAGAATAACAGTACCAGTGGAGAGGGAGTCCTGAGTCAAAATTCGATGAGGGGAGGACTCATTGAGAATACTCGAATAGTCACGCCTGTGGGACAGCCTTTTGATGGAACCAAATCATTGCTAGACCTTAGCCCATTTGGAGTCCCTCCGGACACTGTGATAGGGTAAAACGCTAGTCACAGCCTGAAATTACTGACACCGCAGTCTCCAAATGTAGTCGTGCAGCCATTGCCAAATACTCAGCGCAACAACGTTTCACTGCAAGGTTTGGCTGTCCAACAACTGACTGAGAGGTTAGATAAGCTGAATACCCCGCAGAGTGCCCATACGGGAGAGGAATACTTGAACTATAGTAGACTGGGAATGGGACTGGAAGCAGTTGAGCTTTTTGAAGGAACTATGGGGGTGAACAGACTCGAATCTTACACCGAAGCCGAACTGAGGTATCTGTGCCTGGAAATTACGAGGAAAGTGAGCAATGTGCATTAAAAGCTAGCAAACCTGACAGAGAAGTACAGCATAGAAATAGAGAAGACAAAACATTTGAAGAGGAGTTAAAGGTTAGATTTCGACACAAGATTTTGAACACATGAGATCTGCAGGAATGAAAGCACACCTTAGAGAGTTACTCCAAAGTGTCCAGACATGGGGAGCATTAGACAAGTAGGAAGGCAGATGGGTAAAGAAGAGAGATGAAAGCAAAAGGGAGTCTGCATATCTTACTTCAAATGTGCAGCAGGGTAAGGATCCGGTAAAACTTTTACCAATGAGAAAGATTTCGGGAGGGTATTTTGTCCATGTCCTTCGGAGCAGCAGTGATATTCTCTTTTACAAATGATTATCCCAGGTTGAGAGAGATATCAGTAGAATGGTACCGGCAGACAGACAGGTTCATGAAACTTGCAAAATGCCTGTGGGAAGACTTGAACACTCTATTAGAGATAGTAGTTCCAGCTGATTTATGGATCGAGTGCAAGAGGAGCGTATATTGGCCGACAAAGGAGCCAGAGAGAGATCCGACTACTGGTGCACCATCTCCCGAGATAATGAAATACTACTACAAAGTGACTGAATCTTTGAAAATGAGAATTTTGCCCAAAAACATTGACTGGCAGAGAACAGACAGGACAGCTGAGGAAGTGAAAGAGTCAATACATGCGTATAATGAAAGATTGTTGCAGGCAATTAAGCATTACAGTGGTACAGGGACAATCGAGCCGAAAGACATGATTAATTTTGTGTTTAGATTTGTGGAAGGACTGAGACCTGAAATTAGCCAGATGATTAAGAGTCATTTGATTTGCTGGCAAGCAAAGCTGATTGATGAACCAATGTAGTATGCTAAGTACTGTAGTGACAAGATTGAGTTGAAGCAGAGGAAGCTGAAAGAAAAGGCAATGGTGATGCAGATTGGAGGGGCACAAACAGGGATGCAGGGAATTTTTCCACAACAGCAGGGGACTGTGGTATTTTAAAATCAATCGATAGGCAGAGGTTGAGGAGGAATGGGAAACGGAAACCGTAGTCCCAATTTGGGTACTGTAGTGGTTCAGAAAGATGTACAGGGAATGAAGAGATTGTTGCCTTGTCACGCTTACAGAGCGGTCGGACATTGGAAGCAGGAGTGTTCGATGATGGTACAGGAAAGTGTTGTTCAACAAACAAGTGACATCAATTAGTAAAAAATATGAGAGGACCGAGAATGAGAGGTCATAATCCACGTGTGCAGATGACACAGTTGCAGCCAATGCAACAACTGGTTCAAATTGTACTTAGACAGCAAATACAAATACGTCAAACCCCAATGGAACAGCAGCAAGTGATGCTTCCTCAACAGATCACGGGCTAGAAGTTTAACCAGAGTAATAACACAGTACACCAATTCCCTTTACACAGTGAGAATGGAATAAATGATGATTGGGTGAGCGAGAGTACGGATGAAGCAGAATGTGTGCTGCAGCTTCCTTGGAAGTAGATCAGAAAGGTCCTTAGGTGAAGGGAAAAGTAATGAGTCATAAAGTTTCCTTCTTGGTTGACACAGGAGCTAAGCGCTCTACAGTGAGAACTGCGGAAGTTCCAAACCTGTCCCTTTCTGGAAAAACAGTCCCGATTGTAGGAGTAGCGAATCAGTATTTGACCAATCCTATCACGGAACTGGTTCAAGTTAAAATTGGCAACTACAAAGGATTACACACATTTGTAGTCTGTGACTCCAGCCCAGTATCCCTTCAGGAAAGAGACTTGCTGTGTAAACAAGATTCTCGATTACTTGCTCAAATGATGAAATCGAGATACAGATGAACAGTGATGATGAGGATGACCCAGCTCCAGAGACAGAGTGTGAGACAATAAATTAGGAGTATCCTCTGATTAGTTTCTTTCCAGTGTTCACAGTAAAAGATCTTCCTTCTGACTTGCAAGGGACAGTTAAAGAGAGAGCGTAGGATTCGACAGGAAAAGAGATTGGCCTGGTAACAGGAGTTGAGCCAGAAAGCCAAACGCAATTTTTCCTCAGATTCCCCAGTACCACATGCCACAGGACCTCACTGAGAAGGTTGCTCCCATAATTGCAGAGTTTATAAACCAAGGGGTCTTGAAAGAAATGTTGAGCAGTCCATATAATTCACTGATAATGGGATTGAAAAAGCCCTGTGGGAAAGTTATAACTATTAAGGATCTGAGAAAAATAAATGACATTGTGATCAAATGTTGCCCCGTAGTGCCAAATCCAGCTGTGATTCTGTTTCAGATTCCATGTGATACTGAATGGTTCACAATCATAGGCTTGTCACAAGCCTTCTTTTCCGTGCCTCTTCATGATGATAGTCAATTTCTCTTTTAATTCAAATTTAGAGTTTACTGTTGGTGTATAATTCCTTAAGGGTTTTCAGAGTCACCTTCCTTATTCAATCAGATCTTGGAAAAGAACCTGGAGTCATTGGAAATGCCTTTCCAATCAACATTGGTACAGCACATTGATGATTTGTTGATTGCATCCAAAATGAAGGAAGAGTGAAAGTATGACACAATTGCCTTACTGAACAATTTGGGAGAGATGTCAGGATGTTTTTAGGGATGGTAACCTACTGTCACCAATGGATTCCAATCTTTTTGGTCATTTCCAAGCCATTGCAGAAGCTGACTCACAATAAAGTCACTCATCCTCTAGTGTTAGATCAGGCTTGTATGAAAGCATGTTCTGAATTGAAAGAGAGTTTGTGCAAAGCTCCGGCTTTGGGAATACCTGACTACACTAAGCCCTTCACGTTGTTTTGTCATGAGCATGATGCATGTTCTTTGTCTGTCTTGACTTAAGTCAATGGAAGTGTAAACCGCCCAGTAGCATATTTTTCAGCTACTTTGGACCCAGGTGCAGCAGGTTTATGAAGCTGTTTGAGTGCAGTTGCAGCAGTTGGACAGAGCCTCGCACAGTGTGAAGGCATCGTGATGGGACATCACCTGACTATTATGGTCCCTCACTCCATTGAAGTTTTACTTACAGGGACCAATACGCAATACTTGACAAGTGACAGATTGACTCGCTACGAGACGAGCATCTTAGGGTCACCTAATGTGCCATTGAAAAGATGTACAGTGCTTAACCCGGCAACCTTACTCCCAAATGAAAATGTTGAAATTCAAAAATTGGAAGATATTGAGCATGAATGTCTTGAAGTAACTGATCTGTGCACCAAACCAAGATCTGATATTAGAGAAACCAGATTGGAAGAAAATGACAAATTATCTTTGTTGATGGTTCCTGTCTAAGGGACAATACAAGAATACTGAGAGCAGGATATGCTGTGTGCACAATTTGTGGTATAATTGAAGTGTCCTGGCTTCGAGGAGTATACTCTGAACAAGTAAAAGAACTGGTAGCCCTTACCAGAGCGTGCCATGTGTCTGCAAAGCTTAAAGTCACTATTTATACAGGTAGCCACTATAGACTTGGAATAGTGCATGATTGTGGCCAGTTGTGGTCACATAGAGGTTTCCTGACCTCTTCTGGTTCACCAGTAAGAAATGGTTAGAGAATTCAAGAGATGCTGCAAGCTATCCAAATGTCTGAAAAGAATGCCATAGTGAAATGCAGTGCACATCTGAAATCGCAAGATTTTGTGTCAATGGGAAATGGATAAGCGGATCAAGTCGTAAGGTTTTGCGCATTGAACTGTATAATGTTCAAGGATAAGTGGGAATTGTTACCTGAAGAAGATGAAACTTGTCCTAGCTATACATTACATGCAATAGATACATTGGGAGAAATGAGAACACTGCAAAATAATGTGGACTGGGAGGAAAAGCGGTCATGGGGTAAAATGAAATGTGTATAGCGACAGGATGAACTGTGGGTTTCAGAAGAGGGTCAATTGGTTTTGCTAAATAGTTTGTTGACTAAAATGGCTAGGTATTATCATGGTCAAGCGCATGTTGGGAGGGATGCCATGATTCAACTGTTCAAGCAGAACTGGTTCAATCCGAGATTTAGAGAAGTTGCTGAAGCAGTTTGCTATTGTTGCGTCATTTGTCAACAAATAAACGTGTGAAAAGGCACAGTGGTCAATTTGAGCCACATTGGAAGAGCAGGAGGTCCATTCAGCAGAATGCAGATGGATTTTATTGAGATGCCTGTGTGTGGAGGATTGACATATGTGTTGGTGGTTGTCTGCATCTTTAGTAACTGGATTGAAGCTTACCCTGCACAAAGAAATGACAGCCTCACAGTTGCAAAACTACTGCTTAGGGAACTGATACCACGTTTTGGGTTTCCGATCTCTTTTGAATCAGATAGAGGAAGTCACTTCAACAATGAAGTAGTTAAATTACTATGCGCGGCCTTAAACATTGAGCAGAAGTTGCATTGTAGTTACCGCCCTGAAGCATCAGGACTTGTGGAACAGATGAATGGTACCTTGAAGTCAAGAATGGCAAAAATGTGTGCGTCCACGAATCTGAAATGGCCAAACGCACTACCATTAGTTATGATGACAATGAGAAACATACCCGACAAGAAGACAGGATTGTCACCGCATGAGACCCTCGTGGGCAGAGCGATGAGGTTGCCAGCCGTTTCTGCAAATGCTCTTGTGAACATGACAGATGATATGGTGTTGGACTACTGCAAAGGTCTCGCTGATGTGGTTCGCTCTTTCTCTCATCAGGTGGAAGCAACCATACTGCAACCGTCTCAAAATCAAGGACACAACTTGAGAGCTGGTGACTGGGTTATGATCCGAAAACACGTGAGGAAGACGTGTTTGGAGCTTTGGTGAAAAGGCCCTTTCCAGGTAGCTCTGATTATTTGTTTTTTATTTATTGTCATTTTTAACATCATTACATCTCATATTCAGCTATTACTGCAATTTGATATTAGTTTCATATACATTGCATTGTTACTAGCCCCCAACTGGCAGTACAGTGTGTCTATGCCGTGTCTTGAGGTCACATTTAGGGAGAAGCGATCACATAGCTTATTCACTCACATATGTCATGCAACTATTGTCGGGCCCCCAGGCGACTTCCAGGCCATGGCTATCCTGCATCTGGTTAATACCAATGCCAGATCCAGAAATCTACTGCTGACCTTCTTAGTAGGCGGTTTAGGGAACAGCCCCAACAGGCAGACGAAAGGGTCCGTCGCCAGTTGATGACCCAGGGTGTCCCCCAGCGCCCTCAGGACCCCGAGCCAGAACGTTGTAGGCCAGGGCACACCCACGTCATGTGGTCAAAGTCTGGGTCTGGAGCATTGCATCTTGGACACCCTCTGGGTTCACCTCTCATATATCGTTTGGAGCCTATGCAGTGTTAGGTATGTCCTATGAATGCAATTGTATTGGAGATATTTAAATCACGAGTTCCGGCAGACCTTGTGGGGATAAGCCAGTACTCTCTGCCACTCGGTCTCTGTCAGTTCCCTACTCAGGGTCACTTCCTATCTGGATCTCAAAGCCTGTATCGACTTTAGGGTCAGTTAATTGAGGGCTCTATAAAACCAGGTGATGAGGTGAGAATCATCAGCCATTGACAGCAGGATCTGCAGTACTCTGTGCGCCTCCGCGTTCACCGTGTTCCACAGGCTCGGTATAGTTCGCTTCAGTGCGTTATAGGTAAGGATCTGCCCAGCCTGTAAGCCGGTATTGGCCGTGAGGGCCTCAAATGGGACCAGTACACCGGCCTGGAAACAGTCCCCCAGTGTCACTACCCCCACTTCCGGCCACGGTCTCATCAGGTGCGTTGTGAAAATCCGCACGGGGATACCATGAAGTATTCCCACCAGCGGCAGCTTGGGTGCATATGGGACTGTCACTCCAGTGGGCCTTAGGCTCCATTTCCAGCAGGTCAGGGCCATTGTCAGCAGAGCACCTGGGTCCTGAATGAAGACCCTCGACCTGAGCATTCTAGCTATTAACAGGTCACCATTGCCCCTCCCATTTGTCACACTCAGGTCCGGGAGGATCTTGACCACTAGCAACCTCGCTATCCACTGTAGTTGGGCTGCCAGGTAGTATAGCTCAAAGTCAGACACCCCCAGGCGGCCCTCTCTCGTTGGCCAACCAAGCATGGACAGTGAGGTCCGCTGTCTGCCGCCATCCCAAAGTAATTCCCTAAGGAGGGCATCCAGGTCCCTGAACCAGCTTGTTGGAATGGTCACTGGGAGATTGATACAAAAATATAACAAACAGGGTAGCATAATTATTTTTGTCAGGGTTACCCGGGCCATCCAAGGGAGCCTGAGGGAGCACCAAAATGTCACGCAGGATTTCAGTGATCTGAGTGCCTTACCCAGATTACCATTCCGCAAGTCCTGAGGGTCGTGGAATATTTGTATCCCCAGGTATTTGAACGTGTGGGAAGCCCAGGGAATATCCGAGGGGCAGGTGGTGGGACGGCCTGCATTTGCCAGCAGTGGGAACACACATGTTTTTTCCCTATATACCTTTAAGTCCGATGAGCCACCAAAGTCCTCAAGTATTCATAAGGCCCAGGGGATCCCGGTTGTCCCGTCCTGTAGGTATGCCAACAAGTTGTCTGCATATAACAAGATTACATGATTAGTGTCTCCCCTCAGCACTCCTCGGTCATGACCATGCTGGCTCAACTGTGCTGTGAGGGGCTCTATGGCTAAGGCAAACAAAAAGGTAGACGTGGGCATCCCTGCCTCGGACCATGATATATGCTGTAGGCCTCGGATATCGTCCTACCAGTCCTCACCCTCACCACTGGGGATCTATACAGTAACTCCACCCATCGCACTCAGCGGTCGCCCATTCCCATCCTGATCATCACCGCCCTGAGATAGTCCCACCTCAATGAGTCAAATGCTTTCTCCAGGTCAACTGAGAGAAGCATAACACTGGGGCGCTGTAGGTCCGGTGCAGTATGCAAGAGCGAGTGCAGCCGCATAAGATTTAGGCAGGTGGTGTGTGCCGGTATAAAACCATTTTCGTCGTTGTGTACTAACTGAGTGATGTGGGGGAGCAGTCGATTAGCCATGACCTTGCTCAATATCTTGAAGTCACAATTTAGCATAGATAGAGGCCGGAAATGGGACACCGAAGCCTCTTTGGATTGAGTTTTAGGTAAGGGGACCACCAATGCCTCCCTCAGGGTCTCCGGGAAAGTGCCCCCCTCGTATATAGCTCGACCAATTTGGGCGCTAGGATATCGGTAAATGACTTATAGAACTCCATAGGGAGCCCATCAGTGCCTGTCGTTTTACCCACTGCCAGCTGTTTAATAGCAGCCTTGACCTCGTCCAATGTTATTGATTCACCCAGGGAGTCCCAGGGGCAGGGTCGAGCGCACGCATCGGCAGCACCCTCAAGTGGCGCTCCAACATTGGAGGCAAAGCCTCATCCGGCCGCCTATAGAGGAACTTATAGTAGGTTTTCAATGCAGCCTTAATACCTGAAGGGGAGTACTCACACCTCCCATTTGCTCGTCGGATGTTAGTAGTCGGGGTATTCTCGCTAACCGGGGGCACCAGCTGGACAAGTACTCTGCCAGCCCTGCCCTCCTCCTCATGCACTGAGGGCAGATACCTCTGGTACTCATGACATCACAGTCTTTCCAGGGCTTTGTTGTACACTTCCGGTATGCGACGCTGTTTTTGCTGCATCTCTTGGTTTGTATTTTGCTCATTATCCCCGTCATGTATCTCTTGCTCTAGTCGGGTAAGATCATGTTCAAGTGCTCTCTGGGTCCCTACAGTCTGGCCCATGCAGTGTTCCCATGCCACTACCCTCAAGGCCTCCCATTCAATGCTCCGGGAAGCTGTTGACCCCTTGTTTATGGTTATGTACTCTGTTAAGTGTGTTTCAAGAGAGTCTCTAAAGGTCACATCTTCCAATGCCACTGGTTGGAGCCGCCAAGTGGGGGTCGGGGTACCCTTGCTTGCGCCAGGTCAACAATAGGGGACTGTGGTCTGATAGCGTGCGTCCTAGATATTCGGTGCGCACTACATCACGCTAAAAGATATAGCACACACAAAACGGTCTATTCTAGTGTGTAGGTAATGAAGGCCTGAGTAATAGGAGTAGTCCCTCTCCTGAGGATACTGTGTTCGCCATATGTCTTCGATACCCCAGTGTGTTACCCACTCTACCAGTCCCTTGGTAATCCTGTGAGTCCCCGCTCCCGGTAACGGAGGTGTAGAGCTATCCATGTCAGTGTCTAGGACACAATTAAAATCTCCGCCCAGCAGCAGGTGTTCTCCTGTCATGTAAGCCAACCTTCGGGAAAGGCCATGCAAAAATAGGATCTGATCTTGATTGGGTGCATAGATAGATCTTAGGGTCACGTGCCTTCCATGCTGTCTCCCCTCCACCAATACATATCGGCCCTCCTGGTCTACATCTGTGTTAAGAACTTCAAAAGGAACTCCAGCCCTCACCCATATCACCGTGCCCCACGCAAATGCAGAGTATGTAATAGCGTATATTTGGCCAGTCCACCTACGCCGAAGCCTGTCACCCTCGTTCTCAGAAATGTGTGTTTCTTGGTGTGATGCTATGTGGATCCCTCTTCGTTTAAGATATGGTAGGATCTTTCGGCGTCTAGTCATGGTCCCCATCCCTCTGATATTCCACGTCATTATTTTGTAATCAGTCATGTAGGTGCACCATGAACAATGTTGGTTATATGCCTCTCCTGCACAAGCCCTCCAATACGCACCATATCCTCCCACCACCCACCTGTGCCTCCTTCAATTCAATGACATTCCACCCCTCAGACGCAAACTGAAGAGTTAACAACAATTCCCAACTCCCACACCCCAGGGCATGCCCGCAATTGCTAGATGCCCAAACCATGAAGAGTAAGCTAAACAATCAAAACAGTTCGTATAGTGATCTCGCCATTAACTAGAAGATGTTTGGCAAGAATCGAGGGGCAGGCTTAGCCATCTCGGCCCTTATAATTAAGTGAGGCCACCAATCAGGGCCAGTTACCAAACCGTTGAATGTTGAGGGGGAATCACACTAACTCATCCGCGGCTTGAGGAGTCAGCGCAGAAGCCTCATCCGTAAGGTGCGAGTCGGAGTCAGAAGACTGGTCTCGCCGATCAGACTCATCCCCACTAGTTGTGCCTGCTGTTTTAGTTCACTGTAGGGTCGCTGCCGATGTCAAGGCTGCCTTCCTGTCCATCTCGTTCTGTGCCGGTGTTGGCAGCGGCCCCTTCCGTGGGTGGTCCCGCAGTCCTCGGTTTCTCTTGCACCCCCGCTGGAGCTCCCTCTCTGGTTGGGGGCCACCATCCGTTCTAGTCCTGTAGGACTCCAGCCAGGCCCATGCCTTGTCTGGCATCTGATAGAAGTGCATGCTGTCATAGACCATTACCCGTAGCCTGGCAGGAAACAGGAGTGAGTAGTGAATACCTTCTTCTTGGAGTACTCGTTTCACCTCTGTGAATGAGGCCCGTCGGGGATAGACCTCCACTGTACAATCCGGGAACAGGGTCACTGGACCGTTGTCCACTTTATAAGGTCCAGCTCCCCACACGCGTTGCAGCAGCAGTACATCTCTGTCCCTGTAGTGCAGCAACCTAGCCAACACAGTGCGGGGCGGGCGACCCGGCGACCCAGCGCCAGGGGCCTAGCCGGTACTCGATGTGCCCTCTCAGCACGAAAAATGGGGTGAGCTGCATCGTGCCACCTCCGTCCTCATCCACTGCTCTAGGTAGGACACCATGTCTGACCCCTCAAAGCCCTCCGGCAGACCAATGATACGCACATTGTTCCTGCGGTTACTACCCTCCGCATCTTCTGCTCTGCTTTCCAACCGGAGAAATCGATCAGTCATCTGTGCCATCTGAGCTGTCATATTTTGGTGTGCCGGCTCAATTCTGTTATGGCCGTTTCGTTATTCCCGGACCCTATCAGCTAATTTCAGGTGGTCCGCTCTCAGCAGGCCCAGTTCAACAGTCACTCAGCCAATCTCGTGCTGGAGAGTTGTTTTAGTGCTTTCAATGGCCCCCAAGATCTTTTCCAGGGTGGCATGCAGAGTGGCAGGAACAGGGTCACCGCTGTCTGGTTGCTCCATTCCATCCAACGTACGCTGGCCCTGCGATTTAGCCCTCAGTTTGCTTTTGGAAGGCATCCGCGGAGTGTCCTGGTACTCTCACTGGGGGCCCTTCCACTCCAGCCCTCAGTGGGTCTTCCTCTGATTCTTTGCCCCCTGGTCCCAAGGTCCCGGGCACCCAGACTGGGCACCCCAAGTACACCTGGCCGAGCCCTAGGCCCCAACTGTCTCGACTGAGGCTGGTGAGGCCTTGCCCACAGTATCCTGGGCACCGCTGCACGGGGGTAGTAGCCGTCGCAGTCCCCGCGACCAGCCCCCGTGACCCCGGATCAAGGCGGAGGTGGGCTCTGCTTGCCGCCTATGTTGGCCACCCCGCATGTCTGCGTCTCCCCACTCTGCCTGAAGCGTGTTGGAGGACGGGCAGTCGATCACTGCCTCGGTTGGCACTCTGCGGCCCCTGGGTCTTGGGTGCTGAGTTGCGCCCTCTCACGTAGTGGACCTTCCAAAGGCGCCTCCCTCCCGGTTACCTTCTCATCACTAGGCCAGCCTTCGCCGCTCCCCAAGGGGCCTGTGTCGTTCTCCTCTTGTGTGGCCACCTCTTCAGCACCACCGCAGTCCCTCCTTACCACCGCTCACCTCCTGTCTTCTATTGGCTCAGGGGCCAGGGATCCAGTTCACAGGCCGGAGTCTGGCACCCCCCTCCGGGTGCCGGCGTCTCGACTCCCCCACAGCACCGCGCCCTGGTCCCCCACTGTCAGTAGGAACAAGAGGGGGATCAGGCCCGTGCCCGGCCCCCCAGGAAAATCAGGTCGGGCACGAGCTACATGCGCCCCGCACCACTCCGCCAAGTCAACCAGGCTGCAGGGGCTCCAGGCCGGTCAGCAGGCTCCTTCATGACCTGGCCTCCACCTCAACCCAGCCCAGCTGCGGCCTCGTGCACCCACATGGCTCTCCTGTCCCTCGCACCACTCCACCTGGCGTACGCAGGCAGCGGATCACCCCTTGCTTCTCACTAGTTGGGAAGCCTCGTCCGCTTCTGTGCCCCCCTCCGTCCTGTCTTGGGGCATGTTTAGGGGCGTGTTGGGGCCTTCCGGTTAGGATTACTGTTCGGCCGGCACGGAGCTAGTTCTTCATGCGTCTGCCATGTTGGTCGGCCAGGCTACGCCCCTCTGGGTAGGTCTGATCACTACCACAGCTGTGAAGTGTGCTGGAGTTCCGAACTGGATCAATGCAAGCCATACGAAAAAAGTGGCATGTCCTCTGGACAATGAAGAGGAGTTGTTGGGAGTATCAACATCGACCAGACCAACCTCAGATCCAGAAAGAGAAGAAAGAGGAACTGAGACCGGATCTGAGCACATTGAGAACGGTTCAGTCACTCTTTTGAGAGACGTAAGAAAAGACCTACAGGAGAGTGACAGTGAGCCAATCTCAATCAAAGCAGCTGGAGATTCTACTCAGAGGAGGGCTCTCCCAGAAGTAGACAGTTTTGAGAGACAGAGCAAACGCCAGACCGTGAAGGGGAAGGAGTTGAGGCAGATCAAAGACAATGTGGTCTGACTCCTCCTGAACTAGTCGCAGGTCCGTCGAGAAAATGCTGCAGATCAAGAAGAAGTTTCAAGTTCGACACTGAAAAGAGCATTAACCAAGGGTCCACTGAAAGGAGATAAGTGGCCAGAGTCAGAAGCAAAGAAGAAGGAAGCAGTCATAGTGACGACTACTGAGGAAGAAGTAGATACGACAAGGAGAGAAGGAGAGTTGAGTGGAGATCGAAAGTTGAAAAGAAAGAGAATAGCAAGTTGAAGGTATGCTGGCCCTGAATGGGTGAGTGCAGCAACAAGTGAATGGCAAAGAGAATGTTTGTCTTTTTGTTTTGATCAATCAATCAATCAGGGATTTGTAAAGCGTGCTACTCACCCTTGAGGGTCCCAAGGCGCTGAGGAGGTGAGGGGGAGATGGGGGGATGCTGCTACTGCTCGATCAGCCAGGTCTTGAGAAGTTTCCTGACGGTAAGGAGGTCTTTGGTCTGGCACAGGTGGGTGGGAAAAGTGTTCCACGTTTTGGCGGCGAGGTGTGAAAATGATCTACCGCCAGTTGTAGTTCTGCAGACGCGTGGGACAGTTGCGAGGGCGAGGTCAGCGAAGCGGAGATGCCGGGTCGCGATGTAGAAGGAGAGTTGTTTGTTGAGGTATTCTGGTCCGGTTTTGTGCAGTGCTTTGTGAGCGTGGGTGAGGAGTTTGAAGGTGATTCTCTTGTTGACTGGGAGCCAGTGCAGATTTTTCAGGTGGTCTGTGATGTGGCGGGGATGCCCAGGATGAGGCGTGCGGAGGCTTTGTAGATGCGTTGCAGCCTCTTCTGGAGTTTGGCCGTCGTTCCTGCATAAAGGGCATTGCCGTAGTCCAGTTTGCTGCTTACGAGGGCTTGCGTGACTGTTCTTCTGGTTTTGGTGGGTATCCATTTGTAGATCTTTCGGAGCATGCAGAGGGTGTTGAAGCAGGAGGAGGAGATGGCGTTGACTTGCTGGGTCATGGATAGTGAGGGGTCCAAGATGACTCCTAGCCTGCGGGCGTGGTCGGTGGGAGTCAGAGAGGTTCAGAGAGTGGCAGTCCACCAGGAATCATCCCATGCGGAGGGGGTGGAGCTGAAGATAAGGACTTCCGTCTAGTCCGAATTTAGTTTGATGCAGCTGCTCTTCATCCATTTGGCGATGGCTTTCATTCCTTCGTGGAGGTATGTCTTGGCGGGGTCCTTGGTGAGGGAGAGGATCAGCTGGGTATCGTCGGCATATGAGATAATGTTGAGGTTGTGGGATCGGGCGATGTTATTGAGCAGGGCCATGAAAACATTAATCGAGACATTCCAGGCCAATATTTTGCCACTTGAAGGAAACCAATGAACTGAACTGTTGAAACTACAAATTGAGACAAGTACAAGTAAAGAGACTGTTGGAAGTAACAGGAAAATACTTTTTCGAAGCTGATTTGACAAGCTGCTAAACCGAGTTTGACAAAAGGATTCTGGAAGTAAGCCTGAAAGCTGTAAATAACTGCTGAAGGAAGATTGAAGATTTTGTTTTTGACTTTGCTGCACAAGTATTATTTTTCTCTTCTACTTTCTGATTATTTACAGATCATGAGTAATCTTAGCCAGCAGAGTAGGAAGAATAGGTGCTGTAAATACATGAGTATTGGTTTGGCAATTGTGTGGCATGATATTGTGTTTGATATTGATTGTGGTAATGACTGTTCTTGACAACAGTAAAGCCAATCATACTTCAGCTTTAGAGACAACTACTGCACTAACAGAAATAGAGAAGTTCAGGTTAGATGAGAAATATCTGCACGTAGACAATGCGCAAAGAAAACTTTCTTCTAATGTTTCCTATTGCTTATTGAATTAGTATGTTGAGACGATGGATGCGAGAAATTGTTATGTATGAACGCAGATTCCTTCATCAGTCGAAGAAGGAGTTAACTATCATAGTTTGCCCTTCACTTATGGGATAAGTTGTAGTTTATTACTAACAAGATTCTATAACCAGGTGTACATTCAGTATTTCTATTCGAACTGCAACGTCATGTTTACGTTTGTCCCCATAATTAAGTACTTGAGTAGAGTAGCTAAACAGAACAATATAGAATTAGTAAGAGGAATCTTTGAACCTACATTAACCTTTGGCATGGCATATGTGCACAAGAATAACTTGACATGCTTGCTTACACCACTAGAAAAGTGCTTTTTAGATCAGACAGATGACGAGGAAGGCACTAAAGGAGAGACTAGAAAAGGGTTTAGAGAAAAGGACTTTTAAAATGATTTCGCATTTACATAAAAACACATGGGAAATGAGCTTTAGATGCGCAACACATACGAAAACTCTGTGTGTATATAGCCCTAAATCTAATACTGACACTTTGTTTTTGGGAGCAAATGAATGTAGATATGTGTTTCTGTTTAAGAGCAAATGGACATTTATTTTGAATGGACAGGATCCAGCGATTCCTGGTATATATTACATCTGTGGACCAAATGCTTATTACAGTCTTCCCAGAGGATGGTATGGCACATGTTACTTGGGGATAGTTTTCCCAAAGATATTCTAACTTGAGGACTTGAAAAGATTACCGAAAATGACTGAATTACATCACATTAAACAAAAGAGAGAGTCTCTTTCTGGTATAGTTAGAGATATATTTGGAGTATTGATTCCTTCAGCAGGAGTTGTTCTGAATTCGATAAAGATTTGAAAGTTGTCTATTATTGTGGATAACATGTTGACAAAACTTTCAGGAGTCATGATCCTAATGGATACAGAAATGGCTGCGGTAAACTCTTTGACTTTTCAGAACCGCCCTACTTTAGACATTCTTTTAGCAAAGGATGGTGGAGTTTGCAAAATGCTTAATTCGAAGCATTGCTGTTTGTATATTCCTGATAATAGCAAAGAAATTAGAAGCTTACTTACTAATCTGACTAATGAAAGTGCTGATTTGAAAGAATTGAAATAACTAGGTTTTTAGGAGAAAGTTGGCAAAGGATTTACTTCAGTGAGAAACTTGCTAGGTAACATTGGTAAAGCGATAATATTGAAAATAATACAAGGGATATTGATTTTTGTGATTTGCATAATTGGGGCATGGGGAATATGTAATTTGCGTTGCATGATTAAATTAAAGAAAATGAAAAATGATTAGAGGAGGGATGAAATGGAAAGGGAAAATTTGTTTAGGGAAAATTTGAAGAGGGAACAAATTGTAAGGGGGTTAGAAATGACAAATTTTAGCTGAAGCAGAAAATTTGTGTGGGACGATGTAGATGTGATGACATATTTAGTCATCAGAGAAGGGATTGCTAACGCTGAATTGTACTAATGAATATTCATGTACTCTGAGTGTTGAATTTGCATAGAAAAGGAGTTAACGTAGAGAAATAATGCATGCATTTGAAATTACGCCTAATTGAGTGTCCGCTAATGTTCACAAAGTGTACTTATTAACCACTTATTAATGTAAATTGTTGAGCTCATATTTGGATTAATCTAGTAGTATGTCATATTAATGATTATGTATTATGTATTTGCTTTATTAATCGCAGGCCTTAATTTAGTGAGGTCTTGGGCCTAGTTGCATGGCCTCATGTCAAGCTGCATTTCTTAGGCAAATTATAAAACGGCTGCTTGGAGAATTAAATTGTGATTTTCCACTGCATTGACTGAATGTTTGCAGCTGAAATTCTTTCTCATGAGAACTGTTTGCTAGAATATGCTGTACTAGCTAGGGATAAATTGTATAACTTAGTGTGTGTAAAGGTGACCTTCCCAGGAGAAGACAATGGATGCACTGACTGGAGTATTAGTTGATACAAATTTGTTACCTGACAAGCCCAATGACGGGAACAGGAGAAGAGCAGCCAATCATCGACATGTGAACAGTGTACGAGTAAATTCTTAGATTTAGGGTTCTACGTTCATTGGACTGAACATAAATGTACGATTCTTTGACTAATAGCAACCTGGGAAGTAGATTTAGGAAATCTAACTTAGCCAGACTGCACCAGGAGGAGAGAGACCATTCTCCCTATTTCTTTTCGAATGTTCAGATATGATTCTTTCCAAACTGCATGACTAAATTGTCTTGCATGAAGTCCAAACATGCTATTCTAATCTGAAGGTTAGTTAGGGTACTCACTTATGATGCTCACTACATGTAATAACTGTTGATATCTTTTCTTTGCTGACTCCAAATGTATGCCATTTTTTTTGTGCAGTTATTCTTGCTACCGATTTGTACTGTAACCTTAGAATGCGTAGTGGTCCAAGCCTTGATTAGACTGCGATTCTTAAGGTGATTCAGGCAGCCAGTTTTGTTTCTGTATGCTTACTATTTGATTTTGAGACTAAGTTACGTGACTTTAGCATTGTTAATATTGGGAAATAAACATTATAACTTTTACACAAAGGTGTGGTTATTCATGGCTAAGAGGTCATGATGTGTGGAAATTACTGACTCCTATGATTGTTAATGCTATTGATTGTTATTGCTATTGATTTGTATTGGTACAGGGTCTCATGGTGGGAACTACTGTAAGTGCAGTCAAAAGATTCATCAACATATAAACTTGTCTTCTTTAAATGAATGTCAATTAACCAAATAGGGTCTGATGCACTAACACTTCCAGTCCCCACATGGTGTACAAGAATAAAGGCTCAGGTGGCAGGCGTGGTCAGGAGAGACCTGGCACCCAAGCCACTATATAAAACGCTGTCTGTGTGTGTTTTGCAAGTAAGATGCGGGACAAGGCCTTAGGCCTGAACTTGGCATGTTGGCACTCCCAGAGCCAGTGGTAGTATGTCACAACATTGGTGATGAGGGGCATCACACCCCGCTCACGTGGTTTACCTGATGCACTGCTCCAGGCAGCAGGGGCTGCGCGCTCCCTCCCTGGGGACATGATACTTGTGCTGCTTCACGCCTGGTAGGACTGGACTTGGGCAGGGCACTAACGCACAAGTGAAAAGACTCACACATCAATATGGCTAAGCCAGAGATGGTGCACCTGCTTGTCCAAGAACCACGTGGGCGAGCCCACCCGGCTGTGGTGAACAACGCATGGCCACCTAACTGCACAACACAAGTGGTAAGTCCCTCGTCCAGCCCTACACTGCAGTCTACATTGAGTTTTCCAAGGCAGACAAAAGGAGAATACATCCAAAAACATTTGGCCACTAACTAGACTTAATACAGACAACAGTCCACACCTCAAGAGTCACCGAATTTGGGGTGGAGGCTGCAAGGCTCAAAGACTGCTGAGAAGAATCAGAGGGCCCCGTCCCACTGAGCACCCAGGCACAAAGGAACAAGCAGCAAGTGACTAGTCATCTCACCCTACTACACACCCATGCACAGCCACAACTGAGTGAAGCAACTTCAGTGCACTCAATCTCCTCACACCAAATATGCATACCAACTGCGACAAGGGCCCTAGGAACCACCACAGTGCAAATAGGCAACCCAACTTGTGCACACTTCACAAAAGTCTAAAGCACAGTGGTGGCAGACCACCAAGAATCACCAGACTCCCCTGGCCCGCTCTCAGGAGCAGCCCCACGTCTTGGCAAACATACTGCCAACTGAATCATTCATGATAGAGTAGAGCCCCCTCTAGACAGGCACACAGGTTGAGAGACTGGGTGGAACGCGTAGAGTTATAATTTGAAGCAACAGAGGTTGAACACTATAGGAAAAGGGCCATGATCTGACACCTAGCAGGCAAAACCATCCACAGAATCTCAATAACCATCACAGAATCCACGCTGAAAACACATGCAACACTCATAGCCGCACTCAATACATACTTTGAGCACATTGCCAGTCAGGATTACAAGAGGTACATGTTCCACCACACCAGATAACACGCTGAGAGATCAATTGATGCCTTCTACACGTGACTCAAAGAATTGGGAAGCACACTTTAGAATTTGCAGATCAAGGAGAGGAAATAAGGGGACAAATAATACAAGGATGTGCTTCAGGGAACGGATTCTACAGGAGTCGGGCAAGACACTAGCAGACATCCTAACAATGGAAAGAACCAATGAACTGTCCAATACCTACACCTCACACATGGAGGTGGCCCTGAAAAGGTCTGTGGAGACTGAGCATGTAAATGCAATCACACCACAACCCAAAAAATCAAAGAGAATTGGCCCATCAACAAAAACCTGTGGATACTGAGGAGGTCCCACACACTTCCCTGCAGATTGTCCAGCAAAGGGCCGAAAATGCATAGGATGTGGTAAATTCAATCACTTTGCGAAAGTCTGCTGAACAAAGGAAGAAGCTCCTGCTCCTTAATTAATGCAGTTGCTGAAATGCAAAGTCAACACTGACATGGATGGCAATAATGCATCAGAGTATGCAGTACATTACATTTTCACTATAGGAACAGCCACAGCACCACAACAGCACCTATCCCATTGCCAAATAAGCACCTGTCACACCCAGTGACAGCTACAGTGGACACCGGAGCTTTAATAAACCTGATGTCTGTAGAGACATACAACACCGTACAACCAGCACACCACTCCAGAAGACATCAATCAGGTTGTTCGCATATGGATAGGATAACTTATAATTATGCAAGGGAAGTTTCAAACAACCATATTTCAAGGGTCTCAAACCGTTGAATCCCCGGTGAACGTCACAGAGGAAGATCATGGCATGGTGTTGGGATGTCGCACCGCAAAAGCCCTGGGAATAGTAACCCTCGCGTTTGGAGTGCATCAAGAGGAAGTGGCCCACATCCTTGAAAAACTTCCAGACATATTTGAAGGCAAAGGAAAATAAATCAAACTACACATTGATCCAATGGTACAACCTGTAGCATTACAGCATTGGAGGACTGCTTTCCACTTGAGGTCCCGAGTAGAAAAAGAGCTGGAGAAGCTAGAAGCAAAGGGCGTAATTGAAAACGTATCTGGGTCGACCCCATGGGTATCCCCCATTGTTGTGACACGCAAATCAAACTGCCAGGTGAGGTCCGCATATGTGTTGACATGTGAATACCGAATGCTGCTATCAAGAGAGAATGCCAACTAACACCCAAAATCAATGAGCTGATTGGAGAGCTGAGAAGAGCCTGCTGTTTCTCAAAAGTTGACCTAAGATTGGGCTATCACCAACTCACTCTAGCAGAAGAATCCATATACATCAAAACATTCTCCACATGTGGGATTTCGAAGGTACTGCTGACTAAACTTTGGCATCTCGAGCGCCACTGAGGTGTATCATAACATAATCCGAGAACTTCTGGCAGGTCTTCAAGGAGTGGTAAATGTCAGGACAACATTTTAATGAATGCCAAGTCAGTGAAGGAACACAACACCAGACTTTGGTGAGTCATACAGTGAATTAGAGATTCAGGAGTCACACTCCATCGCAACAAATGTGAGTTCCTCAAAAAGAAGTTGAGTTTCTTTGGGTACATGTTCTCTGCTGAAGGCGAGGCCTCTGACCCTGAGAAAGTAAGTGTCATCAAAGAAGCATCATCACCCTCTAGTGTGTCAGAAGTCTGGAGATTTCTGGGCATAGTAAACTACTGTGGCAGGTTTATCTGAGACTCAACCACCTTAACCCAACCTCTCAGAGACCTAACAAAATCAGTGACACTGTGGATCTGGGGCCCTGAACACAAAGCAGCTTTTCATGCCATTAATGATGCCTTGTCATCTAGCACAACATTAGTGTACTTTCACCCAAACAAGGAGCTTTGACCTCAACAGCATTAGGCGCAGGACCTTGGGGCGTAGGAGCAGTGCTATTGCAGCGGCCTGATGGTGGGGAGTGGGCACCAATGGCCTTTGTGAGTCACTCCCTTCCAGTAACTGAGCAGCAGTACTCCCAGATAGAGAAGGAGGCCACAGCGATACACTGGGGGTGCTGGCATTTCTATTTATATGTGTATGGGAGACCGTTTGTAGTTACCACTGATCACAAACCACTCGTCCCGCTGTTTCAAGGGGCAGTATCTAAACCACTACCTCAAACAGAGAAATGGATGCTATACTTTTAAGAATACAAATGTCAGGTGGAATACCACCCTGGAACAGCTAACCTAGCTGACTATTAATCCAGACACCCCAAACCGATCATGATCATTTCCCATATCGGTGGACACCATTAGTCAAGCTACTACACAAGACACATGCCTGCAGAGAGGGTTGAAGCTCTAAGGAGTAAGCAATAGCACCAGCTCAAACCCAGGGGAACAAAACTGATATCGAAGGCTCAACGCATCATGGAGAGCCTAGACATGAGTGACACCAGCTAGTAGTAGATCCCGATGGGTGTTTTCTGTGAAGCCTTCGATTAGTGATTCCCACCTCATTCCAAGATCAAGTAATACAGCTCACCCATGCTGGACATCAAAGGATGGTGAAAACCAAGAGCAGGCTCTGCGCAAAAGTATGTTTCCCATTAGTAGATGAGCCAGTGGACGTTATTGTCCGATCCTGCCCACGGTGCCAAGCAACTGATGGCCTGACCCCTCGTCGCCAATATTCACAGAGCAAGGTCCCCGCCAACCCTGGGAGTGCACAGGTCTCGATTTTGGAAGCCTCTCAGATTGGCGGTATGGCATGGTGATAATCGACGACTACTGAAAGTACCCGGAAGTGGAGATCATGCATTCCCAAGGGGCCCATGATGTACTACCGAAGCCAGAAAATACACTAGCCACCTATGGCTCCTCAAAGAGCTAAGTACTGAAACGTACACAAGTAGCAGAGTATATCCGGTTGCTGCACATCAGACACAAGAAAGTCACCGCCGCTGGTCCCAAGCCAACGGGGAGGTAGAAAGCTCCATGAGAACTTTAAACAAAGTAATACGAATTGCCCATGCCAACCAGCAACCCTATAAATGGGCCATCTACTCCTTCCTGCAACGTTATCCCCAAATACCACACTCTACGGCTGGTAAAGCTCCAGGGCACCTGATGATGGGCAGGGTGGTCCAACACTCCATCCCACACCATCTCAGATTGACCCCTGACCCTATTGATGACCATTGTGTACTAATCCGAAGATGCATAGCTAATGCCCACACTAGAAAGCGCAGGAATGCAAGACCCTCTTGTCTTCAGGTGGGCGATTTGGTGTTAGCAAAAGACAGCTTCCAGGCAGTAAGGTTTGAACACCATTCAAATGTCACCCATGGAAGATCACTCACCTGAGAGGCACAACAGTGACCGCCTGAGAAGTGAAGAAGCGATTCTGAATATCTCTCCATTCAAGCATTTCCATGGGCCAACCTCTATGCCATGTGATGCTCTAGATGAAGGAGATGAAGATATCCCAGAGCTAGGAGATAGCCCTGAGGTTACTGGACAGTCTCCAACATCGTCCACCCATGATGACGGCAATGACAATAGAGCAGTGTCTCTTTCCTGCAGCACAGGAGAATGGGACAGTTACCCACTGATGCTCCCAGTAGCCATGACACTTGCACAAGTTATGGACTGCGTAGCAACCCTGCGCCATCTTCCTGCTTAGGGACCTTGTGATGTGACTGTAGCACTGAGATGTAGCGTGGTAATTATCACCCTATTTGTGATGTTCTGATAGCAAAGATGCATCTATGTTTTGCTTCTATTTTTGTTTAAAACAAAGGAGGAATGTAATGTTGCTCTCAGTGATGAAACTGGAGCACCTTATTATGTACCATGTTCATTTGCCCGAGGGGTGTTTCTGCCAATACCTCTTAGGCTACAATGCAGTTGGTAACTTCCAGTCCCCACATGGTACACAAGAATAAAGGTTGGTGTCGGAAGGCGTGGTCAGGAGAGACCTGGAGGCAAGCCATTAATTAAAATGCTGTGTCTGTGTGTGTTTTGCCAGCGTGCTGCACAACAAGGCCATAGACCTGGACTTGGCATATCTGCACTCCCAGGACCAACGGGAGCGCGTCACAAGTTTGATGACTGGCTCACAACAAGCGGATGAGTGGCACCCCCATCACATACGGTAAAGAGGATTTTTACTCCACCATGCAGCACTTTCTTCTTGCTCTAAAGCAGGGGTTCTTTACATGTGGTCCGGAGACTCCTGAGGGTCAGTGATGCCTACTCAGATGGTCTGCAACTGCTTAGAAAATTAAATAATGTTAACAGATGCTAAAGTGTATGTAATTAAAGAAGCAAAATGCAACATTGAAAATGTTTAAATGGTCTGTAAATGTGAGGGAACTTGAAACTTAAGACCAATAACTAAGTTGGTATCCTCTGACTGATTTGTTAGAGCATTGCAAATACATCAGATAGAATACAGTATGGACGATAGGTGGCCTCAATTGGATTTAGAAAAGCTCCACCTTGCCATTAAAATTATTTAATAATGTTGTTATTTTTATGTTTCTGAATTACATAAAATTTCTCATCATTTGTATATGTAGTTAATGAATGCTTGTTGCTTTATTTTTATATAGTGTTTTGCTGTTTAAGTCAAGTCATCAAAACTGCTTAGGCCACTGTCCCCAGATTGTAATAATGACTCAGAATGGATCCCCAAGTTCCAATAAAGATCCAGAGGAGTCCCCAGATTCCAGTAATAATAAAGTGGAAGTTCACAGAAGTCAAAAGGTTAAGAACCATTGCTTTAGAGTAGGATATTTGTTGACAGGGAGGCACAAGTGTAGAGATGTTTTTAAGCGTTAGAAACCTGGGTAGGTCACTATAAAAGATGCCTTTTTGACAGGAGCGATGGTGATTGGTTTTCACCAGTTTTATGACAGAACCACGCATGCCGGAACCATGCATGCCTTATCAACGCGGTTCGAACCACAACTGCGCCTTTACCACGCATGCCTTTACATTGCAGGCCTTTACAACAAATTTAGTTGTAAAAGCATGCTTAGTAAAGGCATATGTAGAAACGGAATGCGTGGTTCTGTCATACAACCCCCCACTAAACCTAAAAAAGTACCCCAATGAACCCCCAACCTCCCTGAGGCCCAAAACTACCCCACCCCTAATGAGTAAACTACCCTGACCCTCCACTCACCCTAAGGCCTAAAATAAAAACTACCCCAACCCGCAGCTCTGCCCTAAAAATTAAACTACCTTGACACCCCCCACCCGTCCTGAGTCCTAAAACCTTCCCCACCCCAATAACGAAACTACTCCGACCCCTCACCCACTCTCAGCACTAAACCCCCTAAAAACTAAACTACCCCAACACCTCTACCCGCCCTGAGCCCTAAAACCTTCCCCACCCCTAATAAGTAAACTACCCCAACACCCCCACCCACCCTAAGCCGTAAAAAAACCCATCCCGACCCCCTCCACCCTGCCCCAAAAAACTAACTTACCCCGACACCCACCCAGAGCCCTAAAACCGTCCCCACCCCTAAAAAGTAAACTACCCCTAATAAATAAACTTCCTCAACCCCCCTAGCCACCCTAAGCCCTAAATCCACCCCAATGCTAAACATCTACACCCAAACCCTGCCCCAACCCAACTTACCTCACCGAGTCCTCTCCTGACCCTTCCTCCTCGTCTCTCCTCCCTCTTCCTGTCCTTCCTTAAACCTTATCATCCACTTAAAAAATAAACTACCTTGCCTCTCCACCCCGCCCCTAAAAAATAAACTACCCTGACCCCCCACCACCCTAAGCCCTAAAAAAATCGACCCCAGTCTCTCGTTCCTAAAAAATAAACTTCCCCAAACCCCCATCCACCCCAAGCAATAAATCCAACCCCACTTACCCCACTGCATCCTATCCTAAACCTTTCTCATCTCCTCCCGCCCTTCCTTAATCCCTCCCCTGCCCTGAAAAATAAACTACCCTGCCCCCCACCCTAAGCCCTAAAAACAAATACCCCAAACCCCCTCACCCCGCCCCTAAATAATGAACTTCCTAATCCCCCCACCCACCCTAATCCCTAAAAGGAAAATGTTACTTACCCAGTAGACATCTGTTTGTGCATGTAGTGCTGCACATTCACATGCTTTGCTTAAGTCCGCCATCTAGTGTTGGGCTCAGAGTGTTACAAGTTGTTTTTGTACGAAGAAGGTTTTCAGGTCACGAGATCGAGTGACTCCTCCTCTCGGTGATAGTGCACATAGGCATTGAGTCCTTTGTTAGATTGTTTTCCGCAGGAGGGTGAAGTAAAGAGTGTAGAAATGTATATTGTACATATATATATATATATATATATATATATATATATATATATATATATATATATATATATATATAATAAATATATATGTATATATATATATAGATGTATATATATGCATATATATATATATATATATATATATATATATATATATATATATATATATATATATATATATATATATATAGATATATATATATATATAGAGTGAAAAGAGAAGATGTCCATGCAATATACATATATATTTACAAATAAAGTACTACAACTGTTACAGGCTTCCGGAGAGGAGGAAGGGCGCATGTGAATCTGCAACACTACATACCATAAACAGATGTCTACTGGGTAAGTAACATTTTCCATTCAATGGCATGTGTAGCTGCAGATACACATGCTTTGCATAGACTGTAAAGCAGTCCCCTCCCAAAATAAGCAGTGGCTAGCCTGTAGGAGTTGGAGTAGTTTGAAATAGTGTTTTAAGCACTGCTTGTCCAGCGTTTGCTTGCTGTCAAGATAACACAGCCCAGTAGTGTTCAGTAAATGTGTGTGGTGTAGACTATGTGGCTGTTTTACATATATCTGCCATTGGTATATTTACTAAGAACACATTGAAGCTCCTTTCATTCTAGTGGAATGTGCTTTAGGAGTGACTAGTAACTGTCTTTTAGCTTTAAGATAGCAAGTTTGAATACATTTTACAACCCATCTGGCTAAACCTTGTTTTGAAATAGGATTACCCTTGTGAGGTTGTTGAAAAGCCACCAAGAGTTGTTTGGGCTTTCTGATTTTTTTTGTTCTATCCATATAAAACATGAGAGCTCTTTTAACATCAGTGGTATGAAGAGCTCCTTCAGCAACTGAATCTGGCTGTGGAAAGAAGACTGGCAATTCCACTGACTGATTGATATGAAATGGTGAAACTACTTTTGGTAGGACCTTAGGGTTTGTCCTAAGGTCTATTTTGTTTTTGAAAGAAAGGTTCTTCTAAAGTGAATGCTTGAATCTCACTAACTCTTCTTAAAGATGTGATTGCTACTAAGAAGGCAACCTTCCATGATAAAAAAACCGAAGAGGGCAAGAATGCATGGGTTCACATGGTGTCTTTTTTTTATTTTTTTTTATTTTATTAAAAGGTAAAAACAGTACAAATATATAGTGAATATTTTCGCAATTTTTCCTTTTTCACATTAAATATTTCTGTAATGGGTACATACACGAATGCAATCTAACAACAATTTCTAGCCCATTAAGTGTGACATCATAAGCACATTCGGGATGGTAGTCTTACATCAAAGGAGCGATGAATAGGGGTGTCTTATGGGTTAAGAGTGGTGGAAGATAAAGAGAAAAGGGGGAGAAAAAGGGGGGGATTAGGAGGGTTAGGGGAGGGAGAGGGGTTGCTGAGTGTGAGGACTATTGGATATATAGGAGAGGGGGTTTTATTGTCCCCGTGTCAGTCGTTATGCTCCGTCCGTCGTGGTTTCTCTCTCGAGGACGATCGGTTTTAAGGTTTGAGCTCCCCTTTTTTTTTGGTATAGGATGACATGAGGGTAAGAGTTCTTGCCTCTATTGGGGATTGGTGTTGAGAAGCGACTGCATAGGAGAGGGGATGGTGAGGCCGTCCGTAGCGGACTGTTCATTATTACAAAGTCTTATTTTAAGTTGTACGTTCTTCTTGCGTATTTTGGTGTTCTGGAATAGGTTATATGGGGGGGACCGGGAGGAGATGTTTGCTTGCTCGATCCTGAGTCGAATGTGATTATCTAAGTGGAACAGCTGGGAAGTGAAAAAAGAGAGGGGAGAGAGTGGGGCGAACAGTCATATAGGAGAAGGAAAGAATAGGGGAGGGAGGTTTGAGAAAGTGAACGATATAGGTTATAAGGGAGGATCATTATTTCTCTCAAACCTTTGGTCATTGGCCCTCCGCCAGCTGTTTTATGACTTTGTCAAAAATGGATGCCAGACTTCCTCAAATTGTTCTGTTTGGTCCTGTAAGTTAAAGATCACTCGTTCATGGGTGGCTGTTTGATACATGGCGGTCATCCATTCTATCGGCGTGGGGGCAGTGCTAGCCCTCCAGTGCCGGAGTACACATATTTTGGCCGTGGCAAATGCGGTGTTTAGTAACCTTTTTTGGGTACGTGTTAGGGAGGGGAATAGGCGTATATCATGTAGGAGAATAAGTGATGGGGGAGTCGGGTTTGGGATCTGGATAATATCCAGCAGGGTATGACGTACTGCATCCCATAAGGGCTGAATCGTCGGACAGTGACATAGGATGTGGAGTAAGTCGCAATGGGGTTCTATGCATCTCCAGCACTTTGCATGTGTTAGCAATCCAGCCCTAAAAAGTTTGACGGGAGTCCAGTACCAATCTTGTAGAACTTTAAATAGGCAGAATTTTAGTCGGGCTTTGCGTACTCCCCTATCAAGGGCTTCTAGTATGTCTGACCATTCTTCTTCTGTGTAGGTTAACCCTAGTCTATCCTGCCATTTTAACCGTAAACGTTCAAGGAGGGGTTGCGAGTAGAGATGATTTGTTAGTTCGGCGTAAAGGCCCGCCATAACGCCTTTGTGTCGGCCCCATTTCTGAAGATAAGTAACAATGGGTGAGGTTTTACACGTCCATGGGGGAGCCCAAAGTGAGCTGAGCAAACAATGTTTGAGCTGCAGGTATCTCCATTCTTGATTACTATGGATACCGAACTCTTCCTGGAGAGAGGCGAAAGTTTGTAAGTTATTTCCGTCTATTATATGGGATACGTTATGGATTCCTGCCTCAGTCCATTGGGGCCACGAGAGGGGTCTCCCTCCTATTTTTATGTTTTTATTCCCCGCTATAGGGGCCTGGGCGTGTAGAGAGGGATGTATGTCCAGCAGGCGATGGGCTCTGCGCCATGCTGTGTCGGTAGCTTTGAGGATGGGGTTAGGCGGGGAGGGATGGTCGGTATATACCCCTCACATCGTGTGCTGCCCTCTTAGGAGTCTCTCTGTGACCACCTATTGTGGTGGATCCGGCGTATTTGGGAGAGTGTATGCTAACTGTGAAAGTTGTAAAGCTAGTGAGTATTGTTCTATTGAGGGTAGGCCTAAAGCTCCATAGGGACGTCGGGCTAGAATAGTTGCCGGCTTCAGTCTCGGGCGGAGCGAGCCCCACACAAAGGCCCTCATAGATTCGTCAATCGAACGGAGTATCGGGAGGGGTACCTGTAGGGGGAGCATGCCCAAGACGTATGTAAAGCGTGGTAATGTAGTCATTCTAACTGCTTGAGTCCTTCCCCACATCGACAGACCCAGTAATGACCATTTAGCAAAATCCAGTTTCATTTTTGATATAAGGGGATCTAGGTTATCTCTAACTATATGTTCCAGGCCTCTGTTGATATACGTTCCTAGGTATTTAAGGCGAGTTGGCTTCCATTGGAATGGCAGACCATGCACTGCTGCTCTCGTTGTCATGCGGGATAGAGGCAGTGCTTCACTTTTGTCCCAGTTTACCCGGTATCCAGATATAGGTGCAAATTCCTCTATGGTGGAAATCACATGGGCGGTCACCGCCGACAGGCCGGCGGTGCTCCAATGGGGATTCCGACCGCGGCGGTAAAGCCGCGGTCGGACCGGCAACACTGGCGGTCTCCCGCCAGTGTACCGCCGCCCCATTGAATCCTCCAAGGCGGCGCAGCTTGCTGCGCCGCCGAGGGGATTCCGACCCCCCCCTACCGCCATCCAGATCCCGGCGGTCCGACCGCCGGGATCCGGATGGCGGTAGGGGGGGTCACGGGGCCCCTGGGGGCCCCTGCAGTGCCCATGCCACTGGCATGGGCATTGCAGGGGCCCCCGTAAGAGGGCCCCTAAATGTATTTCACTGTCTGCTGCGCAGACAGTGAAATACGCGACGGGTGCAACTGCACCCGTCGCACAGCTTCCACTCCGCCGGCTCGATTCCGAGCCGGCTTCATCGTGGAAGCCTCTTTCCCGCTGGGCTGGCGGGCGGCCTGAAGGCGACCGCCCGCCAGCCCAGCGGGAAAGTCAGAATTACCGCCGCGGTCCTTCGACCGCGGAACGGTAACCTGACGGCGGGACTTTGGCGGGCGGCCTCCGCCGCCCGCCAAGGTCAGAATGAGGGCCATGGTGTCTTGTGAGTACAATGCTAAGATTCCAGGCAGGAGCTGGTGGAACTCTTGGTGGAATAATCCTTTTAAGTCCCTCCATTAAAGCCTTTAGAACAGGAATCCTAAACAGAGAAGTATGCTGTCTGTTTTGGAGGTAAGCATCAATTGCTGTTAAATGGATTTTAATAGAGGAGTTTGCAAGATTTGCTTTTTTGTAAGTGTAGCAAATAACAGACAATATCATGTACTGAAGCTTTAAGTGGCTTAATGTTTTTGGGCTGACAATAGACAAAACCTTTCCATTTAGCTGCATAACAATGTCTAGTTGTAGGTTTGCGTGCTTCCTCTAGAATATCCATACATTCAGATGGAAGCTGTAAATAGGCAAATTCTATAACTTGAGGAGCTAAATCGCCAGATGGAGCATACTTGGATTGGGATGCAGGATTTAATCTTTGTTTTGAGTCAATATGTCTGGTCTGTTTGATAGTTTGTGATGTGGTACTACAGACAGATCCAACAGTGTTGTGTACCAGTGTTGACGTGCCCATGTGGGAGCTATGAGTATCATAGTAAGGGAGGTGTGACAGATCTTGTTGACCAGAAATAGAATTAGTGGGAGAAGTGGAAAAGCATAAGCAAATGTACCTGACCAATTGATCCATAGAGCATTGCCCTTGGATTGGGGCTGCAAGTCCCTGCTGCAAACTTTGGGCATTATGGAGGCTATTACAACTTTGGAGGAGGTGTTAATCCGTCCCAAAAGTGACAGTAAAGTGACGGATATACCACCAGCCGTATTACGAGTTCCATAGGATATAATGGACTCGTAATACGGCTGGTGGTATATCCGTCACTTTACTGTCACTTTTGGTACGGATTAACACCTCCTCCAAAGTTGTAATAACCCCCTATGTGTTTTCGCTTGAGGCAAAGAGGTCTATGTCTGGGGTTCCCCACATTTGGAAGTATTGTTGAATTACCTGTGGGTGAATCTCCCATTCGTGTACTTGTTGCTGCGTCCTGCTTAAGAGGTTTGCTAGTTGATTGTGGATCCCTGGAATATACTCCTCTAATAGTTGAATGTGATTGTCAGTTGCCCACTTCCAAATTGTCTGTGCCGAAAGGGACAATTGAGATGAGTGTGCCGCCCCTTGTTTTTGCAGATAATACATTGTGGTCATGTTGTCTGTCCTTATTAACACTGTGTGTGATTTGTGTGTGAAAAGCTTTGAGTGTTAGGAACACTGCTAGTAATTCCAAATGGTTTATGTGATAAATTTGTTGGATTGAGTCCCATTACCCCTGTACGGTGAGGTTGTTGAGATGGGCTCCCCAACCTGTCATTGATGCATCCGTTGTGATTATGGTCTGTGGCACAGGGTTCTGAAAGGGCCGCCCCTTTAATAAGTTGGTGTGATTCCACCATTACAGAGAGTGATACGTCTTGTGGTCCAACAACACTAGATCTTTAATGTGACCCTGTGCCTGAGACCATTGCTGGGAAAGACACTGTTGTAGTGGTCTCATGCGTAGGTGTGCATTGGGTACTATTGCTATGCATGAGGCCATCATTCCCAATAGTTTCATGACCAACTACACTGTTTAAGTGTGTTTGTATTGTAGTTGAGATATGAGATTGTGAAATGCTTTAATCCTCACTGGGTTTGGGTATGCTAATCCTGATTGAGTGTTCAGAATTGCTCCTAGATACGGTTGTATTTGAGCTGTCTGCAGGTGAGATTTTTGATGATTGTGAATCCTAGGTTGTGTAGGGTGTCCACTGTATACTGTGTATGCTGTTGACAGATTTGAATTGTACTGGCTTTTATGAGCCACTCATCCAGATACAGAAAGACACATATGTGTTGTCTTCTGAGGAATGCTGCAACTACTGCTAGGCATTTGGTGTATACCCTCGGTGCTGTTGTTACTCCAAATGGTAGTACTTTGAATTGGTAGCACTTTCCCGCTATAACAAATCTTAGATACTTTCGATGTGCTGGATGTATGGGAATGTGGAAATAAGCATCTAATGTGGTCGTGTAATCTTGTTTCTGTAGTAGGGGAATGATGTCTTGTAGAGTGACCATGTGAAAGTGTTCTGAAAGAATGTACTGATTGAGGGGTCCGCTATCTAAGATTGGTCTGAGAGTACTATCTTTCTTTGGTATGATGAAGCATAGTGAATAGACTCCTGACCCTTGTTGGGAGAGCGGTACCATCTCTATGGCACCTTTGAGTAGTTTGTGTTGAGGAGATGTATGCTGTGTGGGGATGTGTAAGAATTCACCGTTTTGTTAACCTCTTTGGGTGAATTATTTACCTTTACCTATATAATTATATCCTCTGAAAGAGCCTCTGAAGGAAACTCTGTTGTAAAAGTATGGCCCTTGTTTTTGTTGGGATGTGGATGGTTTTGTGGTTGATGATTTCAAACCACCCCTAATCTGTGGCCTACGAAACGTTCCCCAGTAGGTGTAGCGTACAATGCACCCATAGCTTTAGCTCTTTCACATTCCTTTTTTAGCTTCTCTATTGTGGTATCAACCTCTGCCCCAAATAGATGTTGTTTAACAAAGGGCATATGCAATACTGCCTGTTGTATTTCTGGCTTAAAACCTGAAGCCCTTAACCACGCGTGTCTTCTAATGATGATACTGGTGTTGATACCCCTTGCTGCTCTATCTGCTGCATCTATAGCAGATCTGATTTGGTTACTGGAAATAGCCTGCCATTCCGCTACTATTTGTTGTGCCTTTTTTTGATGTTCTGGTGGAAGGTACTGTAACAAATTTTCCATTTGTCCCCAATGAGCCCTATCATATCTTGCCCTATCATATCTTGCAGTCCTCCAATGGTTAGCAGCTTGAGTTACTACTCTTTTACTTGCTGCATCAAACTTGCGACTTTTCTTGTCTAGAGGAGGAGCATCCACTGTAGATTGGCTATTGGTCCTCATTCTTGCTGCACTGACCATAATAGAGTCAGGCAGTAATTATGTTCTAATAACAACCATATCCGAGGGTGCAGGTTTCTACTTTGTATTCACCCTGGGTGTAATGATTCTGGATTTTACTGGTTCTTTGAAAATATCCTCTGCATGTTTACGCATGCCTAGAAGCATAGGGAGACACTGATGCTCTTTATGAGTAGAGGTTACGGTATCAAATAAAAAATCATCCTCAAGAGGATTTATCTGTAGTTGCACATTATGATACGCAGCTGCTCTAGCTATAACCTATTGTAAGCAGTGGTATTTTCCGGGGCAGAGGGCCTTGCAGGGTATAAATCAGGATCATTTGGAGTAATGGGATCTGTGTCGTATATATCCCATTGATCTATATCCTTTTGAGTGTTGTATAAATTATCCTTATGTGGTGAAACAGGGGATTGTGGAGAAAATGGTGTAGGTGAAGATGGTGGATTATCTGGTGGTGGAGAAGCAGAATGTAAAGGAGAATGTGGTGGTAAAGGCTGGTGTGATGTCTTTGGTGTCTCCTTTTGTTTAAATATTTTAGCAGGTGGAGGTCCAGCTTCTGAAGATTCTTGAAAAGTAAATTTTCTTTTGATTGTTGGAGGAGGAGAGGCTATAATCCTTCCTGTGTCCTTATGTATATGGATCTTTTGCTGCTTAGCGCCCATTACCTCCAATATGGGCCTTATTTCTGAAGACTCTTTAGCAAATGGAGCATATTTACTATCAATAGGTTTCAGCTCTGAAAGGTTGGATACAGAATGCTTGAGTCGTTCCAAGAATGTCGGCTCCAAAAGTATTGTCACTTTTTTTGGCTCTGAGGTGGAAGTCTCCGATTTTCGGCTCGGCTCTGAAACAGGTGTGGCAAACTGTTTGCTCGGTGCCGAATGCACTTTGGTCTTTTGGTTCAGTGCCGAACCCGAGAGTTGGTCATCCGACTGTATTTATCGGGTCCGACCATGGCTGGCAAACAGTGGGGGACCCAAGACCAGTGTAGAAGTCATTTTAATTGTCTTTTGGTATTGGGAGGGGGCCGATGTACTCACGTACTGCGCTGGTGGGATGGGTTGGCTGTTGACATCGGAATCTTGATCTGAATTGGAGTCTGCGATGGAAACGTCGCATGGTGTGCCAATTTCTCTTGTGCATGTTCATCCCCTAAGATGTCGGGTGTATGTTCTGACGACTTGGACACCATCTCCAATCAAAGCGCTCTTTGATCCCCAAGAGTCTTTTTGGAATGAAATGACTGGCAAGCGTTGCAGTTCTCTTCTCTGTGATTCAAAGAGAGACAGAGATTGTACACTGAATGCTGATCGGTGTATGAAAACTTGGCGTGACACTGAGGGCAAAAGCGAAACGGAGTCTGTTCCATCAGCTTAACATTGTTCGACTACAACACGTCAAAGTAGGCCCATAAAGGGCGAGGTCGTCCCAAAGGAGATCGAATATAAGATTGGAAAACTCGATTGAAAACTATAACAACGTTTATAGAGAAGAAGAGAGAAGTTCAGATAGTACCGAACCGAGATCTACAGGAGTGAGAGAAAACATGCCTGAACCCCACGGCGGAAAGAAAACAATCTAACAAAGCACTCGATGCCCAGGGACACTATCACTGAGAGGAGGAGTCACTCGATCATGTGACTCGAAAACCTTCTTAGAAAAAAAACAGCTTGTAACACTCCAAGCCCAACACTAGATGGCTGACTTATGTAAAGAATGTGTATCTGCAGCTACACAATGCCATTGAACACTAAGCTTCCCCAAACCACCACTCTGCCCCTAAAAGAAAAAAATAGCCCGGAACCCCAACCCACCCTAAGCCCTTCATCCACCTCACCCCGTCCCTAAAACTACCCCTCAACCCTGCCCCAGCCCTATTTACCTCACAGTGTCCTCTCCTAATCCACTAGACTGCCCTCTGCCTTTTTCTCTGCCTTAACCATGCATATGAGTAGTAATGCACATGCGTGGTTAAGGTAGAGGAAAAGGCAGTCATTGTTCCGGCAAGCGTTGTTCCGCTTGTGTGGGAAACGTTTGCATTGTTTGCAACACGTTGTGTAGGACATTTACAGTATTCATGTAGCCTTAACCCCAACTCTGACATGCAGGTTTTGGTACATAGAGGTTTTAGCTGAGAGACGCTGAATTCTGTGCCAAACTATGTATGGAGGAAAATATTCAGTTATTTTAAGACAAAGCCAAAGTGGATTCCACCAAGTAAGTTCGAAGCAAGAGATTCATCTTTAAAGAACAGATTGCAGGACATTTGGAATGAACCCATAGAGACCCACTGTGACACTGAGATAACTGACATGAAGACTCCACTTGCTGAAAGGTCAGTGAGGCACGGCAGACTTGATTAGCACCATTTACATGACCTATATCCAAGTGGAGAGGAAAAGTAAGATACATTCGCCTTGTTGATGAACTGATCAAAAGGCCCCCATGTGAAATGAGTGAGTTGTGGATTGGGACGAGCACTAGTGGGAGATGAAGAAGGTATAAAGGGGGTTTTCAGGATTATTTCCAGTATCTCTGTGAACAAAAGAACTAACAAGGAAACAAACTAATACACGATGTCTGGTAGGAATAAACTTGTAGGCAACAATGAATGTAGATCAAGAGGGGTTAAATACCCCAGTGATGCCGGAAGACTGCTTTCAGTTTTCGACAATGTGTTTTTACAGGGAATACTGCCTTTCCCCACATGACGCACTGACTTTACTGTTGTCTAAGCTTGACAAAAATCCTTAGTCTTGTGGCTCATACAAGTCCTTGTTGCCCATTAATCAATGCTAAGATCCTAACAAACGTGCTTGTGTTTCGATTGGCAGCTTGATGCCACAACTCATTTAGCCAGATCAGTAAGGGTCCATACGTGGCAGAAACACAATTGCCAGCCCCAAGAGGCTATGTTTTTTACTGGATGTCCACAGTGAGAAAGGCCCTCTATTGGTATTGTTAAGACGGGATATTCAGGAAGCGATTCATACTTTGGCTTGCAGTATAATGGCTCAAGCTCTGATGTATCTGTAGCTCGGTGAAACATTTCTTACATGAATGAACCAGCTATGTGCTTTGCAGTAGCCTGAGTAAAAAAACAAAAAAAATGATCTGCATCCTTTGGGGATATCCCTGGGTACTCACCTAGTGTGCCCTCTGCCCTTTTTGAAGTGTGCTCAGGTAGCAGAGCAAGTGGCCTGTGCTGCTACACATATACTATGCCTTATGCAACTGATAACTACAATGTTCTGTTACTTACTTCACATAATGAGGATGATGTACACATTTCAATTACTATCAATGACATGGAAGCCTGGGACCTGACAGTGGAATTTATGATGGTCTCAGCATGGGGCTTAACTGGAATAAATCAAACCTGCTTTCACTACCTTCCTTGATAAGTGGCATTTAGATAGATTACCTAGCAGGATGATTATTGAGCCGTTGCAGGTCCGAGATGCATGGCGGTGCTCGGATTCTAAGGAACTAATTCTGAGTAAAAAGAAGAAAAAACACAACAGAAACAAAAACAGACGGAGGGGGGGCCCCTAATAAAGAAAATAAATCACACTATGCTTAAGCTTCAATCCCCCCCCTAATATAAAAAACCCATGGTTCAACGTAATTTTCCACCACTATTGCTGTCACTTAATTGCCGCAAATATTCCCCTGCTTTAATTTCAGACAGGAAAGTCTGTGTTGTTGCTTTATAGATGATTTTTAGCCGAGCCGGACTTAGAAGATAAGCCTTCACCCCTGCCTCCTGAAAAGGTACAATCAGCTGTCTCAGCCACCATCGTCTCTCTACAGTAGCAGGTAAAAAGTCTGGTCTGGAAAAAAAGGATACTTCTTCTACATTTCCCACACTATGTAAGCCCTGGTGTTTTGCCCCTCCAGCCCCTCCTCTATGCCCAGGATCCGGAGGTTGTTCCGTCGCTGATGGTTCTCTGCATCTTCTAATTTCCACTGCATGTCCAAAATTTGTTGTTCCTGTGTGGCCGTCTGTTTAGCTGTAGCCTTAACCTCTGTCTCCAGCGCATCAGTGCAGCTCTCCATTGAGGTAATGCGAGTACTTATATCATGGCAAGACTTCACCACTCTTAATGGAGGACTGTAGTTGTTTGATCACAATTTTAGCCTTCCTGCTCTCTTTTTGTGCTTGCTCGTGATTGTGTACCATTGTACGGTAAATTAATTCCAGCGAGGGGCCACCGGGCTGTTCTGAGGGCCCAATTGTTAATCCTGTTGAGGTATCATCAGAAATGCAGATTTTTGAGAATGCTTGCTGGGTGGCCGTACAGTCCCACTGAAGTTCACCTACACCTTCTTGGTCATTTGGCTGCGCCCCCCTGGGCATTATCCCCGGGTTACCACCATTGCTGAATTGATCAATCAATTTCCTTCTACAAGTCAATTTATTCGATCCCCAAATGCTAGCAGCAGAGCTGCATTCTGAGTCAATGTCAGTTAATGGGGTCTCTTCATCTGATTCCTTTGACTGGTCAGAGAGAGAGAAAAAGCTCTCTACAGTGTCCGCTTGTCCAGTATCGCCTATAGCCCCCAATAGTTTATCCTCCTTCCCCCCGCGACTGGTGCTCAGTGCTCTAGATTTAGATATTGGTTGGAACCTTTCTGCATCAGTGGTCCCTTGTAATGTCTCGTTTTGAGCTGAGCTGCTAATCCCTGCTCCCTTGATAGTCTCCCCCATGTCAGCATTCCCCTCCATCAGTAGCCAGGGGCCTATTCTATTGACATCCCGCGGGGGATACACATCACTACCCCCATATATTAAAGTTATACCTGTCCCATCCAGGCTGTCTGCTCCCCCGGCCACCATTCCTGTGGAAGCCTCCAGGTCACCGTTGCCTTCCGAGGGCCTAGCTCCTTCATTACGTAGTTCCTTTTGGGGGGGGGGGTCTGCTTTGTCCTCAATGTTTGTTTGAACATTGCGGGTACCTGTGCAACATTCCCCTGTGATTATTCCATCGTCGGAGCGCCTTGCTGTAATCCTTTTGCTTGAGCACTGGTTCGGTCCTTAGAGGGGGCAGCAGGCTGTTTGTTATCTCTCCTCCCTGCATTGGCCTCCAGACTGGGCTTCCCCCGTACCATTCGGGGAGTCTTTGTGGTCTTGGGCGCCATCAGCAGCCAGCCGAGCACCGCTGTGGCTCCATTGCGGGCGCTGCAGCCTGTGAGCAGTAAAAAGAGTAGTGGCCGACGCAGCGTGACTCCAGCGGCCGCGAGTCGAAACAAGCAGTAAACAGCACCCCTGGCTGTGCACTGCCCTCCAGATTGTTGTGCCGCGCACCATGAAGAAAACGCAGTTGCGGCGTCAAGTCCGCCTGCAATCATTCCGCACGACGTGCTTGGCCAAAAACGGAGACTGCCGTGGTATCAACGATCTAGCGGGCCAGGCTGGAAAGCTGGTCCGAATCAGCCAGATCTCCCAGCCGCCATCTTGGATCCACGGTTCTGATTTGCTGCCATTGTGGTAGGCGGGGGCTGCTGCAGTGGATACGATTTTGGGATATAGTAGGAAGTTGGCTCTGTATATACTATTTCAAAGTAAGAAATAGTGTGCACAGAGTCCAAAGGTTTCCCTTAGAGGTAAGATAGTGGCAAAAGTAGATAATTCTAATGCTCTATTTTGTGGTAGTGTGGTCGAGCAGAAGGCTTATCAGAGGGTAGTGTTAAGCATTTGTTGTACACACACAGGCAATAAATGAGGAACACACACTCAAAGACTTACTCCAGGCCAATAGGTTTTTATATTGAAAAATATATTTTCTTAGTTTATTTTAAGAACCACAGGTTCAAGATTTACATCAAACACTTTAAATGTAAGGTACTTCACTTAGATACTTTAGGAACTTTGAATGAAAACAATATCATGTACAGTCTTTGTAAAAATGGCAATAAGCTATTTTCAAAGTGGACACAGTGCAAAAATCAACAGTTCCTGGGGGAGGTAAGTACAGGTTAGATTAGGAGGTAAAGTAAAACACTTACAAGTCTCAGTCCTGGAGCATAGGCAGCCCACCGTTGGGGTTCAAGGCAACCCCAAAGTTACCACACCAGCAGTTCAGGGCCGGTCAGGTGCAGAGGTCAAAGAGGTGCCCAAAACACATAGGCCCCTATGGGGAACAGGGGTGCTCCAGTTCCAGTCTGCCAGCAGGTAAATACCCGCGTCCTCGGGGAGCAGACCAGGGGGGTTTTGTAGAGTACTGGGGGAGACACAAGTAGGCAGACAAAACACACCCTCAGCGGCACAAGGGAGGCCGGGTGCAGTGTGCAAAGCAGGCGTCGGGTTTCAGGTAGGAAACAATGGAGGGACCCGGGGGTCACTCTAGTGGTGCAGGCAGAGGGCTCAGGGGGTTCCTCTCTGGTTACTCACGGGCTCGCAGTCGCTGGGAAGTCCTCCCTGACCTGTTGGTTTTCTGCAGGTCGAGCCGGGGGCGTCGGGTGCAGAGTGTATAGTCTCATGCTTCCGGCGGGAAACATGAATTCTTTGAAAGTTGCTTCTTTGTTGCAAAGAAGTAGCTGATTTTGAACAGGGCCGCTGTTCATGGGAGTTTCTTGGTCCTGTAGTCCAGGGCAGTCCTCTGAGGCTTCAGAGGTCACCTGTCCCTGTCGGACGTGTCGCTGGAGCAAGTTTTCGAAGTTGGAGACAGGCCGGTATGGCTGGGGCCAAAGCAGTTGTCGTCTTCCTCCTTCTCTGCAGGCCTGTAGGTCAGCAGTCCATCATCTTTCTTCAGGTTGCAGGAATCTGATTTCCTGGGATCTGGGGAGCCCCTAAATACTGAATTTAGGGGTGTGTTTACGTCTGGGAGGGTAGTAGCCAATGGCTACTGACCTTGAGGGTGGCTACACCCTCTTTGTGCCTCCTCCCTGTGGGGGGGGAGGCACATCACTAATCCTATTGGGGGAATCCTCCAAACTCAACATGGAGTATTTCTCAAGGCAGGGGTCACCTCAGCTCAGGACACCTTAGGGGCCGTCCTGACTGGTGGGTGACTCCTCCTTGTTTTTCTCATTATCTCCTCCAGCCGAGCCGCCAAAAGTGGGGGCAGTGGCCGGAGGGGCGGGCATCTCGACTAGCTGGGATGCCCTGGGGCGCTGTGACAAAAAGGGTGAGCCTTTGAGGCTCCCCGTCAGGTGTTACAGTTCCTGCAGGGGGAGGTGAGAAGCACCTCCACCCAGTACAGGCTTTGTTCCTGGTCACAGAGTGACAAAGGCACTCTCCCCATGTGGCCAGCAACATGTCTGGTGTGTGGCAGGCTGGCAGAAACTGGTCAGCCTGCACTAGAAGTCGGGCAGGTATTCAGGGGGCATCTCTAAGATGCCCTCTGGGTGTATGTTACAATAAATTGCACACTGGCATCAGTGATACCAAACTTCCCAGTTTTTAGTGTAGCCAATATGGAACTGTGGAGTTCGTGTTTGACAAACTCCCAGACCATATACTGTTATGGCTACCCTGCACTTAAAATGTCTAAGGTTTTGCTTAGACACTGTAGGGGCATAGTGCTCATGCACATATGGCCTCACCTGTGGTATAGTGCACCCTGCCTTAGGGCTGTAAGGCCTGCCAGAGGGGTGACTTACCTATGCCACAGTCAGTGTGAGATTGGCATGGCACTCTGAGGGGATTGCCATGTTGACTTAGTCATTTTCTCCCCACCAGCACACACAAGCTGTGAGGCAGTGTGCATGTGCTGAGTGAGGGGTACCCAGGGTGGCATAAGACATGCTGCAGCACTTAGAGACCTTCCCTGGCATCAGGGCCCTTGGTACCAGGGGTATCAGTTACAAGGGACTTACCTGAGTGCCAGGGTTGTACCAATTGTGGAGACAAAGGGACAGTTTAGGGAAAGAACACTGGTGCTGGGGCCTGGTTAGCAGAGTCCCAGCACACTTTCAAATCATAACTTAGCAAAGGCAAAAAGTTAGGGGGTAACCATGCCAAGGAGGCATTTCCTTACAGTTATGTTTGTTTTATAAGCGGGCTGGGTTGGGGGTGGATGACTTCCATCTTATGGGCCAAGCGGCCTGGCGATCCCAGTTGTTGGGGTAGGGGCAGAAGGGTGGGAAAGGACGGGGAGGTTTATTGTTTTTGAGGGGAGGGGGCTGGGGTTGATCAGGGTGGGAGGGGGAGGGTGTAAAATGGCACACAGTGGAAAGGATGGAAGCAATGCTAGGGTTTTTGTTAATGCAGAATTTGGAAAAACTAGGTGGTTGGGGCAAGTAGGGTATAGAAGAAGATGGTTAATAATATGGGTCAGGAAAGTAAAATGTGTATAGCTACAGTGAATGTCTGCGGGCTCAATGATGGCAAAAAATGCCAGGTGGTAAAGGAAGGTTTTAAGCCTTTAAGGCCGACATTATCTGTATGCAGGAGACACATATTGCTGGAATGCAGAAGCACTTAATGGAATTTCCTGGATGGAAGCTGGTGGTGTATACATACCAGAATACAACCACTAGAGGGGTAGCTATACTTAACAGTATTACGTCTCTGGTGGTTTTAAAACAGTTTACGGAAAAAATGGGTCGGGTGGTTTGGCTGGAGTGTTTGGCTAGAGGGTCAAAATTTTGGATTTAGTTAATAGGGAGCTTGTATCTTGGGCTACCCCGATAGTAATATGTGGGGAGTTTAACATACATTTGGATAGCGAAACCCCCATTCAAGAGCAAACGATATACCAGGGTAGAAAAACCAAAGTTTTCTTGGCACTCCAGACATTAATATAAAATTATGGGCTGATCGATGCCTGGCAGAGGTGTAGGCCGCTAGAATTAGGTCATACGTTTTTTTCTTTTCCACATAAGAAATCAGTAAGGCTGGATTATTTTTTGGTGTCAGCATCTCTGCAAGAGGGGCTAAGGATTGAGAGATATCCTAGAATTATGTCAGACCACAACCCGTTGTTTTTGGTGGTAGGTTTAGAGAAGGAAGGGCCCCAAGTTAGGTCCTGGTCATTTGATAGAGCATTACTATCCGACCCAACGTATGTTCAACAAATAAGGGTGTGGATTCTGGAGTTTTTTTAGACAAATCAGGGTACCACCCCCAGCCACATAGTATGGGATACATTTAAAGCTGCTGTTAGAGGAGAGACATTGAGGTATGCAGTGAGAAAAGAGAGATTGAGCACTGAGCAATTAAAGCTAATACAGGCAAAGCTGACTGCAGCTGAGCAACGACTGGGGGAGGCGATAGGGAATAAGGTAGAGACCTCAGATATTTTACATGAAATAACTGTTACAAAAGCAGAGGCTGTAAAGATCTATTTGGAAACGGCAGCGGCTACATTTTTGTCATACCGGCAGGAATGGCTTTAAAAATAAGGCAGAAGTTAACCCACGGTCATATTAGCACACTTGAGAATGAAGCTGGCCAATTAGTCGGCCGTGGCCCCGAAAATTTAGAAGTGTTTAGACGGTTTTATCAAAACCTCTATTTGCAAGAAGTGTATCTCCAGGAGGAGGAGATATCCCAGAACATGGTGAATATTTCGTTGGGGCAGTTGCAGGAGGGGGATACAAGTGAGTTGGAAGCCCCTTTGTTAGATAAGGAAATTGGAGCAGCAATCGGCGCTCTTGCAAGTGGAAAAGCAGCAGGCTCAGATCAGATTCCCCTAGAGTTTTATAAAATATTTTTTGGGGAGTTAAGGAAGGAACTTCTAAGCCTATTTTGTTGAGTACAGACAGGGTCCCCACAACCGACCTCATGGGAAGAGGCTAATATAATAGGATTTTTTTTAAAAGGCAAGGAACCGCATTTACTGGGCTCATATTGCCCGATTTCTTTAATCATTAGCGATGCCAAAATCTATGCTAAGGTACTGGCTAGTCGACTAAGCTTAGTGATTTCTAATCTAGTATCTCTGTGGCAGCACAGGTTTATCCCTGGAAAAGGCACAGACGATCATATCAGACGCCTAATAACATTATTGGATGCCAGGGCCTTGGCTAAGCTTCTGATGGCAGTAATACTGCTTGACACGGAAAAAGCGTTTGATCGGGTGCACTGGTCTTTACTATGGACAATTCTCTGTAAAAACAATATTGATCCTAAGGCTGTTAAGCAGCTTTATCAAAACCCAACTGCCACTATGCAAGTAACAGGGCTAAAATCAGCTCCCATTATCATTCATTGAGGTACAAGACAGGGATGTCCGTGCTCACCGCTGCTGCTTGCCTTATATATTGATCCATTGATTAGGAAATTGTTAAGCAACAGTTTGATCAGACCAGTGGAACTGATAGGGGGCAGCACTAAAATACTTGCCTATGGGGACGACATTGTGGTCATTACAACCGACCCTGTGATTGCCTTAAAGGAAATAGAATATGAAGCTGCACGATTTGGAAGGGTTTCCGGTTATTTACTGAATAAAACCAAATGTCAAGTATTAGTCAATGGCTGGAGAACTATTGAGGACGAGCGCAAAAGGACCCAAGTTCAATATCTAGGAGTCAAGCTGACATCAAACCTTGATGAGACAGTAGAAATAAATCTGGCTCCGGTTTTAACAAAGGCTAAGAAGGACCTGCGCTGTATCAATAATTTACAACTTTCGTTGGTGGGACACTGTAATGTGAGAAAAATGACCTTTCTAACCAAAGTGCTTTATTTTTTCCGGACTATACCGCTAGAAATTGGGCAGGAATGGTTTAAACAAATGGAAGGATTGACTAGCAATTTTATATGGTCTTACACCAAAACACGCCGGGGTTTCCGCTATTTAATACTTCCAAGGGAGAGAGGGGGGTGGGCGCTCCCTAGTTTCAAATTATATTAATTGGCGGCCGTATTACAATATGCATAGACATTATGTTTTATGGATAGAACCATGCAAGACACTCTTCCTTCAATTTATACACTTATTTGGGGTAAGGAGGCTGATGCAATCTTCTTGCGAATTCTAGAACCTAGCTACTTCAAGAAGGTTAAATTCAAAATGATCAGAGCTGCTTTTAAGGCATGGGTGCAGGTCAAGCGCAAGATAGGCATAGGGCGGGTTTGTTATTACACACCGCCCTGGAACACACCTATGTTTTCAGAGATTTTTAAAGACAGGCATTGTATAAGATGGGTTAATCATGGGGTCCAGAAAGTGGGCGATCTTTTTCTTGAGAGTGGTCATCTAAAGACATTTGAGGATTTGAAAGCAGAATTTGCCCTGGATAGTAGAGATTTTTTTAAAATTCTTGCAGATTAGGAACTTCCTACTGACTACTTTCAAACACATCCTGTGTGGGGAAGGATGAGGCTGTTGGATGCCGTGGGTAAAGCCACAGGTTGTACTATCAGGAACTTGCACCCGCTTCTCCTAGCTTTAGTACAGGATGATGTGGCGCTGCTTGTCAAGAAATGGGAGCTGCAGGTAGGCACTAATGAGTCTGCAGTTTATGAATCCATAGACATGGCTCAAAATGTTTTATTGTCAGCTGGCCCGCAAGCTCAGCATTACAAGGTTCTGTATAATTTATACTACACACCGGCTAAGATTGCCAGCTGGGGAAGGACAGAGGGTAATACCAGTCCGCGGTGTGGTAGCTCGGAGGCAGACCCCTGCCACATGTGTATTAAGTGTGGGAAACTGTCTAGGCTCATTAACAATATATCCAAATTCTTGAAAAAAGTCCTGAAACAGAATATTAACTTAACACCTCAACTGGTGTTGTTGGGGGTTGATGAGTCTGTCTGCAAGAGTCAATCGAGATACTTTTTGTTTTTGGCAATGTCTGTATTACGTGGATGTGTGGCGTCTTATTGGCGGGAATCTGACCCCCACTTCTTGGAATCAATGGATTACAAGGCTTTTATCTGTATTTCATCTGGAATATTGCTTTTCTAGAAAAAAGGGCACTGCATCTAGAAAAAGAGGTTCCAAAATCTGGGCACCCCTGCTTTAATGGCTTCAGGGCCCCGAGAATGGATAGATAGAAAACAAAGCAACTAATGGACTCTCCTGCTTTTTTTTTCATTATAATTCGCCTGGTCTATGTATGAATAATGTTAATAACTGATATCTGGATATTTATGTACTGATCATGATTTTACCTCTGTGATGAAATTGCATATCATTGTGTGTCTAAAAATAAGAATTTTTTTTTAAAAAACTAATTCTTCTGAAGTTGCACAGAATGCCTCAAGATAATTTGACTTCTGGGAGAGTTTCCCATATTTGCTATTGGGCGATTCTTCCTGTCCAACATGGTGTGACTCCCAAAGCTACTACATATGTGATGTTATGTTGATTTGCAGTCGCGGCTTGCAGAGCTACAGGGGGCGGGGTGGCGAGTGAGGGGGGAATATTAATAAAATTAAAAAATACATTTTACAAAACATACCTGCACATCGCACGGCTGCTCATAGTTCTCCTCAGCAGCAGGCAGGTGCAGACTCCCAGCTTGCCCTGCAGCCAATCCTGATGCTGCTCAGAGCAGCGTTAGGATTGGCTGGGAGCACCCAGCCAGGGCACTCCCGGGCAAACTGGGTGCCTGTGCCTGAGACGGCCGGCCAAACACACATGCGCACTGACGCAAGTGCACAGTGCACTCCCCTCAGTGCTCGTCATCCCCAATGTCCTGCCCCTTTAACAACGAAAGGATAAAAAACTTAGGGGCATATTTATACTCTGTTTGCACCGAATTAGTGTCATTTTTTTTTACTCTAATTCGGTGCAAAACTAACTCCATATTTATACTTTGGTGCTAGACCCCTCTAGCACCAAATTTATGGAGTTAAAGTCATTTTTTGAAAGTGGAGTCCTACTTTGCCTTAATGAGATGCAAGGTAGGCGTTCCCGTGCAAAAAATGACTCTATGGCCTTAACGCCATATTTAGGGACATATTTATACTCTGCGGCATATTTATACTCTGTTTGCACCGAATTAGTGTCATTTTTTTTTTACTCTAATTCGGTGCAAAACTAACTCCATATTTATACTTTGGTGCTAGACCCATCTAGCACCAAGGCCCTGATTTAAACTTTTTTTGCACCGCATTAACGTCATTTTATGACGCAAAAGTGGCGCAAACTTACAAACTATTGGCCCTTATTTATACTTTTTGCTGCAAAACTGCACTAACTCAGTTTTGCACCAAAAAGTTTAGCACCGGCTTGCACCATTTCTGTGCACCAGCCGGGCACCATATTTATGGAATGGTGCAAGCCGGTGCAAAGGGTAGGCTAGAGTTTAAAAAAATTACTTTAGTCGGGTGGGGCTGGCAATATAGGAGAAGAGGGTTTAGCACCATAAAATGGCTTTAGGCAGGTTAGAGTGAAAAAAATGACTCTAACCAGATTAGCGTAATTTTATGGTGCTAAACCTACCATGCCACATGACTCCTGCCTTAGAAAAGGCAGGAGTCATGCCCACCACCCCAGTGGCCAGCACAGAGGACAGGGGTCCCCTGGGCATTGCCATTGCACCCGGTGCCATGTATGGGGGCCCATTTCAGGGCCCCCTATGGCACTTTCAAAAATAAAATGCACTTACCTGTACTTACCTGGGATGGGGTCCCCCATCCTCGCAGTCCCTCTAGTGTGGGTGGGGGTGCCCCAAGGCCTAGGAGGGGAACCTCTGGGCTTATTCCATGGTGTTCCACATGGAAATAGGGCCACAGGTCCCCTAACACCTGCCCTGACCCAGGTCTTAAAAAATGGGGCAAAGCAAGGTTTGCCCCATTTTTTGACCCCTCCTCCCTCCCTTGCACCATTTTTACATGGGAGTATAAATATGGTGTTAAGGCCATAGAGTAATTTTTTTGCACGGGAACGCCTACCTTGCATCTCATTAAGGCAAGGTAGGTTTTCACTTCCAAAAAATGACTTTAACTCCATAAATTTGGTGCTAGATGGGTCTTACACCAAAGTATAAATATGGAGGTAGTTTTGCACTGAATTAGAGTTTTAAAAAAATGACGCTAATTCAGTGCAAACAGTGTATAAATATGCCCCTTAGCGTCAAAAAATTATGCTAATCTGGTCAGAATCATTTATTTGACTCAAAACTGCCTAACGTCATTTTTTTTTAAATTAGCCTACCCTTTGCACCGGCTTGCACCATTCCATAAATATGGTGCCCAGCTGGTGCTAAAAAATGGTGCAAGCCGGTGCAAAACTTTTTGGGGCAAAACTGCCTTAGTGCAGTTTTGCCCCAAAAAGTATAAATAAGGCCCTTAGTTTTGTATTCTTTCGTTGTTAAAGGATTTGCAGTGGTCATCCGAGGGGGTATCCAGGAACTTGGGCAAGGTCTGTAGGTATGTGGTCTCAAGGCACTTATTTGGAGAGCCAGTCTTTAAGCTTCTTGTGGAACTCAAGACATGAGGAGGAGGCTCTGATGTGTTGAGGGAAATTATTACATGTTTTGGGTGTGATGTCTTTCAAGTATTGCCAATGCAATGGATATTCCAAAAGTATCTTTAACAAACTGGTTAGGGCACATTGTTCCTTTAATTTGAACAATTAAGATCACACTGAACAAGTTGGTGCTCGTAACCTCAGATTGTGGGTTAACACCAGTTCGAACTGCACTATGTAGTAAACTGATTTCACCTATTTCACTTGAACAAGCTACTAAAATATTAGCTAAAGCTGGGTAGCAGGAATTGTCTGTTCTGGTAATGCCCTCTAAGATGTTGGCAACTATGCCAGTCACAATGCTTAGAAGTAGTGTTCCAAATGCTGCAGCAACAGACAAAGGACAAAGGGCCATGTATATCATGGAATGCACATTATGTGATAGTTCAGTTTTTGTGGGGGGATGTAATACACCTTGGTGTTGTGTGGGAGGTGTTTAGGAATCGATGGTGACCAGCCAACTGCACAAGGAGAGCAGATTCATTACTTTTGACAAGTTTACAACTTACTCCAGAGACTTGAGAATGGGGTGCCTACAGTTTACATCCCGTGCTGCAAATAAAGGGCATTCTTGGCTGGATTTATCAAATGGCCTCTGGGTATGGTCAGATCACTGCTTCTCTGCTGAGCTTGGCCTTATGTGTCTTATGTCTTCTAAATATGCAGATTACCAAATCTTCTGAATTCTAGATCTTAGACTCACTCATTTAAAGAACCTCTCTTCAGTTTCACTTTGCTTCTTCGTCCATAAAGTTTTCCACAAACCCTTCCTATCCTCATTTCTGCAAGGCAGTCATCCAGTCCATTGTACTTTATAGGATAGACTATTGTAATTCTCTGCTGCTTGGCTTGTTTGATACTTGTTGCAGTGCCTCTATACAAAATACTGCAGCTAGATTTATGCTAGGACTCAACAAATGCACCCACATCTCTACTCATGTTGCATCTCTTAATTAGCTGCCAGACACAAATGAGCCACCTTCAATACCATGTGTACCATACCTCTTTGTCACAGGGTCTTCTACAGCTTAGGCCCTTTTTTATGTGAAGTCTTTTTACATACTGCTCCCCAAGTGCACCAATGTCATCAGTGAATAACATATTGACGTTTCCCACTGTATGTCGTTCTCACACTGGTGGCTGTGCCTTCTCAAAACTGACAGTCTAAACATGGTACTGTCATGCCTCAGATCAACGCGGCGCAAGCTGAGCATTCAGCTCGGGCACGGCCATGGTTCCTTTTTCTGCAGGCCGGGCGTGCCACTCCCCTTCTGTTCTATCTTTCCTCGTACGAGGCCCCAAATTGGCCATGGGGCCTTGGCGAGTTCTGGGTGCTGTGCTCCCTCGATTTTTGGCATGACCCCTCACTTACCTGGTGCAGCCTGTTCCTTTCTTCTTTTCTTCTTCTTTCTCCTTTTCTCCTTCCCTTTTTTTTACACTTAGCAGCCATGTTCTTCTTTATCCCAGCATGCCTTTTTTTCCACTGCATGCCTTAGGACCCTTTTCCAAAGTGGCGCCTTTCTCTATATTCTCTTATGATTCTTTCCCAATTCAATATGGTGTCTTTCTTCTCCAGTTGGTCATTTCCTGTTTTAGGGTATATAGGGAGTGTGATTCTTGTTCTCCTTGCGCTGCAACACTTCCTTTGGTGGTGATCTTCGCTCCTGTTGTTTTTTCTCCAGTTTTTTCCCTCGCTTGTTCCAGTTTCTTCCAGTGTTGTTTTCTTGTTGGAAGACTTACCTTTTTTTGCTTATTTTTGTTCCAGAGGCTTCCTGCTATAGAGGTTTTTCCCTTTGGTGGTTTTTCCTCTGGGATGACTTCTGGAGGGCACGGACTGCCTTTTGGCATTCCATCGTCAGCAGCACCCTGACTACCAGAAAGGGCCACCCTTACCTTGGTCAAAGCAGAACCTACAAAGATCAAGACCACTCTGCAGTTCCAGTTGGCCAGAGACATAAATGACGAGTAGCCAGTGACAGGACAGTCTTCCAGCCCATCTCGGCCCTTTAAATAATCACCTTAATTTAAGGAAGGACCTAAAACTGTGCATGCTGTTAATTATAGTTTTGAATCACTTTTAGTAACCTATCTTAGCAAATCTAATGTGAGGAAACCCTGAGCCTATGTGATACCACACTTAAAAAAATTATATTAAAAGATATCTGAGATGCACATGCCGAATATGGTAATATAGGTGCAGGACGCCAGTAAAGGAGCAAGGGTGGAGGTGTATTACCGCACTATAGACTGACACTCACCCCGGATCATCTGAGGTGGCTTAGATGGAAAGTAGATCTGGTGTCATGGCTTACTGATTTGGCGTGGACTGAAGAGTGTGAACACAGAAAACACATCTCCAACAGTATAGCCTCAGATTTTTTCAGGATAAATGCCTGATCAGAACCAATATGACCACACCCAACACACACACACGTGGTCTACAAACTGAATCTTGCCAGTATCTCTGATTGTTCATGGTGTCTGGGGGAAGCAGCAAACATTTGCCCTAAGTGGGACTTCGTAGTTACATCTCAGTTTTGGAACTTTGTGGAACAGCACTTGGCTGTTTTTTTTAAATGGCATCTAATTAAATCACTCAACTCTTCCTCTTGAGGATCCTGCCAATGTAAATAAAATGTCTGTTCTAACATTAGATATTTGCGCTGGAAGTGTATTTGGTCAAATGATCTATCGCCATAACCTTCTAGGCAGTGTGACTGCTTTGTGGACTCTCTGATTGTAGAATACCATAAAGGGGATAAACAGTGCACCAGGGTTTGTGTTAAGTGATGCATTAGTGTGTTAGATGAAACCCAACCTAGTGTGTGGTATATCAGTATGTGGAAACAGTGATTGATGGCTCATGTGCTCTTTTAGAATTTGGCTTCCAAAAAACAGCTGGTGTCCTGATCTCCAAAGCTACAATTGCTCAGCTCCATTTCTAGGAGGGGCAACTTCAGGGCTTTCCACAGTGTAGCCTCAGCTGGTTCCTCCATTAAAAACACTTGACCTGACACCACGCCCACAACTGGGCTGCCAGAACACAGTGACAGGGGCCTCAACCTATCTAGCATGTGGCACTTTAACTAGAGTTCCCTGCCCAGGACCCAGGCATGGTGGCAGGGGTGTAGCTTCAAGGGGATGTTTGGAGCTTTACACACCCTAATAAATATATTCTGTAGTAAATAGTGGGGTACTGGTGCCGAAATATGGTCTGCATGCTGTTCTTAATCATCCTCTGCCATTGCATTGGTTATCTTCTCTGCTGCTCCAACCATCTGAGTCAGGGGACCAGTCATCTTTTTAGCCCTTTTCTGATCTTCCCATGTCGGCCTCATTCTTTGTGTAATAATCTTGTGCAGTGTAGGGATATACAGCCATCTGTAATCATGCCACTTTATAGATGCAGGACATACGGTTAATGAGATGAGATGGGTGGTGATAGAACAATTTACTGGGCCCATCCCAAAAGAAGAGATCTCTCAGGTATTTTTGTTTAAAAAAACAGAGATGGATGTGTACACTTCATACACACAAAAGTGGCTTAAATGACAACACTCTCTGGATAGCATTCAGTAGGAGATTAACAATCATGAACATGCCTTAATTTTGAACACTTATAGAGACTACCAGGGTCTCCCTTTTGCCCGCCCTGCCAACATTTTATCTCACCAGCTTATGAGAATATAAGTGAACCCTTTATTTCATGTGCCCACATGCACCCCTCTTTCTTTTTAATCTATCAACATTCAACACTGTTCCTCTCGTTGACAAAACTGAATTGAAACATTTTTAATAAAACAATGAGGATTAAACATGCACAGGTCTCTTCTTTCTTTTCTTAAGGTTCAATATTGTTCCTCTCCTGAACAATACCTAACTGAAGCCTTTTTCAACAAAATGATGTTAATTAAACACACACATGTCCTCACAGCTGTTCGTGTACCGTCGAGCAAACTGTGTGATGTCACACACGATTCAACATAACCATGAGAGGTCATGTGATGCACTGACGTCTTTGAGCATTTCAAAAGGGAAACAAGCACACCACACTGTAGGATGCAGGGGGCGTGGATGGTAATAGAGGTGTTTTCCACTGACCCGCACTTTTGACAAAGTAAGCAAGCCACAGCCCTTCCTAGTTTTTCACTCCGCCTCACGCGGCTTTTGTGCTTTCTGGACCATTGTAAGCAGTCACGACTTTGCTTAATCTTCAGTTTTTTCCTGCACATGCAATAGAGTGTGACTGCAGGGTATGCCCCACCATGCACCCTATGGTGCTAGTACAGACCCCAAATTGGCGTAGTCTGAGGAAATAGTCAGCCCATTTTATCAAGATTAGTACGTTGTATGTTTGTTTTGTTCTCTGCATGTTCTATCTGTATAATTAATGTTCACTTGTATCACTACCACGTTCACTGAGAATACAGTGACTACACGTTTGCAGTATTTTCACATGTGTTTTCTTACCTGCAAGAAATGAGAGTCCTCAATAAATTATTTGTATGTCTTTCTACCCTCCTGCCTCAGGTGACCGATGTGTTTTCCCGCATATATAATATTGCATGAGAGTGCACGGTTCTGAATACCTATAAAACCAGCAACAGTATAGGGAATTATTAGTAGATTCCGCTCCATACTGTTTAGATATATTTTGGTCCTGATGAAGGCTGCATGACTTCTGCGCAATTCATGATGGCTGTAACATGTAGACCATATCAGAGGACGTCGGGCCACTATTACCCTCAGGCATCCATTAACCGCTTCTGTGCCTTGGACGAGATGATCTCGTCCAAGGCTACAGTTCCCCTGTGCCTTGGACGAGATCATCTCGTCCATGGCACAGGGGAACTTGGGGGCAAGCTAGCGCGCCCCCCGTGCACCCCCCCCCCCCCAAGTCGGGGATGGAAGGGGAAGACCTTCCCCTTCCACCCCCGACCCCCCCCACCCCCCCCTGTGACGTCAGCGCGCGCACACTGATGTGTCACAGGGGCCTCCCTCGTCGCGCTGGAAGCTCTGCTTCCAGCGCGATTGAAAAAGAAATGCAAAAGCATTTCTCTTTCAATCGATGGGAGGCCCGGAGGGGCTTCAAAGGGAAGGAAAAGTATTTCCTTCCCTTTGAAGTCCCTCCGAGGGTTTCAAAAGCCGGATTGCTTGCAATCCGGCTTTTGAAACCCCACTAGACACCAGGGATTTTTTTTTTTTTATTGTTATTGACAAAAGGGAGCGACCCCTTGGGCAAGGGTCGCTCCCAGGGGGGGCATTTTTTTGAAAAGGCCTTTTCTGCCCCCCCTGGGGGCAGAAACCTCTAGGCACCAGGGACCATTTTTTTTTTTTTTTTTTTTTTTTCATTTTTTTTTTTTGGTGGGGAGCGACCCCTTAGGCAAGGGTCGCTCCCTGGGGGGGAGGGCAATTTATTTTAGGCCATTTCTGCCCCCAGGGGGGGAAGAAACCTCTAGGCGCCAGGGCAAATTTTTTTTTTGTGTTTTTTTTTTGTTGTTTCTTTTTTTTAGAGATGGGGAGCGACCCATCAGGCAAGGGTCGCTCCCCTGGGGGGCAAATTGTATTTAGACCATTTCTTCCCCCCCCTAGGGGCAGATTGGCCGATTTTAGGTCAATCTGCCCCCAAGGGGGCAGAAACCACTAGGCACCGGGGATTTGTTTTTTGGCGCCAATGTCACGCAGGGGGAGCGACCCCGTAGGCAAGGGTCTCTCCGGGGGGGGGCAAATTTATTTTAGGCCATTTCTGCCCCCCCGGGGGGACAGATCGGCCTATTGTTAGGCCGAACTGCCCCCAGGGGGGGCAGAACCCTCTAGACGCCAGGGCAATTTTTTTTTTGTGGGTTTTTTTTTTTTTGTTTCTTTTTTTAGAGATGGGGAGCGACCCATCAGGCAAGGGTCGCTCCCCTGGGGGGGGGCAAATTGTATTTAGACCATTTCTGCCCCCCTGGGGGCAGATTGGCCAATTTTAGGTCAATCTGCCCCAAGGGGGCAGAAACCACTAGGCACCGGGGATTTGTTTTTTGGTGCCAATGTCACGCAGGGGGAGCGACCCCGTAGGCAAGGGTCGCTCCCGGGGGGGGTGGAGGTTGGGGGGAGAGAAATTTATTTTAGGCCATTTCTGCCCCCCCTGGGGGCAGATCGGCCTATTATTAGAGATGGGGAGTGACCCATCAGGCAAGGGTCGCTCCCCAGGAGGGCAAATTGTATTTAGACCATTTCGGCCCCCCTGGGGGCAGATTGGCAGAGTTTAGGTCAATCTGCCCCCAAGGGGGCAGAAACCACTAGGCACCGGGGATTTGTTTTTTGGTGCCAATGTCACGCAGGGGGAGCGACCCCGTAGGCACGGGTCGCTCCCGGCGGGGGAGGGTGGGGGTTGGGGTGGCAAATTTATTTTAGGGCATTTCTGCCCCCCCCGGGGCCGGCTGAGCTACAGGCCAAACACCACAGGTAGGCACCTTGAAAAAATACCTCTGTTTTCTGTGAAAAAATATGTTGTGTCCACGTTGTGTTTTGGGCCATTTCCTTTTGTGGGCGCTAGGCCTACCCACAGAAGTGACGTACCATTTTTATCGAGAGACTTAGGGGAACGCTGGGTGGAAGGAAATTTGTGGCTCCTCTCAGATTCCAGAACTTTCTGTCACCGAAATGAGAGGAAAAAGTGTTTTTAGGGCCAAATTTTGATGTTTGCAAAGGATTCTGGGTAACATAACCTGGTCAGAGCCCCGCAAGTCACCCCATCTTGGATTCCCCTGGGTTTCTAGTTTTCAAGAATGCACTGGTTTGCTAGGTTTCCTCAGGTGTCGGCTGAGCTACAGGCCAAAATCCACAGGTAGGCACTGCTTTTTATAAAAAAATGTGATGTGTCCACATTGTGTTTTGGGCCCTTTCCTTTCGTGGGCGCTAGTCCTACCCACACAAGTGAGGTATCATTTTTATCGGGAGACTTGGGGGAACGCTGGGTAGAAGGAAATTTGTGGCTCCTCTCAGATTCCAGAACTTTCTGCCACAGAAATGTGAGTAACATGTGTATTTTTAGCCAAATTTTGAGGTTTGCAAAGGATTCTGGGCAACAGAACCTGGTCCGAGCCCCGCAAGTCACCCCTCCTTGGATTCCCCTAGGTCTCTAGTTTTCAGAAGTGCACAGGTTTGGTAGGTTTCCCTAGGTGCCGCTGAGCTAGAGGCCAAAATCTACAGGTAGGCACTTCGCAAAAAACACCTCTGTTTTTTTCCAAAATTTAGGATGTGTCCACGTTGCGCTTTGGGGTGTTTCCTGTCGCCGGCGCTAGGCCTACCCACGCAAGTGAGGTATCATTTTTATCGGGAGACTTGGGGGAACGCTGGGTGGAAGGAAATTTGTAGCTCCTCTCAGATTCCAGAACTTTCTGCCACAGAAATGTGAGGGACATGTGTTTTTTAGCCAAATTTTGAGGTTTGCAAAGGATTCTGGGTAACAGAACCTGGTCCGAGCACCGCAAGTCACCCCTCCTTGGATTCCCCTAGGTCTCTAGTTTTCAGAAATGCACAGGTTTGGTAGGTTTCCCTAGGTGCCGGCTGAGCTAGAGGCCAAAATCTACAGGTAGGCACTTCGCAAAAAACACCTCTGTTTTTTTTCCAAAATTTAGGATGTGTCCACGTTGCGCTTTGGGGTGTTTCCTGTCGCCGGCGCTAGGCCTACCCACGCAAGTGAGGTATCATTTTTATCGAGAGACTTGGGGGAACGCTGGGTGAAAGGAAATTTGTAGCTCCTCTCAGATTCCAGAACTTTCTGCCACAGAAATGTGAGGGACATGTGTTTTTTTAGCCAAATTTTGAGGTTTGCAAAGGATTCTGGGTAACAGAACCTGGTCCGAGCACCGCAAGTCACCCCTCCTTGGATTCCCCTAGGTCTCTAGTTTTCAGAAATGCACAGGTTTGGTAGGTTTCCCTAGGTGCCGGCTGAGCTAGAGGCCAAAATCTACAGGTAGGCACTTCGCAAAAAACACCTCTGTTTTTTTTCCAAAATTTAGGATGTGTCCACGTTGCGCTTTGGGGTGTTTCCTGTCGCCGGCGCTAGGCCTACCCACGCAAGTGAGGTATCATTTTTATCGGGAGACTTGGGGGAACGCTGGGTGGAAGGAAATTTGTAGCTCCTCTCAGATTCCAGAACTTTCTGCCACAGAAATGTGAGGGACATGTGTTTTTTTAGCCAAATTTTGAGGTTTGCAAAGGATTCTGGGTAACAGAACCTGGTCCGAGCCCCGCAAGTCACCCCTCCTTGGATTCCCCTAGGTCTCTAGTTTTCAGAAATGCACAGGTTTGGTAGGTTTCCCTAGGTGCCGGCTGAGCTAGAGGCCAAAATCTACAGGTAGGCACTTCGCAAAAAACACCTCTGTTTTTTTCCAAAATTTAGGATGAGTCCACGTTGCGCTTTGGGGTTTTTCCTGTCGCCGGCGCTAGGCCTACCCATGCAAGTGAGGTATCATTTTTATCGGGAGACTTGGGGGAACGCTGGGTGGAAGGAAATTTGTAGCTCCTCTCAGATTCCAGAACTTTCTGCCACAGAAATGTGAGGGACATGTGTTTTTTTAGCCAAATTTTGAGGTTTGCAAAGGATTCTGGGTAACAGAACCTGGTCCGAGCCCCGCAAGTCACCCCTCCTTGGATTCCCCTAGGTCTCTAGTTTTCAGAAATGCACAGGTTTGGTAGGTTTCCCTAGGTGCCGGCTGAGGTAGAGGCCAAAATCTACAGGTAGGCACTTCGCAAAAAACACCTCTGTTTTTTTCCAAAATTTAGGATGTGTCCACGTTGCGCTTTGGGGTGTTTCCTGTCGCCGGCGCTAGGCCTACCCACGCAAGTGAGGTATCATTTTTATCGGGAGACTTGGGGGAACGCTGGGTGGAAGGAAATTTGTAGCTCCTCTCAGATTCCAGAACTTTCTGCCACAGAAATGTGAGGGACATGTGTTTTTTTAGCCAAATTTTGAGGTTTGCAAAGGATTCTGGGTAACAGAACCTGGTCCGAGCCCCGCAAGTCACCCCTCCTTGGATTCCCCTAGGTCTCTAGTTTTCAGAAATGCACAGGTTTGGTAGGTTTCCTTAGGTGCCGGCTGAGCTAGAGGCCAAAATCTACAGGTAGGCACTTCGCAAAAAACACCTCTGTTTTCTCCGAAAATTGTCGATGTGTCCACGTTGCGCTTTGGGGCGTTTCCTGTCGCGGGCGCTAGGTCTACCCACGCAAGTGAGGTATCATTTTTATCGGGAGACTTGGGGGAACATAGATTAGCAAAACAAGTGCTATTGCCCCTTGTCTTTCTCTACATTTTTTCCTTCCAAATATAGGAGAGTGTGTAAAAAAGACATCTATTTGAGAAATTCCCTATAATTCACATGCTTGTATGGTCACCCCGGAATTCAGAGATGTGCAAATAACCACTGCTCCTCAGCACCTTATCTTGTGCCCTTTTTGGAAATGCAAAGGTTTTCTTGATAGCAATTTTTTACTCTTTATATTTCAGCAGATGAATTGCTGTATACCCGGTATAGAATGAAAACGCACTGCAGGGTGCAGCTCATTTATTGGCTCTGGGTTCCTCGGGTTCTTGATGAACCTACAAGCCCTATATATCCCCGCAACCAGAGGAGTCCAGCAGACGTAACGGTATATTGCTTTCCATAATCTGACATTGCAGGGAAAAGTTACAGAGTAAAACGTAGAGAAAAATTGATGTTTTTTTCACCTCAATTTCAATATTTTTCTTTTTCAGCTGTTATTTTCTGTAGGAAACCCTTGTAGGATCTACACAAATGACCCCTTGCTAAATTCAGAATTTTGTCTACTTTTCAGAAATGGTTAGGTTTCTGGGATCCAGCATTGGTTTCATGCCCATTCCTGTCACTGACTGGAAGGAGGCTGAAAGCACAAAAAATTGCAAAAATGGGGTATGCCCCAGTAAAATGCCAAAATTGTGTTGAAAAATTGGGTTTTCTGATTCTAGTCTGCCTGTTCCTGAAAGCTAGGAAGCTGCTGAGTTTAGCACTACAAACCCTTTGTTGATGCCATTTTCAGGGGGAAATCCACAAGCCTTCTTCTGCAGCCACTTTTTCCATTTTTTTTTTTAAAAAACGAAATTTTCACTGTATTTTGGCCAATTTCTTGGCCTCCTTCAAGGGAACCCACAAAGTCTGGGTACCTCTAGAATCCCTAGGATGTTGGAAAAAAAGGACGCAAATTTGGCTTGGTTAGCTTATGTGAACAAAAAGTTATGAGGGCCTAAGCGCGAACTGCCCCAAATAGGCAAAAAAAGGCCTGGCACAGGAGGGGGAAAAGGCCTGGCAGCGAAGGGGTTAAAGAACTAGTCTAGTACTCATTGTTTTTAATCTTATCAGGATCGTCATAATTAAATAACATTGATATGGTTACTTCCGAGACAATTCCAACTTCCCTCATCCCTACAATATCAAAGAGCTCCCAGGTCTCTGGATGAGCCAACCCTAAAGCACCCTAATTTTTGGGCAACGGTCCAATACTAACGAATGTCATGACATTTACTGGTTATGCGTGAATGGTCTCGGAATTAGAATATTTTGAACCATTCCGCCTAGGGGCGACCTTAACTTGCTTGGTTAATAATTCCAACTAGGAGATGGTACTTAGTACTTTTCCCCTCTTTTGGTCATGTGCGTTGCTCAGAGATGCTACCACTGGTTCGAAATGATCACTAATTAAATTAGGCCATTAACCTTCAATTGTTTGTTGTGTTTAACAAGTACTGCATATTTGTACGTTCTATGCGTGCATCACAAAACCCATTAAAGGCATGGACATTTTAGCAGCATGTGTTTAAAAAAAATAATCCATACATACCAAGCCACAATGGTATAATTTAGTGCAAGGATGAAGAGAGCAAAAGCGTAATGCCAGCAATAGCACATTGTAACAAACATCACGTTATTATGGTCCATTTGGTCCCATTCAGGGCCTCCGCCAGGGGGATATAATATAAAGCCAATCTATAAAAAATTAGAATGACATTTTAAAAACATCTATACTTATAGCAATTTTATTTAAGAAAAGCTGTAAACCAGCCCACTGGTACATTAGGTTTTAAACACTAACATCTTGTGACTACACAGTTTTAAAATGAACTAAAGACATCTAACAGGTTAAGCATATCACGCAGTTAGCTGCTACTGATCATCTTGCATGACACAACGCTCAATAAAGTGCATTTATTTCTTAACCTTTTTACAGCTACTCTCTTTTGGGGACATGTCAAAGTTAAACAGTTGAACGCATTTTTCCTAGATACCTCTACCTATTTTAGTGAACTAAAGAGGATCCCACAGTTGAACACCTGTTTCCCACCCTTCAACATCTGGTAAAAAAAAAAATCTGATTACACAAGTACTAGTAATGAAAAAAAATGTGAATTAAACCCCCCATAAGCTTAAAAAAGTGCAACAGGGGACCTATACACCAATCACTTGCCCCCATGGCCTGCTATGGTGCCAAGTAAGAGCATACAAAAAGTAACACAGTTTTTTAAGTCTACTTTGAAACAGACCTATATTGCCTTCTGGGGCATGGTGCTTCACAATCCTGTCATTCTGCCTCACTCATGGATGTGCGGGTATGGGTCTGCTGAATCTTCCCGATCTGCTTCTCCTGGACCATGAAAATAATACGTCTACTTCCCCCCCCCAGCCTCTCTTTGTAGCTCCCTACCTATACCACCACATTTCTGAGATAAACATAATGCCATGGAATGGAATAGAGCTGCACAGCATCCCTCGCCAGAGTCGAATTTGGGCTGCAGTCCTATATATTTATTTTTTTAATAAGAGAAAGTATTGCTATATGAATTGTAGTGTTCTTCTTGTCTCACAAAGGACTTCTGGGTAACCAGGGCTAGTGTGTGCATGACAGCCAATCTCTCTGAGTTGAGGGGTCAACACCTCAAGTCTTCACCTTCTGCCTTGTGCCAAGAAGGCTGCTTGCATGTGAGAGAGGGAAGGAGTCTGTAAGACCCTGCAGATGGAGAGATTGCCCAGAAAGACAGACCAGTGTCTCCTGGTCTCTCTACAGCTCCTAGGGTGAATCACATAGTATAGGAAATCCATACATTGTGACAAGATGGGCTGCATCTACCTTGTATCAGCCCAGGTTGGGCTGCATCTGCCATTCTGTGCGTATCAATCCAGGTTGGGCTGAATCTACTTTACCATCTGTATTGGGTCAGGTTGAGCTGCATCTACCTTGCTGTGTGTAACTGCCAGGGATAAGGATGCATCTGCTTTGCCGTATGTACTGGCCCATGTTGGGCTGCAGCTGCCTGACTGTGTGCATATCAGCCAGGGGAGAGAAGCAACTGCTTTGATATGCGCATGACGGCAGGTTGCAGCTCCAACTGCTGTGCAGAACACTAACCCAGAAGTGGGCTATGACTTCTAGGAGCACCAGCAGAGTGGTGCCAGGGTCTGCCCAGCGACACCAGACCATCTGGTGTGGCCCTACTTAGAAAAGAAGCAAGCAGCACCGACTCCCTCGGGGCACCGCTGATGCTGCACACCTCCATCTTGGTGTGACTAAGCCACCAAACTTGCACTGGAAGAAATGGAAAGGAAGAAAGACTGATTTCCTACCTACAACACTACCAGGGTAAGAGCCTTAGTAAAGAGTAGCTTTACTAGTACATTTGGTTATTGGGGAAATGTAATCTGCACATGAGCTGTACTCCATGTTTCTACCATAATTTTGCAGGAGGCACAAATCCTATTAGGATGACCTGAGTGGGAGAGAGAGCATAAAGGGTGTGTGGGGGGTGGAGGAGGTGGGAGTGTTTGAAGAAATCTAGAGAGGTCCAACACCCATATGGGAATCATGATCATGGACACCACCCTGTGTGCTGGAGTGAACTGTGTACTACTGGATACTGCTGGGAAATTAAAATGTACTTTTTCAGATTACAAGCACTGTTCTGGGTATTAAAGTTATTGTGTCTGTTGGTTGATTTACAAGTTCTGAGCTCATATACCCCACACTACCTCCCAGTGAAGCCTTTGGCCACTGAACATCACTACTCTTGAGAGTGATGTGTGGAAAGAGTTGTACTTGGCCCTGTTTTGGACAGCCACAATTTGACACCCCCCAGGATACCAGTGGCAAATGACCTTAACCGCCATAGTTATGCCCAGTATTCCTTGTCTGTCCTGTGGCCACTGTATGGGTCTGACAGTCAGTGAGTAGATGTTCTTGTAACTAATATCTACAACAGAATGGCCAGAGCCTGCACCAAGACTCTTATCTCCAAAACTCCTAATGTGGAGCAAAAGAACAATCCTCCATTTCCACTGTCAGCACTCACTTGCAGCCTAACTGATGTTATTAATGATATGTCAGCTGTGACGTGGCTGTCATTTCTAATGTCAATAGTTTAGATAGAAAATAATATGTTGAAAAGTGTTAGAAGACATTTTAGCACTGTACAACATTTAAAGGACTTATAAAGCTGTGTCTGAAATAATTCTTATATGCAGATATAGGAAAAAGCACGTGTCTCAGAATTGTCAATTAGACTGGTCTGTTGAGTTGAACACTGATATTTCAACGCATCGCTGGGAAAGTATTTAAGTTGAGTTCTGAGAGTGCAATTGAACATGTCAACTACCTCACAAAATGTTTTCACTCGCAGTACACCGGCAAGGATAAAAATCTTGAAGTCTGATGAGTGTAGGAGGTGAAAAAATGGGTTGTAATCTACAAACCCTTGCTACTCGAATGTCATATCATATCAGTATTTTCGAAATTGGTGATCGGACAAACTAGCTTAGTTGGACGTGACAAATGTGTACTTCTGAAAAAACAGTATTTTAATGTGCATTTGATATTACTAAATAAGTGCTATCTAAAGACAGTCATAATGGACAAAAACCAACTTCTTCGCAAGTGGAACGGCAGCAGCCACATATGTGTAAATTATTTAATAAAGACGCTATTAAAAACAAGCTACTCTAAACAGCGTGATTTTACTGCTCAGTGGAGACTTCAATTATTCAATCTAGTCTGAGAAAATGTTACAAGTAAATTACTTATGTCTTGAGTACATTTTGGAAATTTGTCAGCGGAATAGATTCACTATGTACTGGAAGTTAGTGCATTTGATAATGTGTAAATGTAGCTCATGTTAAAGTATAAAAACTACTATCTTCTGGTTTTATGAAATTATTTAATGTAAAAGTGTTTTTAAACTATAAACTATTTTTGTATACTATAAATTAGTGATCACATAAACTAAAAGATGAAATAATTTTCCAAAAAACCTTCCATTATGTTTTCTGTCAAATTAAACATTATGTAAGCATTCATTGTAGCTGAAAGACTGTAGTACCACTTTCAATGTTAGTTGAATGTTTTTTATTATCCCTCTATATATTTTTTCACCTGAATGATTAAATAACTTCATTTCTCTGCAATGATACTTGTAGAAAGAAGGTTGTCTTATGAGTCATCAACCATATGTGGAAAAAAGGAGCAATTTTGTGGCATTGATGATATTGATTTTCATGTGATATTTAATGTCTCCAGCAATGTTTTTTTAAATTGTGTTATTGGTGTATCAAAAGAAGTACCTTTATACATATCACAGTACCAGATACAAAAATACCAGCAAATCACTGATTTATTGAGACCAAGAGTAGTGGTGTACTCAAAAGAAAAAGCGATCACAACAATAAACCTTAAACCATCACCCCGTTACCAATTTTCAACGTATCCAACTGAAGAGTCTCGCACTGTGTAACTATCAGAGATGTCATGGAAGATGTCATTTCTGATGTAATCTCAGCCTAAAGTTGATCAAAACTATTGCAGTTACACACATTAGCAATGCAAGTCTTCACTGGTTTAAATTATTACAGTTCAAAACCTGTAATTCCACTTTCTGCATCTAGATACAGTATTTCCTGTCATACAACTGTCATGCCATGCAACTGGAGGGTGTTACTCATCACGTCCTCTCTGTCCCCCTCTCCCCTCAAAACCTCCTTTATAGCAACAGCGCAACTAGAAGATGAACACTGCCACTTTAGCCCCACATTTGCGACCCCCGGGTCCCTGTAAAATTTGCAAGGCTTGTGCAACAGTTGTGGCTTCAAGTCTTTATAGTCCATTAACCTTTTATTATAGGCGCCTTGCTTCAGGGGGTCATTGTGGTCTTTAAACATTTCATGACCCCTCACAGTGGGGCTAAGGTGTGTCCGAGAACCCTGAACTAAATTCTTGGTGGCAAATGGAAAGCGCAGAATCTGTCAACATCAGGGCAGTGCGTGCTCTACGGGTGACTAGAATGCAAAAACCTAACAATTTCAAGATAACATAATTTATGCATTGTGCTGATATGATGTTGTTTAACCTTTTGCATTGCAGAGTTTAATCTTAAAGTCTTATGTTCAGCATGCATATAAATACTGTTCACATGTTATGTACTGCTGCAGGCTTTCAGACTGTGTCAGGGTGTGGTCATTTCAAGAGCCTTCTAGAAGCTTTCCCTGGAGCATGCCTGGGTGTGGTTTGTGGGCTGGGCCAAGACTCTATATAAGGGAGCCAGCTCAGCTCCACGTGCTCACTATTCAGAGGTCCCGGTGCAGAGCAGCAGCAACTTCCAGAGCTTCTGTTCCTCCAGGCCTTGCCCTTTTCACTTAATTGGTGGTCCTAGATCAGGGCAGTAAGACGGAGGTCGGGCTGGGCTCCTGACCCCGTTATCAAAGACTCTCGAGTTTCTTGGGCCTAATCTTTGCATGATAAACAATTTTACTCTTGTGCGTGTGAATGTGCGCTTGGTCATTTCATGACATTTACATGCTGATACTCGAATCGGCAAGATGCGCAATTCTTTGCTTGTGTGTTAACTCTTGATATTCATTGTGCGCTACCATTTTATGGCATTTACAAGGTGGCATTCGAATCGGCAAGACGCGCAATTCTTTTCACGTGCTTAATTCATATTATTCATTGTGCGCTACCATTCCTTGGCAATTACATGGTGGCATTCGAATCGGCAAGAGGCGCGATTCATTTTCTTGTGCTTTAACCCTTGATATTCATTGTGCGCTACCATTCCTTGGCAGTTACATGGTGGCATTTGAATCGTCAAGACGCACAATTCTTATCTCATGCTTAATTCATGTTATTCATTGTGTGCTACCATTCCTTGGCAGTTACATGGTGGCATTCGAATCGGCAAGACGCGCAATTCTTTTCTCGTGCTTAATTCATGTTATTCATTGTGCGCTACCATTCCTTGGCAGTTACATGGTGGCATCCGAATCGGCAAGATGCGCGATTTGTTTTCTTGTGCTTTCACCCTTGATATTCATTGTGCGCTACCATTCCTTGGCAGTTACATGGTGGCATTCGAATCGGCAAGACACGCGATTCATTTTCTTGTGCTTTAACCCTTGATATTAATTGTGTGCTACCATTCCTTGGCAGTTACATGGTGGTACTCGAATCAGCAAGACGCGCGATTCATTTCCTGTGTGTAATTTATGTTACTCATTGTACGCTACCATTTCCTGACATTTATTTGGCGACATTCGAATCGGCAAGCCGCGCGATTCCTTTCCTGTGTTTAAAATCACGGTGTTCAATATGCGCTACCATTTTAAGACATTTACTTGGTGGCTTTCGAGTTGGCAAGTCGCGTGATTTATTTCTCGAGTCTAATTTGTGCTATTCATGGTGCACAATCATTCTATGGTATTTACTACCTATGTAAAAATCTGCAATGTGCGCAATTCATGTTCCGGCAATTTGAGAGAACAAAAAAAGCCAGAGTTCTAGATGTAATGTTGTGTGTTCCTAATGTGTTTCTCAAACACGATTCATATGACGGTTTAGACATCATTCAGATTGTTTCCTGATCCTCATGCAAAGGATAATATTTGAATTTGAAAGTTGCATTTAACCTTTCTTGATTCCTTCACAGGTATCCAGACATCTTGAAGCCTAGTCATTTTAAGTCTATGCTTAGGTTGTCCATGTTTTCAGAATGACAGTGCTTAGAGTCATAGTCTAGTATTGACTCATATGATGTAATCTTGATATTGTGTGTTTTAACCTTTTTGCTTCCTACAGGTCTCTTTCCCAGCTGTTCCGTTCCTAATCCCCTTTTTCCCCACTTGGACTCTCTTAGACTCTGTGACAATTCTAATCAGAGTATTGGAGCTGTCTTGTGGTGGAAGTGTTGGGAACGTGCACAGACCCCGAGGATCTGGTGACTCTGACAGAACCTAAAAGTCTTGCATGATCTCACAAGATCTCATGGTGCTGGGGAAATGGTATGACAGTGACCATAAGATTAATAACATGTCTTCCCTTCTGCAAAACAGGATCTCAGCTCTGCATTCAAGAACATTCCCTTTTCTCCAAAACTACCAGGGAGTTCCCAGTCCGTTTGCTAGATGGCAGGCCTCTGATCTTCTTTGGACAAGGTCGGATAGTTCATCTTTCTAATAGTCCCGACTATTGTAAGAAGGCTTGTCTTCTATCATACTCATGTCTAACACTCGCTCACCGATTGCAGGTTCTATTCCCTTGCATCCTTTGCTAATCCTCTGTCCTCTAATCTTGTCGTGGTCCACCATATTTTGACTTGTGCCTGCCACACCAAAGACTGGGTGAGTTTGGATACAATTCTGCTCCCTGGTATTCTAGTTCCCTATCATTGATTCCCTTCCTCAGGTCACCTACCTGACACAGAGAGCTATCCAAAGAAATCTGTACAGATCTGGCACTGGCACTGACAGTGCTTCTAGTCATCAGGGGAAGCCACAGTGGTCTGTGAGCACCACAACCAAAATACTAGCACACTGACCCCCAAAAGAATGCACAAACCAACCAGCATCTGCTACAGAACCTACGGGACTCAACAGAGGACAAAGGTTTGCACTGAGGTCATCATCAATGAAAATAAGACTGAGTAAAATTTGTGCCAAACCCTTGATTGTAAAACTGCATTTCCATTTTTTTTTACACTTACCATCGCACTCTGAATGAGGCATCCAGTGTCTGTCGAATCTATGTCTATGCCCCCTTTCCATGTTTTTATTCATTGTTTCCGGGGCATTTCTGTAGGTCTTCCTCATTAACTTAACTTAATTCTAAATATTGGCGTGCCTTTCTGGGAGTACTCGGGGAGTCCTGTGATAGACTCCTCTAAGTTTTCTTGCTTATCATGTAGTATGATTGTTGTTCAGAAACTGGCCCACATGGCCCATAATCCTCCCCGACTTCATTAACCGTTTGCTGCCTATCTCCGTTTTGGAGAGTATTTTTTGCTAGCATAGTCCAAAAATGGTGAAAGAACAGTATAGGAGCAATGAGTATTAACCCTTGGCTCCTTCACTTGGGCCATGTAGTCGATTAGTAGTTCTTCCAACATAAGTAGTTTTAGCCTAACCTTTAGTGAGTTGTTCTTTTCCTTCTTTCTTCCTCTGTCCATTGTGCTCCAAATTGCAACTGTGAGACTAGGAAATAAGCTTCAATAATAGTTAGTGTCACCATTCCCTTCTCACATTAAGCACTTAGGAGTTTTTGATTTAGCCGCTCCTTACACTAGGTTTGGCAGTAACTTAGCTAATGGTCTTAAGGAATTTGGACAAAGAGAACGACCATTTTTCTTATAACTACTTTCCTCACAAATGAAAGTGAAGCCTGAAATAAATTAGTTTCTCAGGGCTTGCATTTTATTTTTATGTGCAAATACGCCATTGACTCCCAAGTCCCTGAACCAACTCAGTATGTGCAAATTTGTGATATCCCACTGGATCCCCCACCAAGCCTCCTAATGGGAACAGAAAAGAAAATTTTTCTATTGAAAAACCAAATATGAGCCTCTTAAGTAGAAGGTTCGCCCTCTGCGTAATAAAGTACAATAACAAACACCCTTGTTTTGTACCTCTCAATATATCCCTGGTTTTAGATACTTACTGCATTACTCACACTGTGGGTTTAGGGCAAGTATACAATGGCTTTATTCAATTATCACAGTTCATGTGGCCTAACATCCTAAGGAGGCAGTACAAACTCAAAGGGTCAACGGCTATCTCTTACAGTTTATTCTACTTCTTCCATTGTCCTATATAGGCTTTTTATATTCTTAGTAGTGTTCCTGCCAGAACATATCCCGACTGGTCTGAGTTGACCTTGATTCCCAAATAACCAGAGAAATCTCATCACACTACTATTTTACATGAAATTTTGCAGTTAGTGATCAGCATCAAGATCAGCTTATACGATGCCTATGCTAGTGCAGATGTTTATGTATTTTGAATAATACGTTTATGTAGAAAATGTAATAACGTAGAAAAATAATGCATGCATTTGAAAATGTGTTTACAAAGAATGGCCACCAATGTTAATGAAGTGTACTAATCAATAATTAATACTTATGAAATATTGAATATATGTTGGACTAATGCAGTAATATGTCATACTGAGGGTTATGAAGTATGCTTTAGTTTATTAATCATAGGCCTTAACTTAGCGAGTGTCTTGCCTATTTGCCAGGCCTCATGTAAAGCTGTATTTCTTAGCGTTTAATAAAAATGCTGACCAAGTGAATTAAACTGTGAAATGCCTATTGTAATGTTTAAATGTGCTCATAACGGAAGCTTTTCGTGTGAACTGACTGCTAAAAGATTATGTTTTTGCTAATGCAACATTTTATGTGTAATGTGTGTGGGACTGACTTTCCCAGGACAAGAACAATAAAGATACTGACTAGAGTAGAAGCTGCAACAATATTGTTACCTGACAAGCTGGCTGATGAGGACATCGCAAAACAAACCAATCAACAATATGAGAATGGAGAAATATTAGAATTCATAGATTTGAGATTTTAGTTTTATTGGACAGAGTGCAAACATACGATTAACTTACCAATAGGGATTTAGGGGATAGTTTAGGTAACTTTAATATAACAACACTGCAGAGAGAGAAGACAGTCATTCATTTTGAGAGAAGACAGCCCATTTCCCATTTTCTTCCTCACCGAGAGGTTACTATTTTCTTGTGTGTCTTTACTAGAGACATGCTTAACTTTAATGCTTAATGACTTTGCCCTTTTAATTTCTGATGCTGAAGCCTGATGCTTTGCTGATTGACTGATGTCCTGAGGACGAAGACTATTTCTGCTTTGCTGATCCACCCTGAGGATAGGTATATTTCGAACTGTGATTATCATGCATATTTTCTTTTTCTTTCTAGGTGCCAACTGCGCTATTTTGGTAGAGCCATAGTTAGAATTTTTTCAAAATTTGTGTTACTAAATTGTTTTGCATTAAGGATCCTCACTTATTATAACAGGGACTAATGCTTGATGAATTTCTCTGCTGAATTCCATGTATGTTACATAGTTGACTTTGTTATTGATTTGCACCATAACTTTAGAATGCATTGCAGTTCAAGCTTTGATTAGATTGTGTTTCTTCCGCCGCTTTGGACAACCAGTGTTGTTTCTGTATGCATTTCATTTGATTTTGAGATTAATCTACATGAGTTTAGCATTGTTAATCTAGGGAAATAAACATTCTAAACCTTTACTAAAGGTGTGGTTATTCATGACTGAAAGGTTACGGTGCCTGACAATTACTGACTCCATTGATTATTGATTTTATTGATTACTAATGATTGTTGAGTATTGTGTATTAATTATGTACTGGATCTATGGTAAGAACATCTTAATTGCGAGTCAAAAGGTTAATCGACCTAGTCGCGTCCCTTTGTAAGTTTACTTATTAAGGTTAGGCACGCTAACACCTCCTAAGCCATACCTCTATTAGGATTCAGAGATAGTAAGGCTGGCAGAAAGTCATTTTCCATAGAGTACTCGTACAGCTGAGTCAGAGTGAGGTCAGTACATCTAATAGGCAATGTGAAACTCTTCTGTAAGCCCATCTCTTGTGCATTCTCTTTAGCTCTCAAGTGTGGAACTTCAGCCTTCTCCTGTAACTGTCTTCTCTAGATGCGGAAGGGGCACTTAACTCTTTATAAAATGTCTCTGCTATTTGCTTCTTTGCATGCAATAAATTACTATCTCCTCGATTCACTCTGGCAATTAAATGTCCTGAGTCATGACTGTTAGCCTACACTTGTTATCAATCTCTGCATGCTGTTTCACCCATATGCACTGTAATCAAGTTCAAACTGCACGCTAGTGATTCTCTTTTCCCTTCCTATTTGTCACGCTTCAAGGTCTATCACAATATCAAGGTATCAAGCCTACCCAAAGGCTTGTAATTGTGGCAGCTGATGTTGGTGCAAAATTAACTTGTGAGTAAATAGCCAGCCTCCCAGGAGCAACAATGTTGCCTTGGGAAAAGATTTCATGCAACATAGCGAGGTGTCTCCCTGGTGCACACTCATGAGTTACAGGAGCATACAAACATCTTCTGCCACATACAAAAGTGCAGAAAAGTCCTCCACTCAAAATGGTAACCACAAACAGACAGTCTCAACATTAGGAAGATGAAGAAATCCATTTGGATTGAGAAAGGTTTCTCATATTCCGAATGAGGATGTTCCCTAAAATATCAAAACCTAGCAGCAGAGGAAATCCCACGGTGGAGTGAGAGGTTCTTACCTTCAGATAAAAGCAACCACAGTGCTGCTACAAAAACCCATAGTTCCTGTTTCATGCGTCTTTGTGGCTGTTGCTGACACCATAGATGTCCAAATTGAGACATGGCCAGGGATTGGGTCGGTGTTTTCCGATCCCTCCATAAACCACTTTTTGCACAGGCATTGGAATTATGAGTTGAGTGATATTTACTGCATCCGGTGATTAACAGGTGCATTAAATATCTCACACTTTTTCACATTTTGGCAGGTGCGATAAGCACTGCAATGCTGATGTTATACCCCAGAAACTCATAATAGGTGCTCTTTATCATATTCAGTAAGGAAAATGTTACTTAGCATTTAGTGCTATAGATTCACATTTTGTGTACACTCCCGCCATCTCGTGTTGGGTTCAGACGTGTGCAAGTTGTTTTTCTTCAAATAAGTCTTTGGAGTCACAAGGTACAGCAACACCATATTTACTGGTAATGCACATGGTCAATGGCTCCATTATTTGATTGTTTTTTCCGGTCCAAGGGTGAAGATGTAAATGGAGTGCAGAGATACATAAATTACGATAAAGGATAGTAAATTCAAAAGATAAAAAAAAAAGTGTACTGTAACACCCATGGGCTTCCGGGAAGGAGGGCGGGCACATGTGAATCTACAGCACTAATTGCCACAAATGTTGGCTTACAGGGTAAGTAAAATTTTCTGTTTGTGGCATGTGTAGCTGTGCATAGATTGCAAAGCAGTGCTTCCTTAAGGTGCAGGTTAGGACAAGGATTTTGCAGAAGACTGAAAAAGTATTGGTAAGACATCCTGGCCAGCACTAGTTTGTTGGGGGGTATGACACCCACACCATAGTATTTATTAAAAGTGTGGGAAGTAGACCAAGTAGATGCTTTACAAATGTTCATCATTGGAATATTACACAAACATTGTAGCTCTGTCATTACAGAGTAGGGCCCGGGAGAGACAGGTAAAGGTGTTTTTTAAATTTTGCTTTGGCATAACAGGTGTGTATGCATTCAACCAACCAGTGTGCTATTTCTGCTTTGGTCAAAGCACATCCTTTATGTGGTCTGGAGTAAGAAACAAAGAATTGTTGTGTCTTTCATAAGGGCTTGGTCGTGTCATTGTGTTACAGAAGTGCTCTTTTGACATCTAGGGTGTGAAGACCTAGTTCAGCCACTGACTGTAAATGTGAGAAGAAAACTGACAATTCTATAGTTTGATTAAAGTGGAAAGTAGAGACTACCTTAGGTAGGAACCTAGGATTAGTCCTGACATCTACCCCATCATGATGACCTTGGAAAAATGTTCCTCCTGGGTAAGAGCCTGAAGTTCACTAAACACCTGAGAGAATTGATAGCTACCTTCCAGGAAACTAACTGCAAGATGCAAAAGTGGAATGGTTCAAAAGGAGGGCCCATAAGTCTTGTTAGGACTATATTGAGGTGCCATGCCAGGGAAGGTAGGACCCTTGGTGGGATAATTATTTTGATTCCTTCCATAAAAGCTTGATAACAGGAATCCTAAAAAAAGAAGGATGTTGTCTGTTTTGATGGTAAACTGTGACAGCTGGTAGATGAAGCCTAATGGGAGTGTATGCAAGCCTGAATTCTGCTAGTGGAGCAGATAACAGACAATGGCCCTCATTACAACCCTGGCGGTCGGTGTTAAAGCAGCGGTAATACCGCCAACAGGCCAGTGGAAAAACAAATGGAATTACGACCATGTCGGAAACCGCCAACATAGACAGCCACTTTAACACTCTGACCGCCACGGCGGTAGAAACAAACACCGCGGCGATAACCGTCAACAGACAGGCGGAACCCAATGTACCGCCCACTGTATTACAACAGGCCTATCCGCCACCTTTTTCGGGGCGGAACCAACGCCATCAAAAGCACAGCGGAAACAGGACTTGGAATGGAAACCACTCACCTCTCAACACCCAACGAGGAAACAGGACGCAATGGAGCCCGAGTTACAGGTCCTGCCCATGTTGGTCTACCTCCTCTTCTACCAGGAGCAGCAAAGACGCCGGCGATGACCACGGTCAGTACTGCACCTAGCACACAGGGGAGGGGGGGAGGAAAGAGAGTGTGACACACGCAACACCCCTACCCTCAACCACAACATAGACACATACACATGCAACAACATTACATTTACGCCCCTTCACCCCCTGGAAGAACGCAAGGACAAAAATAAATGATTGTAAAGAGTATAATCATCGAAGAATCAGATAGGCCAAGATAACTTTAAATCATCAGTATATACACATATGTACAGCAACTACACAAGTCTGAATAGTGTACCAATCATTGTCTGTAGACCACTGGTCCCAAAATGCATGGGCGAAGCCCACACATGATACCTTACTCGAAACGGAGAGAACACTGCTGGAGCATCAGATCGAAATAAACAGACACCTCAGGGGGAGGTGGAGGGGGGCACCTCAGACGGATGAACGGACAATGCCACTGCTCCACGAGGGGGCCCCATGCCCACTGCTTTATCCTGGGGAGTGCAAAGCCACAGTCTCTCAAGTCTCTCAAGTGGGTGGGTTGCTCACTGCTCTATCCTGGGGAGTGCAAAGCCACAGTCTCTCAAGTCTCTCAAGTGGGTGGGTTGCCCACTGCTCTCTACTGGGGAGTGCAAAGCCACAGTCACTCAAGTCTCTCAAGTGGGTGGGTTGCCCACTGCTCTATCCTGGGGAGTGCAAAGTCACAGTCTCTCAAGTCTCTCAAGTGGGTGGGTTGCCCACTGCTTTATCCTGGGGAGTGCGAAGCCACAGTCTCTCAAGTATCTCAAGTGGGTGCACTGCCCACTGCTTTATCCTGGGGAGTGCAAAGCCACAGTCTCTCAAGTTGTTGACATGTTCAACTGGTTCTGGAGGGGGCTTTGTGCCCAGAGTGCTTCATCCTGCCAAGGACTGTGTGAGTGGGTGCTGTTCTCCACTGGTTCTGGAGGGGGCTTTGTGCCCAGAGTGTTTCATCCTGACAGGGACTGGGGTAGTGGATGCTTTTCTCCACTGGTTCTGGAGGGGGCTTTGTGCCCAGAGTGCTTCATCCTGCCAAGGACTGGGGTAGTGGATGCTGTACTCCACTCGTTCTGGAGGGGGCTTTGTGCCCCGAGTGCTTCATCTTGCCAAGGACTGGGGTAGTGGATGCTTTTCTCCACTGGTTCTGGAGGGGGCTTTGTGCCCAGAGTGCTTCATCCTGCCAAGGACTGGGTGAGTGGATGCTTTTCTCCACTGGTTCTGGAGGGGGCTTGGTGCCCATAGTGCTTCATCCTGCCAAGGACTGGGTGAGTGGATGCTTTCTCCACTGGTTCTGGAGGGGGCTTTGTGCCCAAAGTGCTTCACAAGCAGTGTGGCAGGTCCCATCCCCTCAACTGGGTGTGTGTGCCACGAGATTGCTTGGGAACAGGTAGCATGATGCTCCATGGAGGCAGAGACACACTCCACCCTGCTGCGACTTTGCCTGCCACCTGCTGGTACAAACAGTGCTGGGTGTCGTGCCTCAAGTAGTCTGTGCATGGTCCAGGACGTCTCCTCCAGCCTCAGACGTCTGTCCACTGGGAATGTTAGCCATGACGGCTGTGGTGGCACTGTCCGAGCACGTTGCAGGATGGGTGGCGGTGGTTGTTGCGGAGTCTGTGGCGGAGATGCTGCTGGTGGTGAATGTGTCAGAACCTATGGAGGGAGACAGCAGGACGTCTCCTGCTGCCTCAGATGGCTGCCCACTGGGGATGATGCTGGGGACTGTTGCTGAGGCAGCAGACATGCAGGTGGCAGTGCAGGTGGTGGTGTCCACCACCGTACAGATTGTTGTTCTGGTTGCCAGCGGGGGTGACTCTAGTCCCTCAGCCGGAGGCTCTGTGCCCTGTCCTGACTTCCCTTTGCCCTTGTGTCCCTTCCCCACCTTGGATGTCGCTGCTGGTCCATTGGCACTGTTCCCGTTTGCCTTGGAGGAGGCCTTGCTGGGTGGTTGGTGCGGCTTCTCCCTACGGCATGTGGGCACCTTCTTCACCTTGGCAGGTGGCGGAATGGGATGATCCTTGGCCTCGCTGGGTTGCACACTGGCAGCCCTGATGGGTGCCGCCAGCGATGTGATCGGACTTGCTGGAGGATTTGATGGCTGAGGTGCTGGGCTGGGACCTGGACATCCTGGCCCTAGGGGAAGGACGGGGAGGGAGGTATAGGGAAGAGGTCAGTGTTAGCCAGGAAACGTTTTTTAGACACTCTGGGACAGGAAGATGGAGGGGGTTTGGGAGTGGAGGAAGAGGGAGTGGTTGGAGGAGGTGTACGTCTGCTGAATTTGGGTGAAGGTGCATCGGCCGGAGGCTGTTGTGAGGTGGATGTCTGTTGGGTGGGTGTGTGCCTGCGTTTGTGTAGTTTGGGAGGAGGGCTCACAGACACACTGGGAGGGGACACAGGGGACGTTTGCATGGTAGTGGGGTGGTGAGTGCACGTGAGCAGTGTGTGGTGATGGGCGTGCTGGTGATGGAGGTAGTGGCTGAGGATGTAGTGCATGTAGGTGTGAGTGGAGATGAGACTGGGAGGGAGGAGGAGGACGTGGAGGAGGGGGACACAGTGGAGGCAGTGGATGTTGGTGTGTCTGCATGGGTATGGTGCTTGTGAGAGTGCCTGTGGGATGTGTGGTGCTTATGTTTGCCTAAGCTACTTTTGTGTGTTGATTTGGTTGAATGCTGGTCTGATGGTGTGCTTGGGATAGGGTGAGGTAGAGGGGATTGGGTCTGGGTAGTGGAAGTTGGAGGGGGAGGCTGGACACAGGGACAATGGCTGCCATCAGTGCTGAGGCCAGAGCCTGAAATGCTCTATGTTGGGCCGCCACGCCAGAATGAATGCCCTCTAGGGGCAAATGCCTCTCAACACCCTGGATGGCATTCAAAATGGTTGATTGCCCAACAGTAAGGGATCTCAGGAGGTCAATAGCCTCCTCACTGAGGGCAGCAGCGCTGACTGGGACAGGGCCTGAGGTGCCTGGGGCGAAGGAGATGCCCACCCTCCTGTGTGAGCGGGCACGGGAAATACAATGAGGGGCTGCTGGGAGGGCGGTGCTGGTATGGGGGGTGGCGGCTGTACCTGTTGTTACGGTGGGCACAGAGGTGCCTGCCACCGCAAGGGAGCTCCCATCAGAGGAGGAGTCGCTGTCTCTGGTGTCTGCTCCTGTCCCCGTTGTGGAGCTCCCCTCGCCCTCCGTCCCACTGGTGCCTTCAGACTTTGTAAATTCACCCTCCAGGGCCAAGTGGGTTGCAGCTCCCTCCTGCTCCAGTGCCAATGCTCCTCCACCAGATAATGCTAATGCACACAGGGACAGGGTGACAAAACAAAAAGGGGGGGAAAGACAGAAGAGACACATGGTAAATTCCTGCAACACCACTACCGTTGGCGGACGCAATACACAGGGAGCATACCTATGCACTAGCTCATGCACTAACAGTGCAGGGGAAAAGCACATGCCCATGGGGGACTCTGCCTAGATCTATTTAATGCACAGCTGGAACCCATAGGTTGATTATGTGTAGAGGCAACTACCATCTTTGGGGTTGTAGTGGCACTGAGCCTGCCTAACAATAGATGTACCTTGGTGCGTCTGCCCTGCCCTAGGGGAACCCACAGCCCACCTCCCCCACCAAGACACCTCGTCAAGCGCACTGAGTCAGCTGAATAAGACTGTTCTCACCCCCTAGTGGCTGCTGTGGTGCCCTGAAGTGCCCATCCAACTCAGGATATGCCACCGCCAGGATCCGGTACATCAGGGGGGTCATGGTGCGACGGGCACCCCTTCCACGTTGGGAGGCCATCCCCAGCTGGGCCTCTGCCTCTTCTTGCTCCAGCGGCACAGGTCCTCCCATCTTTTCTGGCAATGGGTTTTCCGTCTATGGTAGACCCCCAGGGTCCGCACTTCCTTGGCGATAGCATGCCAAATACCCTTCTTCTGGTGGGCGCTGAACTATAGGAATAGTGAAGTAAAAATGGATGTTACTCCCCTGTCGAGTTCTACACACTCATTGGCCACAAACCTCCCACCCTGGGCCAGAAAAACATACACTCACCATCCTCACATGCTGGCCTGTGCCCCCGTCTCTTCCATCCACGACAATCCATACAGTCATATGCCATCCACCATGCACACAGTTTACTCACCTGTTTTTCTGGTGGACTGTAGAGTTGTGTGTACTGGGGGAGGACCCCAATAACCAGTTCCTCCAACTCCTCCGCAGTGAAGGCAGGGGCCCTTTCCCCAGACACTGTAGCCATTGTCGCTTCCAGACTCAGGTCACAGCAGCACTTGCAGTGTAGGCCCTCTCCTGTTGAAGGTCAGGTATCAAGTGTGTGAACAGATAGAAAATGGTGGTCACGTCCGCGGCGGTGCGGACTGTCACCGCCGGCGTACATCGTCATTGGCTCCTAGAACACATAGGGCCCAATGATAACCAATACTGAATTGCGCAGCTGTCTTCGACCGCCTACCACGATGCTGACAACACCAGCGCAGTTACCTCATTTCCCCTTGTCCCTCTTTACAGGTCAGGCAGCCGCCATTTCAGGTGGCCACATGGCAGGCCAACTAACTGTGTCACAGCACTTTTGGCCATGAATACGGACAGGCAAAGGCACAGAAAGAATAGTTCATGATTGTGCTAAACAGCCTCGTGAAACCTATGTGGTATATGACCCTCGGCTCACCCTTCTCCTCCGTAGGGCATGCCCGCTGGGGCAGGTGATGAGATGGCGGCATCCTCCGGTGTACAGATCCCTGGTGGACCTGTCGACAATGGAAGACAGACACATAATTATCACATACAGACTTGATCCAGGAACTGCGTGCCCAGTTGGAGCCAGACCTGATGTCAGCTATCTGCCATCCAACAGGAATCCCCCCTCTAGTGCAGGTCCTGTAAGTACTCCATTTCCTGGCCAGTGGGTCTTTTCAAACAACAGTGGCCATGACATCAGGGATGTCACAGCCAATGTTCTCTAATGTGTTGTCCAGAGTGTTGTCTGCCCTGCTGAAACACATGCGCAGCTACATCGTGTTCCCTCAGGTGGAGGATTTGCCCACAGTGAAAGGTGACTTCTGTGCCCTGCGACATATCCCCAACATCATTGGTGTCATTGATGGAACACATGTGGCATTTGTCCCCCCTCCGCAGGAATGAACAGGTGTACAGGAACCGCAAAAGCTACCATTCTATGAATGTGCAGATGGTGGGTTTGGCAGACCAATACATCTCCCATGTGAATGCCAAGTATCTTGGCTCTGTGCATGACACTTACATTTTGAGGAATAGCAGCATCCCTTATGTAATGGGGCAACTCCAGAGGCACCGTGTGTGGCTAATATGTGAGCCCAAGGTCCCCACACAGTTTAAATAGGTGTTTGGGTATGGGAGAGTCCCTAATTTTTGGGGGATGTCTACCAGTTGTCCCTCGATATTTGCAGGTGACTCAGGTTACCCCAACCTGTCATGGCTACTGACCCCAGTGAGGAATCCCAGGACAAGGGCAGACGAACGCTACAATGAGGCACATGGGCGAACTAGGAGGATAATACAGCGCACCTTCCGCCTCCTGAAGGCTAGGTTCCGGTGCCTCCATCTGACAGGTGGCTCCCTATACTACTCTCCGAAAAAGGTGTGCCACATAATGGTGGATGCTGTATGTTGCACAACCTGGCTTTGAGACGCCAGGTGCCTTTTCTGCAGGAGGATGGGTCTGATGCTGGTCTTGTGGCAGCTGTGGAGCTTGTGGACAGTGAAGAAGAGGAGGCAGAAGAAGATGTAGACAACCGAAACATCATCATGCAATACGTCCAGTGAGACACAGGTAAGAGGATGGCACTGCTTCTCACATCTCATACTACTGTAGGACATTGCATAATTCTGCATTTTTACCTCTGTGTATGGACCCTGACATGTGACTTTGGCTTTCCATTTCACAAATCTGGGTCCCACTTTGTGCCCTCTGCTATGTTTACCGCTGCCCAACAAATGTGTTACATTGGTATGTGTACAGGAACTTTGACATTGCTATATTTCCGAAAGGTTGCAATTACACATTTGTAAAAGTACAGACTGACTCCAGATTGATTTGTGATTCAAGGGTGTTTATTTTAGTGCTAATAAGTGGAGGGGTGTGTGCAATGGGCTGGGGTGATGGTGGAGGAATGTCCATGGTAGAGTCCAGTCTCTTGGTCTCACAGGTGCGTTGTCCAAGGGGGCATAGGAAGGGGAGCAATGGCAGTTTAAGGTGGACAGGGTGACAAAGTGGGACAGAAGGGTGACAATCAGGAGAGTCTAATTTCCTGGCAGGGGTCTTGGCAATGTTCTCTGTCTTGTTCCTGGATCTCAGGGACCGTTTGCGGTGTGGTTCTCCTTCTGCAGGGGGTGGGGTCTGATGGCCTGTTGGTCCTATGGCGGGCCTCCTGTCCACTAGCACCGGCGGAGGTGGATGGCTGTTCATTGTTCAGGCTAATGTCAGGGGCCCGTTTGTGTGCCACTGTGTCCCTCATGGTGTTGGCCAGGTCTGCCAGCACCCCTGCAATGGTGACCAGGTTGGTGTTGATGGACTTCGAGCCTTCCCTGATCCCCAGGTAGTGTTCCTCCTGCAGCTTCTGGGTCTCCTGAAAATTGGCCAGTACCATGCCCATGGTCTCCTGGGAATGATGGTATGCTCCCATGATGTTGGTGAGTGCCTCGTGGAGAGTGAGTTCCCTGGGCCTGTCCTCCCCCTGTCGCACAGCAGTCCTCCCAGTTTCCCTGTTATCCTGTGCCTCTGTCCCCTGAACTGTGTGCCCACTGCCACTGACCCCCGGTCCCTGATTGTCTTGGGTTGGTGGGTTTGCCTGGGGGCCCTGTAGTGGTGGACACACTGCTGATTGACGTGTCGTGGGGACAGAGGGATGGGCCCGCTGGGTGGGTGCTGTGGTGGTGTCTCCTGAGGGGGGAGGCTCTGTTGTGGCTTGTGACTGTGGCAGGGGAACCAACTGTCCAGAGGTCCCTGATGGGCCAGGCTGGTCATCTTGATCCAGTTGTGCAGAGCTGCTGTGGTCACTCTAGGTCTCTTGTGTGGGGGGACTGGGTATGTCTGGCACCTCCTGTCTGGTGACGTTGGGTATGGGTCTTGTTGGGGTGTAAATGCATCGTTTTAGTATCTGTGTATGCCATCTTGTGCATTGGGTGAGGTACCCTCTACTCCTGTGCTTGCCTTGTTTTGTTTGCCAATGTGTGATTAGTGTTTTGGGGTCTGTGTGGGTGTCTGTACTGGACATGCTTTTGCAATGGGTGTCCATGCTTTGGTGTTGCATGCAGGGCTTGGTATTGGGATGGCTGGGTTGTGATAGTGGGGCATATGTGAGGTGTTGGAGTGATGGGGTGACGGTGAGGGTGGGGGTATTTGATGGCATGCAGGTGGGGTGGGGGAATATGGTAATAAAGATATGACTTACCAGAGTCCAGTCCTCCTGCTACTCCTGCGAGGCCCTCAGGATGCAGTATTGGCAAGACTTGCTCCTCCCATGTTGTTAGTTGTGGGGAGGAAGTGGGGGTCCTCCGCCAGTCCTCTGTACAGCAATCTGGTGTCTGGATACCACAGAATGTACCTTCCCCCGTAAGTCGGTCCACCTCTTACTGATGTCATCCCGTGCTCTTGGATGCTGTCCCACTGCGTTGAGCCTGTTAACGATTCTCCGCCATAGCTCTATCTTCTTAGCAATGAAAGTGTGCTGCACCTGTGATCCGAAAAGCTGTGGCTCTACCCGGATGATTTGCTCCACCATGACCCTGAGCTCCTCCTCAGAAAACTTGGGGTGTCTTTGAGGTGCCATGATGTGGTGTGTGTGATGTGTGAGGGGATGTTTGTTGTGCTTTGTGAAATGTTGTGTTGGTGTGTGTTGTTTGAGGTGTGTGGATGTTGTATGCGTGATGGTGTGGTGTGCTAGTGGATGCTGGTGCAGTGTTAGCTATTCTCTCTCTGTGCTTCTTCACAAATATGTCATTGTAAGGGTTTGTGGGTAATGTGGGTGTGTTTTATAGTGGTGGGAGTGTGTGTGTGTGGTGTGTGTATGTGTATCAAGTGTGTGTATTTCGATATGAACAATGTGGTTGTGTTTTGTAAATGTGTGTGTATTTTGAGCGCGGCGGTGTGTACCGCCAATGGATTACCGCGGTTGAAATACCACAGCATTGATTCGTGGGTCGTGATAGTGTGGGCGGATTCTTGTTGGTGTGACGATATGGGTTTTGGTATTGCCAGTTTATCATTGACCTTTGGTGAGGCGGACTTGTGTGGGTGTCTGTATAGTGGCGGATTCCGAGATGTGGGTCGTAATACCTGTAGGGGTTTTCTGCCGTGGCCACGGTATGTTGGCGGCCTTCAGCATGGCGGTAAGGGGGATATACCGCCAGGGTTGTAATGAGGGCCAGTGTCTTGGACTGCTGCATGGGGAAGGTCAATATGTTTAGGAAATCAGTAGTGTACAAAGCTTTTTAATTTAGCTGCATAATAGGCTCTGGTGTGGTCTCTTTAAGGCTGGCCATACATTCTGAATGAAGATTGAGGTACCCAAACTTTAAGACTACAAGAACCAAATCACAAGATTTAGCTGTTTTGGGTTGGGATGACTGCGGGTACCTTGATGTTGTGAGAGAAGATCCGGTTTGTTGGACAGATTCTTGTGAGGCACTAGAGACAGGTTGAGGAGAGTGTTGAGCCATGGCTGTCTGGACCTTGTTGGGGCTACCAAGAGGAGACTGAATGATGGTTGCTTAAGCTTGCAAACCACAAAAAGAAGTAGTGGGAGAGGGGGGAAAAGCATAGGCAAATAGCCCTGACCAATTCATCCATAGCACATTGCCCATGGAGTGTGAGTGTAGGAACCTGAGGGGCGAAGCTTGGGTATTTTGAGTTTTCTGTGGTGGCAAACAGGTTTTTTGTGTGGAAATCCCTAATGTTGGAAGTATGGGAGTAGGACTTGAGGGTGAAGTTCTCACTCGAGGACTTGTTGCTGCATCCTGCTCAGCAGGGTATCGAAATCGTTGTCCACCACAAGTATACACCCTATCAAGTGATGGACTCTGTGATGTAGTATCCACTGCCAAATATCCTGTGGTAGAGCAGACAAGGCAGGCAGTGCAAGAGGACTTGTTTTTGTATATAAAACATGCAAGTTGTGTTGTCTGTCTAAACTAGTACCACCTTCTGTTGAAAGGAAGGGAGGAATACTTTGGGGGCTAACTGGATAGCCAGTAACTTTAGATGGTTGATGTGGAGACCCTGTTTTTTGGGCGCCCACAAACCTTGAATAGTCAACTCCTGTACACTGTTCCTGAAGGGGCTGGAGGTGAGGCTTGGTGGCATTAATAGTAAAGTCTACAACAAATGTAAGGTGGTTTGGCTGTGCTCTAGACAGTGCGGTTCCATTGCGCTCGTGATCAGACAATTGTTTAGGTAAGAGCAGATGTGGACAACGCTCCTTTTGAGGTGAGCGTCTACCATGGCAAGACACTTAGTGAACACCCTAGGAGCTGTGGCCACTCTGGAAGGCAGTACTTCAAAATTATAACATTGGCCCCTTGTCACGAAATGGAGGAACTGGCGATGTACTACGTGAATGGGAAAGTGGAAGTAGGCATCTTTCAGGTTGAGAGCGATTATGAGATCACCTTGCTATAGCAGTGGAATGACATCCTGGAGTGTCATCATGTGGAAGTGATCTGACACCATGTACTTGTTGAGGGACCGTAGGTCGAGAATGGGTCTCAGTGACCCATCCTTCTTGGGAATGAGGAAGTATAGGGAGTATATCCCCTTGCTGTGGTGTTGTGGAGACATGGGTTCAAAGACCCTTTTGCTGAGTAGTGTATGCATCTCTTCTTGAAGCAGATGCTGATGTTATGGGAGAGCTTGGGTCTTTAGACTGGGTGGGAAGGGGATATCTGGTGTTTTTTTAATGAGTTCTAGGCAGTATCCCTCTGCTATAATGCCGAGAACCCACTGGCCTGTGGTGAGCTCTGTCCAGTTTGATAGAAACCCTTGCAGCCTTTCCCCGACAGGTGTTAAGTGGTCAGGAAGAGGGTAGAGGGTAAGTGAGTTGTTGCTTGGTAGGTGCGGCCCCTTTGGGGGCTGCACCCCCCATGCCATTATTATTTTTTTTTATACCCTCCCCTGTAGTAACCTTTGGGGGGGTGTCTGCTGCTACTTTTTGTTGGGGAAAAAAGCGAATGCCTCAGGGGTTGTGGTTTTGGTCCTACCACGATACAAGGTATGGTGAAAGGAGCCACGGGCTGATGGTGCTCGTAACGCATCCATGGCTTTAGCAGTTTCAGTATCCTTCTTAATTTTTTCCAGCATCTGGCCAACTTGCGGGCCGAAGAGATGCTAGCTATTAAAAGGCAAGTTGACCAGGTGCTGCTGTACCTCTGGTTTAAAACCAGAATCCATTGCCATGCGTGTCTGCGTTGAAGTGTACTAAAATTTATTTTACAAGCAGTGGTGTTTGCTGCATATAGGGCACACCTCTATTTGAATTAGATATACTTTCCCCTCTGATTGTAAGTCTTTTTTTTTCTTTTTTTCTGGGACGTGTTGTAGAAACTTCTCCATCTCATCCCAGAGATTAACCCTATGGAATAGGTGATATGCTATTGGTCAGCAGAATCTGCTGCTATGCATTTTCTTGCTGCATCAATTTTCTTATCCTCCCGTTCCATAGGGGAGGGGCATGCCCTGCGCCTAGGAATTTGCATTCCTTCTGGCTGTATGAACCACCAAGGAATCAGCGGTACCCTCCCTGATGTAGGGTGGGTCAGAGGGTGAAGCTTTAAACTTTCTGTTCAATTAAGACATGATGACTCTCATCTCGAGTGGCTCTTTAAAGACATCATGGGAAGGTTTAAGTATTCCCCTTAACATTGGCAACTATTGCATTGATCTATTGGTGGTCGGTAGTGTTTTAATGTGGAAGTCATGCTCCTGAGCCTGTCTAAGCATTTCCACCTTGTGGAAAGCAGCTGCCTTCTGCAGTACCTAATGGCAAACATTAGTGTCATCTCGTGGGGAGGGCATAGCTGGATAGAGGTCTGGAGGTCTGGGCTGGTGTCACTTGGAGTCTCCTTGTCATAATCAACGGATGGGTCTTCAAGTGGTTGTGTGTCATAGGGTGTATCAAACCCATAGCGAGAATCTGGACTCTCCCCGCCAAAGTCTAAAGTAGGGAAACCATGAGGTGAATATGGAGGAGTGCCTACTGGTAGTAGTGGAAGGAGTGTGTGGAAGACGGCAAAGGTGGAGGAGGTGAAGTGCGAGGGGAAGGAAGCTGTAGCAAAGGAGGTGGTGGAGAGGTGCCCTTGTAGTGACGCATGGGCTTTTGGGGGCTTTTCTCTGCTGGTGGATTTAAGACCTCTTCAAAAATCAAATTCCTTTTTGGAGGATTAGGGTCTTTTGTCTGGTGAGCTGGCGCCAAAGTATATTCAGTCTCAGGAAGGATATTTATCCTCTGTTGTCTGGCAACAATCTTCTCTTGAACGCCTCAGAAAATTGGTTGTTGCTGATCCTCTGAAGCAGTTAAGGATGTTGCCTTGGATGTCAGCTTCTTCGGCACCAAGGATGGTCGTTGTTCTGCCGTCACCAAGCTGTCTTTCAGCTCCAAGGTATTCAAATCTGAGCTCAGCTTGGAGGGTGCCTTCAATGGCCCAGCTGACGAGGAACCAGCTATATAAGTGCATGGTTTGGAGGCAGGCTTCCACACCGAATGTTCTGCGTGCATCTAATCTGTCTCGAATTCTTGGTGCCGACCATGGTCTTGTGGCAGTGGTGGACCAGAAGCTTTATGGCTAGCCTCTGTTCTCAATGCTCAATCCTCTCGAGGGCGATGCTCACCTCCCTGATGGTGTCGAGCTGAGGGAGAAGGGATGACAGTATTCACTGCAGCCTTTGTTGTTGATGGATGCTGCACAGGTGTAGGCCTGTCCGCTTCAACGTCAGAGCCGTACTTCTTAAATTCGTGAGTCTATCGACCAGAAGCCTTCAGCTGCAGTTTCCCCTCTGCTCGCCAAGCAGGTCTGGGGTATCTTTTGATTGGTGTTGCTCCATTGATGTGATGATCCTGACAATATTGGAGAGAGTTCTTGTTCCTTATTGCAAGGTACACGGAATAGGAAGCCTCCTGGTGATCCACGGACAGACAGAGGTTGCATCCCTGATGGACGTCTGTCCTGGGGTTCTTTGCTCAACACTTTGGGCAGTATGTGAATGGAGTTTTTTCCGTTAAGTGTACATTCTCTTGTGTCGAGAATGGAGTGAGCCAAAGAAGGGGCTAGGCCCTGTACTGGGCATCAAAGCTGTTCAAATGCGGAATAGAGACAGGAGCAGCCTAATGTTTGTAACTAATGCTAGGATTCAGTATTTCTTAGATTGCCGAGGCAAGAAAGGATCTGACCAACCCGATGAGAACATCACGTGGCGTCGAACTGGCGCTCGAAAGAACATGTCTAAACCCGACGGCAGAGAAAAAAGCATTACCAGTATGGGTGGAAACACTATACCTCGTGACTCAAAAGACTTCTTAAAACAAAAACACACTTACACATGTCCAAACCTAACACTAGATGGCAGGACTATGCACAGTATATATATCTACAGCTACAAATGCCACAAACATAATGTACACCCTGGGTATATTTATATTTCTGGTTGGAGAAAAAGCTCCTGGATTCTAACAAACTCATAATCAAGGCCATACTCTCTCCACCAAAATAAGTACTTCAAAGCTTGTTTTGATTTAGTCCATGAAATGATTCATATAAACACTTGAAGTGAATTTAGTGGATTCCACCTTCTAAATTTCCAGGGCGATACAACTGGGTTGGAACTCAAGGTGAGGAAGGATTTATCCTGTTTTATTATATTGTGCACTGGCTTTTTACCCTATTTCCTCTGATTGCAAGTGTGTGTGTTGCTGTGCCTCCTCGTTTTCCCTTAAGGCGTTTCCCTAATATTCCTTTTTTTGGATTTCTTTTTTTTAAACAACGAAACAGCCATTGTACAATATAGTAGACGGCAATAAAAGTCCTATCATGTATCTACTACTCAGAGACCAATCATGGCAAATATCCAATTTCAAAGGTAGAACATTGCGATCGAGCAACCCCCTTGTCGCATAGTCAGGTACAGTCCGATTCCAAGCCCCCCTGCCCGCACACAGCCCACCAAAGGACATCCCGTACATCTGTAGGCCCCCCACGCTCCCCAGATTTTCAGTCCCTGCTTTCATACATTACTTTTTCTGCGCTGCGGCACCAGTCCAGGTCTGTCTCCCACTCACGTAGATTTGGCTGAGACTCAGTACCCCCACGCTCGTGCTATATTGCATTTGGCTACTATTGCTGCTATGGCCAACCACAATGCTTGCTGTTTCAGCCACTGCCATTAAGTAGAAGCAGCTTGGGGTCTAACAGGACCTCTCTCCCCAACACCGGGGCCACCACCCCAGGAACCCCCTCACAATAGGTCTTTATCACAGGGCAGGATCATAGAATATGATAGAAGGTGCCTTCCAACCCACATCGCCGCAAGCACTGTGAGGTCTGTGCCCTGCCCATCTTGTGCAATACCACCCTGGAATAGTATGGCCTGTGCAGAATCCTCAACTGGATCAGTCTGAGTCGTGCTATAATCACCACAACCCTAGGACCCTGTCACTCCTCCCCCCATTCCTCGTCGTTCAGTGCTCCCAGGTCCTCCTCCCATTTGGTGTGCAGGGCTGTCATCAGGTCCGGAGAATTATTCAGTAATGTCTTGTTCAGTAGAGATATGGCCCTTGCCACCAGAGGCTCCGTCAAGTGGCGGTCCTCCAGGGGAGCCTTCGGCAATTGCTCATGCTCCAGGACATAGCGACCCAGTGCATGCCGCTGCCGCAGGTATCTAAACCGCTCTGTTCCAGCCATAGCATATTCTTGCTGAAGGACTTCAAACTTTACAATTTCCTGACCGCTCAAGACGTCCCCCAAATGCTCAATCCCCACAACAGACCACCCATTAAACCCGCCCAGGTTCTTCAGGTCCCCCAATAAATCACTACACCACAGGGGGGTCCGAGCCATTAAGGTAGGTCCCCAACCAAAGAAGTGAGTGGCGTCGCACCACGCACTCACCACCGTTGCAGTGTGCACAGGCAATGCTCGTACACTCACAGGGGCGTAGAGGGCCCGCTCATATCCCCCCTGCCCATCTTCTGTCTGTCCACCCAGAACGCTGGGTCCCCCTGGTCAGCAAAGGCCCAGTCATTAACAGTCACCAGTTATGTTGCCCAGTAGTAAAGAAGATGGTACAGAATAGCCAGTCCACCCTCATACACCCAGAGTTTCAATTTCAGCAATGCCACACCGGAACAGCGACTGTCCCAGAGCACTAGTCTGATGTCCCGATCCAATCGGTAAAACACCTCTGCTGGAATCTTGTAGGGGGTGCTCTGAAAAACAGAGTCCTCATCTTGTAGAGGGCCGCTCTGCCCATGAGAGAGAGAGGCAACGCCCTCCAATGGGCCACAACCCCACGAAATCTGTCAAGCAGGGGCTGCAGGTTTTCCTGAAGAAAGCACTCCTGATTCCTAGTCACATATATCCGTAAGTATTTAAGAGATCGGCACATCGCAACACGAGGCAGGGTGGGTGGGGCCCCAGCCAGAGGTAACACCAATGACTTGGCCTAATTAATCTGGTAGCCGGAGTGGTCTCCGAATGTGCGAAAGACCTGCATGATCCTGTCGATGGACCATCGGGTCGGGCACATACGGCAGAATATCGTCTGTGTACAGGGAGATATGTCCCTCCCATGCTGCTCCTGAGTCAATACCCCGAATCAGGGTATCTTGCCTAATCCACCCTGCCAAGGGCTCAAGTGCAAGCATGAAGAGGATCAGAGAGAGTGGACACCCCTGTTGGGTGCCCCTGTGTAAGGCGAAGGGCAAAGGGCCGTGACAGTGTTGCATTGACCCGCACCCGGGCCACTGGCTCTCGATAGAGCAGTCTAATCCAGGCTAAAAATCATGGGCCCATTCTAAACCTCCTAAGGGCCTGCAAAAATATAAGGCCATTCAATGCTATCAAAGGCCATTTTAGCATCGAGGGATAGGAGCGCCGCCTGCTCTCCATTCTGGTGATCCATCACGTGCAAGACCCCATAGAGTCTCCTCAAATTCAAGCAGGTGGATCTGGTTGGCATGCAGCCCGATAGATCCGGATGGATTATCTTAGTAATAATTGGGTGTAGTCTGGTAGCCAGGACCTTCGCCAGGACCTTGACCTCTGCGTTGAGAAGGGAGATGGGCCTATAGAAGGCGCACATCTCAGGGGGTTTATCTGTCTTCGGGATCACTATGATAGTCGCGATCGGCCGATCCGGCGGCAACGCTCCCACCTCCCTCGCCTCCAGAAACATGGCCAACATATGTTTTGCTACCTTGCTCCCCTGATACTTAAACAACTCCATCGGCAGTCCATTTGGTCCCACCGCTTTACCCGACTGAAGCCCGCGCAATGCTGCGATAACCTCCTCTTCTGACAGCTCAGCGTCCAACTCGTCTCTCTCCTCCCTCGATAGCTCCCAAAGCAGAATGTCCCACAGGAGGTCCACACAGTCGTCCGAGTCACCGAGGTATAAGCCTCCTCATAGTATTCGGCGAAGGCCTCTGATATGGACTCGTTGGTCCCCCATAGGCCACAATCCTTAGACTTTACTTCCCTGACCCATGATCGTTCACGGTCCCTCTTGTCCAACCAAGCCAGCAGTTTATTTGCTTTGTCACCCACATCATATAGTTGCCGCTAAGTCGCCAGGGCATATGCCCGAGCATGCTGTTTGGCTAAGGTGCGCAGCTCATAGCACTTAAGTCGTAACTGGTGCTGAAGACTACCCTCCGCCCCTCTGTCCGCCTCACAGTGGGCCTCAAGAGCTACGATTTCCCGCTCGAGGTTTGCGGCTTGCATATTACGTTTCTTTTTCTTGCCACCAATCATATCTTGCGCGTGGCCCCTAAGTACAGTTTTGAGGGCTTCCCACAGGGTACATGCCAAGTCCACAGATCCTAGATTTTCTGTGTCCCTAATATTCTTGCACTTATACACCAAAGAAAGTGCCTTTTGTCGCTGTGATTCGTATAAGAAAGAATAAATACTTCTGACAGCGGGGTTGTGAATCTGTCATATATTCCAGAGAGAGTCAGACGATCAACCAAGTACTATTACTAATACAGTATGGCCCTCATTATGACACTGGTGGTAAATCCCGCTTTCCGACACGCTGACGGCCGCCAACTTACCGGCGCGCTGGCGGATATCCATTCACCATATTATGACCCACACACACCAGTGTGACAGAATTCAGCCCCATACACAAATCCGCCAGACCAAAGGTTAGTGATAAACTGGCGGTCCCAAAGCCTACACCGCTACCCCAACAGAACAACACCCATCACATGACCGGAGAATCACCACAGTGGTCATTCAACAGTGGTAATCCATTGGCGGTACATACAGCAGCGTTCACAATGGACACCCACAGACAAAACAACACCACATTGCCCAATTCAAACAACACACTACACTCAACATCACACACCCATGTGTTGGGTAAAACATTACCCAACACACCCTCACCAACATACATCACATAACACCCATGGCACCACAAAGGCACCCCCGTTTCACTGAGGAGGAGTTAAGGGTCATGGTGGAGGAAATTGTCAGGGTAGAGCCACAGCTATTTGGAGCACAGGCGCAGCAAATATCAATAGCAAGGAAGATGGAGCTATGGCGGAGAATCGTGGACAGGGTCTATGCTGTTGGATAGCACCCCAGAACAAGGGATGACATCAGGAAGAGGTGGAACGACCTACGGGGGAAGGTACGTTCCATAGCAGCAAGACACCAGCTTGCTATACAGAGGACTGGCGGTGGATCCCCAACTTTCAACAATTATCACCCCCATACCTGCATACCATCACACACTCTCACTCCCATCACTCCACTCCATCCCACACACTCCACCATCACATTGCACTAATCCCAATGCCAGGCCCTGGATGCTGTAACAATGCATGGACACCCCTCACAGCCCTGCATGGACACTCATCACTAAAGCATGCACAGCCTAGGGAAACTAACAATCCCACCATACACCAACATACAGAAGTAAAAGCTGGCAGTGCAACACCAACCATAGAGGGGAAGCCAGGGATGTACAATATGTCATACACATGAAGCATAATACATCATTTACATCCCCACAGGTACCCCAGCCAATGTCACTGGAGAGGAGGTGCCATCACTATCCAGTACCCCAACAGAAGAGTTCCACAGTGATGACAGTAACTCTTGTCTTCAGGATCTGGACAATCTACCTGGCCCATCAGGGACCACTGGACAGCCGGTCACCCAAGCCCAGTCACAGACCACCACAGAGCCTTCCCCATCAGGAACCAACATCACAGCACCCACCCAGCATCCCCAAAACCTCTGTCCCCAAGACACGTCAATCAGCAGTGTGCCAACCTGTACAGGGATCCCAGGCCACACCTCACACACAAGACAATCAGGGACCTGGGGTTAGTGGCAGAGGGCACATGGTTCAGGGGACAGAGGCACAGGCCACCAGGGACACTGGGAGGACTGCTGTGCACCAAGGGGAGGACAGGACCAGAGAACCGACTCTCTAGGAGGCCCTCTCCGAGATCCTGGGAGCCTATCAATATTACCAGGACATGATGGGCCAGATCCTAGACAACGTGCAGGAGAACAGGCAGCTGCAGGAGGAACAGTATCAGGGGATCAGGGAGGACTTGCAGGCCATCAACAACACCCTGATCTCCATAGCAGGGGTGCTGGCAGACATGGCCAACATTATGAGGGAGGCAGTGTCACACCAGCAGGCCCCTGCCACTAGCCAGTCATCTGAACAGCCCTCCACTTCCGCTGCCCCTAGTGGCTAGGAGGCCCCTCCACAGGACCAACAGGCTACCAGCACCCCTCCCCCTGCAGAAGGTGAACCACCTTGCAAAGGTTCTCTGCGAACCAGACAGGAGCCAGAGACACTTGCCAAGTCCACAGCCAGGAAATGAGACTCTCCTGATTGTCCCCCTTGTGTCCCACTCAGTCACCTTGTCCACCTTGAACTGCCATTGCTCCCCTTTGTATGTCCCCATGAACAATGCATCTGTGCTACAAACAGACTGGAACGATACCCTGGAAGTTCCTTCATCATCACCCAATCCCATTGCATTTTCCCCATTTATATGTTAGCACTACAATAAACACCCTTGGAAAAAATTTGACTTCGAGTATGTCATGTATTTCATATTTGTATTGATTGAAACAGCTACAGCCATTGCAAATGAGCTGTATATAGAATGAGCATATAATTAATAACCTGTAGCTGGCTGTTGTGATCACACCAGGAGTATTTGTCAAATCACCAACATCTGCAAAATGAATATCCAGAGGTAACAGCAAGTGGACAAAGAAGTGGGAAATACCAACATGCCAATGCCACACAGAATACAACAAAAGTCATAGAAATGTAAAGATGCACTGTCTCACCTGTGTGCCATTGGAAGTACTGATGGATCAAAGATGTTCTGTTGTCCACATCCTCACCCTTTGCCTCCTCATCCTCACTGTCCACAGGGTCAACTGCTGCCACAGGGGCATCTCCAGTCTCCTCCTCCTGCAGAAAAGGTACATGTCGTCTAAGGACCAGGTTGTGCAACATGCAGCATGGCGCTACTATCTGTCAGACCTTCTTGGGTGAGTAGCACAGGGATCTGTCAGATGGAGGCACCGGAACCTGGCCTTCAAGAGGCCAAAGGTCCTTTCAATGATCCTTCTGGTTCACCCATGTGCCTCATTATAACGTTCTTCTGCCCTTGTACTGGCATTCCTCACAGGGGTCAGCAGCCATGATAGGTTTGGATAACCAGAGTCACCTGCAAATACTGAGGGACAACATTTAGCCACACACTATGCTATATGGCCATTACCATAGGCATACACCAACATATACTGGGTGGGAACCAGGGCTCACCTATTAGCCTCTGTAGTTGGGACATCATATTTGGATACTGCTATTCCTCAGTACAAAGGCATCATGCACTGACCCAGGATACTTAGCACTGACGTGGGAGATGTACTGGTCCGCCAAGCACACCATCTGTACGTTCATGGAGTGGAAACTCTTACGATTCCCGAACACCTGTTCATTCTGGTGGGTAGGGACAAATGCAATATGTGTTCCGTCAATCGCTCCAATTATATTGGGGATATGTCCCATTGCATAGAACCCGGCCTTCACAGTGGCCAAATCCTCAACCTGGGGGAATGCAATGTAGCTGCAAATGTGTTTTATCAGGGCAGAAAACACTCTTGTGAGCACATATGAGAACATTGGTGGTGACTTACCTGCTGCCAAGCCCACTGTCACTTGGAAAGAACCAGTTGCTGGGAAATGTAGAACTGATAGCACTTGCACAAGAGGAGGGATCCCATTGGGGTGACGGATAGCAGATATCGGGTCAGGCTCCAATTGGGCACACAGCTCTGTGATTGTGGCCCTGTCCAGTCTATAGATGAGTATAATGTGCCTGTCCTCCAGTGTAGCCAAGTCCACCAGGGGTCTGTACACGGGGTATGTCTCCATCTCCTATTCATTCGCAGCAGTAGGTATCTAAGGGACAAAAAGAGTGAGGAGGCTGTCATAGACTGAACAATGGAGCCACAACAGAAGTCCGCAACCTGCAAACATGTTATGGAACAGTGTAATTTTTGAAGTATGTGCCTATTTATCCTGTGACGCAACATTAACCCATAGCCCTGTTCACCCCCCCGAAATGGTGTCCGCCTTTCTTGTGTGGAGGGACAGGTGGAAGTGAGGTAACGCCGCTGACACTGTGCGCTGTGGTGGTAGGTGGTCATGAACTGGTGTGCAATTCCTCATTGGTTATAATTGGGCCCTATGGGGTACAGTGGCCAATGGTGATCTACGTCGGCGGTGACAGTATGCACCTCCGCGGATGTGACCGCCATTTTCTATCATATTCCTCACTTGTTTCCTGACCTTCCATAGGAGAGGACCTACACTGCATGTGCTGCTGTGACCTGTGTCTGGAACCTACCATGGCCCGTGTGACCTGGGAAAGGGCCCAGGTCTTCACTTTGGAAGAGTTGAAGCGACTGGAGGATGGGGCCCTACCCCAGTACAGACTGCTGTATGGGCCTCCAGACCAACAGGTGAGCACACTGTGGGCACGATGCATGTGGCATGAATACATGGAGTTGTGTGTGTGAAGGCCTTGTGTAAGGGGTGTGCGTGGATGTCCTCTTTGCAGTGTACACATTGTGTGCTGGGCTATGTGTGTGCCAATGGTGATGGAAACGGGTATGGTGGGCCATTTGTGTTATTGGCTGGACTGTTTGTCTAATGGTGTTCTCCTGTCTGTATTGCCTCTGCAGGTCAGCGCCCATCAAAATAAGAGAATATGGCGTGCCATCGCCAAGGAGGTGCGGACTCTGCGGGTCTATGGCAGGCGGACACCCACTCTCGGAAACAGTGGGAGGACCTGAGACGCTGGGCACGGAAGACCGCGGAGGCCCAGCTGGGGCTGGCCTCCCAACGAGTAAGAGGTGCCCGTCGGACCCTGACCCCCCTGATGGCCCGCATACTGGTGGCGGCCTATCCTGAGCTGGATGGGCACTTGAGGGCATCACAGCAGCCACAAGGGGGTGAATACAGTGGCCATCATTGAAGCTCAGGGCTGGAGGGGTGGTATCCAGGTGGTGGTTGTGTGTCAGTGGGTGCCCCTTGGCCAGGCCAGACATAGCAGTGTAGGTCCTCTGGTGGCTAAAGGTCTGAAGGGGAAATACTGCTTACCTAGCTTGTTAGCATTCACTACTGGTCTGGGCTGTGTGGGGCCCAGGTGTGCTGCAGTTGGCGGTGTGTACCCCTCCTCATTCCTTTTTGAGGAGCCATTTCACTGATAATGCAATGCATAGTGCGTAGGCCTGTTCCCTGTGTGGGAGGGTGCAGTGTACGCCAGCGGTGGTGTTGGTGCAGTCATTGACCCAGTGCATCCTTTGACTCTCTCTCCCCCTTTCTTGTTTTGTCATCCTGTCCTTATGTGCATTAGCATCATGTGGCAGAGGAGCAGAGGAACCGGCGACAGAGGTAGCTGCATCCCACAGGACCCTGGAGGCAGAGTCCACCGACGCTGAGGGCACCAGTGGGACGGAGGGTGAGGGGAGCACCATGGCAGAGACTGGAGGGGACAACACAGACTCTGATACCTCCTCCAATGGGAGCTCCCTCTGTGACCACCCCAGCTGCAGGTACAGCCGCCACCCCTGTACCAGCACCGCCCTCCCAGTAGCCTCTCAGCGAGTTGCCCGTGCCCACTCACCCAGGAGGGTGGGCATCTCCTTCGCCCCAGGCACCTTAGGCCCTGCCCCAGTGAGCCCTGCTGCCCTGAGTGAGGAGGCTATTGACCTCCTGAGATCCATCTCTGTAGGGCAAACAACCATTGTGAATGCCATCCAGGGGCTGGCAGCTCAGATGCAGCAGTCTAATGCATTCCTGGAGGGCATTCACAGTGATTTGGTGGCCCAACAGAGATCAATCCAGGCTCTGGCCTCCTCTCTGATGGCAGCCATTGACCCTGTTTCTACCATCCCCCCTCCAACTTCCACTTCCCAGTCCCATTCTCATCAACCCCAACCCATCCCAAGCACACAGCCAGACGATAATGCAAACAAGACAACACCCAAGAGTGGCACAGGCAAACACAAGCACCACACTTCATCCCACAAACACCATTCATTTGCAGACACAACAACATCCACTATTTCCACTGCCTCCCCTTCCTCCTCCACCTCCTACCCAGTTATGTCCACACTCACACCAGCATGCACTACATCAATATCCATTACCAGCATCATCACCACACCAAGCAGAAAATACACCTCACTGGCAGACACCTCCACAACATCCATGCACACGTCCCCTGTGTTCTCACCCACTGTGTCTGTCCCCCCTCCTAAAAACTAACGCAAGCACTCAGACACCCACCAGCCATCCACCTCACAACAGCATACAGCCCATGCATCTGCACCCAAATCCAGCAAACACCTCCAGCCACTCCCTCATACTCCACTCCCATTAATCCTCCCTCTTCCCACCATAATGTCCCTAAAAAGCTTTTCCTTTCCCTGATTGACCTCTTCTTAACCCCTCCCCCGTGTCCTGCACATATGGGAAGAGTAGCAAGGACTCAGCTAAGCACCTCAGCCAAACAGACCACGGGCCCAGTGGTAGCAGCACCTACTTGTGGTGTAAAGGATTCCAGGGCAACAATACTAAAGGGGAAGGAGCCTGCACCAGCCACAACGAAGGGGAAGGAGCCTGCACCAGCCGCAAAGAAGGGGAAGGAGCCTGCACCAGCCACAAAGAAGGGGAAGGAGCCTGCACCAGTCTTAAAGAACAGGAAGGAGCCTGCACCAGCTGCAGAGAAGGGGAAGGACTCTACACCAGTAGTTGTCACAGAGCCCCCACTGCCAGCCGTGGTTCTGCAGCCATCAGAGAGTGCAGGGGCTGAGCAGGAGCCTCCCATATCCACCACCACAGTGCAGCCATCGGAGGGTGCAGGGGCTGGGCAGGAGTCTCCCACAACCACCACCACAGTGCAGCCCTCAGGAGGTGCAGGGCTTGAGCAGGAGCCTCCCACAACCACCACCACAGTGCAGCCATCAGAGTGTGCAGGGGCTGAGCAGGAGCCTCCTACAACCACCACCACAGTGCAGCCATCGGAGGGTGGAGGGGCCGAGCAGGAGCCTCCTACAACCAGCCTCCCACAACCACCACCACAGTGCAGCCGTTGGAGGGTGCAGGGGCTGAGCAGGAGCCTCTCACAACCACCACCACAGTGCAGCCGTCACCACCGGCAGACGCAATATAGTCCAGCCTCCAAGGGCTGCTGTGCGGCCTGCCCCCTCCAGAACCAGTGGGGTATTCACCCACTCGAGAGACTGTGGCCTTGCGCTCCCAAGGACCAAGCACAGGGCATGTTGCCCCCTCCAGAACCAGTGAGGTATTCACCCACTCCAGAGACTGTGGCCTTGCACTCCCAGGACCAAGCAATGGGCATGTTGCTCCCTCCACAACCAGTGGGCAAGTCACCCACTCTAGAGACTGTGGCCTTGCACTTCCCAGGACCAAGCACAGGACATGTTGCCCCCTCCAAAACCATTCATGTTGCCCCCTCCAAAACCAGTGGGGTATTCACCCACTCCAGAGACTGTGGCCTCGCATTCCCCAAGACCAACCACAAGGCATGTTGTCCCCTCCAGAACCAGTGGGGTATTCACCCACTCCAGAGACTGTGGCCTTGCACTCCCCAGGACCAAGCACAGGGCATGTTGTCCCCTCCAGAACCAGTGGGGTATTCACCCACTCCAGAGACTGTGGCCTTGCACTCCCCAGGACCAAGCACAAGGCATGTTGTCCCCTCCAGAACCAGTGGGGAAGTCACCCACTCAAGAGACTGTGGCCTTGCACTCCCCAGGACCAAGCACAGGGCATGTTGCCCCCTTCATGACCAGTGGGCTTGTTTCTGAATCCGGCTGAAGTGTCCCCCCGAGGTGCCTACCTATATGCCAACTAATGCCCCAGCAGTGTTCTCTCTGTATTGAGGCAGGATTTGAGTGGGGCGTTGGACTTTGGACTGGGCAGCGTCCCTTTTTTATGCATGTATACAGATCTGTTTAGTGTGTAAATTGGATTGTTAAATTTATTGTTGGACTTATTACAATTTATTTTGTAAATTCCTGTTGCCTTGCCATTATTCAGCAGATTTTCATGTTCAAATTGTTTTTGTTATGCATATGGTTGTGTGTATGGTGTATGTGTGTCGGGTGTGTGTTGTGCGTGTGTGTGTCACTCTCGTTTTCCACACCCCCTCCCTTGTGTACTAGGCCGCTGCACTCACTGTCGACGTCTTCGCCGGCGTTGGTGTTCCAGGTGGAACATAACGTAGAAGATCATTGAGAAAACTTGCAGTTCGGGTTCCATGGCGACGTGGTTGTTCCCTGTGCCTCCAATGGTGGGTCCTTTGACTTTTGTGCTCTGTTTCTGCCAGGCTTGTGATGGCATTGGTGCCGCCCTGGAAAAGGTGGCAGATTGCAGGGTCAAAATATGGTGGGCGGTACTTTGTCTTCTGCCTGGCTGTAGGCAGCTACCGCCGTGGTGCCTGTTGTTTCCGTCCTGGCGGTCGGTGTGGTACATTGGCTGTCTATTGGAGATATCACTGCCATGGTCATAATCTGGCAGTAGTTACCGCCAGCCTGTTGGCGGTATTACCGCCACTTCATCACCGACCGCCAGGGTCGTAATGAGGGCCTATGTTTGATGCTTCATGCTATTCCCACTTTCTTAACAACTATGTTTCCCTCATCTGTGCTTTCATAACCGTCCTGCCTTCTAGACTTTTGTTTTTCTTTCCCGTTTAGTAGTTTATCTCCTAAGTCCTATCTCATCCCCTTGTCGTTATTTTCCAAATTCTGTTCCCATATTAAAGCATCCTAATTCACTCAGGCATCTTTTACTGAGTGTTTATTATTGTCAGAAATAATGCATGGTCTTCTCCATTACCATCTTTACCAAAAACTGCCTTCAGTCTCCACAGAGATGCTTCTGATATCTTGTTCACTAAAATTCATAGGCACAACAGGGGTAAGTAAACTGATATTGTACAATCCTGATATCCTCATCTGGAACAAGTATATGTTCCTTCCAAGTCAACAACCAAACAATGAGGGCATGTGTACCCTGCTCTGGCAAATACTTTGGTTAATCCCTCTCCATTCTGGGCTATGTACCTCCAAATTTCCAGTAGTTTAAACCGCTTTGTTACTTTTCCCAAAGACTGTGATGCTCCAGTTACGGTCATTAGCAGCTCCTGGTCTGTCAATCTAAGCATTTGCAATGCCATTGAAATCTCCTCCCCAAAATTTGCCTTGCTGTCCTGAATAGCACTATTCCAAACAACTGTCACTACTAATGAATGGGGGTAGACATCAATCAGGCATATCTTACAGTTTGCCTCTCATGAATATTTCTTTCCACTCCTCTTCTATTGCACTAAACTGAAGTAGCACAATTTATTAACCAAATTGCTCCTCGCCTTCCATAAGTGGAGAATGATGCTGCATATAAATGCTCCTTATCACATATTTCCCAATTTCTCGTACTTCATTCTTTCAAAGTGGGTATCTTAGAGCATGGCTTTCTGCATTTTGTGATGTCCGACATACAACCTACTCTGGTACCTTTTGATGAAATTTATAATAATGCACCTCACATTAAAAACAAGTATCTTATCCTGTATTACATTTTCTCTTTTTCTACATCCCTTTGAGGCATCCTAATTGTAGTTGGTGCCCAATCTTGGGTAATATGCTCCAGCTATGTTTGTGGGTTCCCTTCTCTGCCAAGGCCAGTGAGTTTTCACTAATCATGATCATATTTCCATCCCCTAAACAAGCACAATTCTAACATATTGCAGACTGGATCATCCATACGCTTGGCTCCAAAAACCTAGCTTCCCCTACTCCACCCCTTGAAACTAATGTATCTGACTAATTCACCACTTATAACTACAGGACCTTTTCCCTGAGGTAATGGCTGCAACATGTGCATTAAGGCGTATTAGCTTTTCCTGACCAGCAATACCAACACGTGCTAACCAGTGCCTCTATGTCTTATACTAACCATCTGATCTTTCTAATGGGTCCCTATGTTTTGACTCTGCATCTACAATTTAATTAGTAATTTTTCATATTTAGAAACATTAAGAACAAGAGAACAGATCTATAATTCCAATTTCTACACCTACTATTATTTCTATTTTAATCATGCATTTTTATTATCATAACTCATAACTGCAGATATATAATCTAAGCAGGATTAGTTTAATCTCTACATGCAATCAGGTTAATTTAGCCCTCTCAGCTTTATGAATGGGATCTTCTGCTTTAACATCTGTCTCCTGATGTGTCGCTATCGCACGTAAGGCCATTTATCCTCTTCATGGTTCCATCATCTGCTGTTATTACTCTGGAGATTTGATATCTGCTTTACCTAATTAGTCTTTCACCTACTTGTCTGTTTTGCCAGTAAATCATTTTTCTACATCCATTCAAACATGTTCAGGCTTATCTCAAGGCTAGTAAAAACGCAGTCTTGCTGTTGGCCATTAGCTTCATTTGTTCATGGAAGTTCAGCGAGTAATTAAAGTTGAATGTATGCATCCGTCATTTGATTATGAGGAGTTCACCATATGCTGCATTTTTTGTGTAAAGTTCTTAAGGTTTAGAAGTCATACTATAATAATGCTTGGCATATTTGAAAGTGGTGGTATTGAGACTGTTACCCTCAGTGCCCTTCAATCACCTGAATGTGATATACCTGTACACTGGGACCCTTCTCTTTCTCCCTCAATCTCAGCACTATGTTATTGTGATTTGACCTTGCCTCCAGATCTTCTACTTGACCTCGAAGGGCCTCTCCTTTGCCAAATTGTTCCTGCACCTACTCCAGCAAGCTGAACACTTTTGTCTCCATCGTTTTAAATTACTTTCAGTTTCTTTCACCTTATATGGGTCACACTGAATTAGGTTATTGTCATTGTGCCAGTCTTATGCTCCAAAAAGGACATTGCCTCAGATCTTCTACTTGACCTTTAAGGGCCTCTCCTCTGCCAAATTGTTCCTGCACCTACTCCAGCAAGCTGGAAATTTTTGTCTCCATTGTTTTAAATCACTTTCAGTTTCTTTCACCTTTTATGGGTCACACTGAATTAGGTTATTGTCATTGTGCCAATCTTATGCTCCAAAAAACACAGCAAAATGTGTATGGCCTGAAGCAGTTTTGAAAAGGGATCAGGGCTCTTGCTAGTGCTACAATTTCTTTGCCAATATGCCTTTTTGGTGCCTAAAGTAAACTCTTGCTCCTGGGTATATTAGTTAATTATTTGGCTATGTATTGGAAGTCTCTTCTTCCACATCTTTGAAAGCTGCATGTTCACCAAAGGTGTATAGGGTGATATGCCTGGTTGGTCCATCCCACCCCATTCCTCTCTCTTCTGGCAAGACTTTGTTTGCCTATTTCTTACTCTTATTCTGTAGCTTCTGCGGCTATAACAGTTAGATCCTTATTTGACTTGTTGAGCAACAAACAAACCTTCATGACTCGGCATGGCTACTATTAACACCACAATGGGATTTCCATCTATCCATTCATTTGTTAGGTTATTTGTGCCCTGTTGGGCGGGGCTTTAGTTTTTTTACAGCCTACATATCCAGTGTTATTGCTCTGTGCCTGCCAATTCTAGGTTCAGGAAACACTTGTAACTCTGCTGATTTTCAACCAGATTTTCCCTTCACTACTTGTATTGTTAGACTGCTGCAGGAGAATCACACTTCTTCTCCTAGTTGCTCACTGGCCTGCAAAGAAACTGCACGCTTATCTCACTCTCCCCAGTCCTCTGTCATATACCCAAGCTTCTGCATAACTTCCTGAGACGACCCAAGGGGCAAAGCGCTGTGGAGGAATTGACAGCCTATCACCTACCCCGAAAAAAAAGAACCATGTTGCGTCTGTTCAAGCAGGTGCACCCTAGCTCACCTATCATTTTCCAACCTTGTACTTAGCTCCACAGTCCTTCATAGTGCCTCTCCTAACTGAGTATAAGCTCCTGTCTGCAAGGAAACCTCCACCGTTCATCTTCTACTCTGCCTGTCAAAACCTAGGACTCACAAAAACTACCCACCTGGCCCACTCCCCACCACCACTGAAACTCCAATAAGCTACTGAATCTCCACCCAGAAAGCAGAGCACTTGTGAGGAACCAGAAATTGTCATCTCCACTGCCAGATGAGATTTATCATGTTGTCAATTTTATTGGGTATGCTGAAGCTTTGCTGGTCCTCCTGAAGCTGCTATTTGCTGGTGAGGTTGCCATGGCTCCTCTAGTCATCCAGTCCCATCCCCAGCCATAAGGTGATCTACTCCTTTCACTTTCCATTCTATCTACTGCTAGGGTATGCCTCTACACCTCCTCACTCTGATGCCAATGTTGCTGGGAGTGTAGCTGTTGTTGGTGTGCTGAGAACACCACGTGGTACTGGGTCCACTGTGCCAAGGATATGCCAGGACGTGGTTTCAATGCTCACTGTACCATAGAGTCAAGCTGAACCTCGCTGAAGAGGCCAAACCAAGCTGCACTGTCCTGGGGTTACTTTTGAGCTTCAGAGTGGAACTGAACTAGGAGTTCCAGCAGTACTATTCCTGCTGCAGGAGGGCCAAAGCTAGTTTCCATATGGTTGGTCATTTTGGTAATATCACAGCGAGCGAAAACAGAATGGAGAGGTAGGTAGCTCAGAGTGATGATTCCTATAGCTAAGATCATTTCCAGAATTCTACCTAGCACTTTTTTCCACCATTTGCCTATGAGCCAGCACCAGCTTGTGATTGCTTACTTTGATCTTTAATTAACTCTAGTGATTTAGCCTTTTTTTCCCAAAATCACATGGCTCCAGATCATTACTATCACAGATGTTCCTGCTTTATGGGTTGGGGGAAGTCGCATGGATATTCAATCACTCAAGTGCCATGTTTAATGATGCACTATGACTGACTGTATGCCTTGGTATACATAATCTATTACCTGGTAGATTGCTTGTGGTTGTACACATCTTCAAAGGATTGTCACAGTAAACTATGAGGTGTGGGCTGTTTCATGACTGGATGGAGAAATCTGCACAGTAACTTTATTGTGCATATGTGTATGCCAATCATCAAGTAGGACACAGTTCCTCTATCCTGGTTTTTGTATTTGTTCCATTATCCCACTAGGGGCAAGAATGCTTGAATCATTCATGTAAACTGTGAGGCGTTTCAGGGCTGTGTAAAGTCTAGGCTTGTATCATATACTAATCATATGTTGAGGCCTGTGTATCATTTCCTGTTTTTTTATTTAGATGAGGAGGAACTTTAAGTCTTTTGATAGCAAACTGTTTCCATTCTATGGCCACTGATGCTGCATAAGCCTCTCTGTGTTTGTATATACACTGGAGCCAGGAAAAAGTTAACATTATGTGCCACATGGGATTTAAGTGCCCTGTAGATGGATAGCTGTGATATTCGAACTGTATCTCTAGGAACTCTCTTGATGGCATCAGCAGCATAATATCATGAAGCACATTGCACCTTCATCTTGAATTCACAATGTGCAATGAACTCTTGTGAGGCACGTTGTTAGAAATGACCAGGCATAGCAGGTTACTGATGATGTGCTTATTCGGCTGAAAAATATTACGGGCTTACATGTTTATGGATTGTTGGCTGTTGAATGAATGTTCTCTTTACATGGGTTTCCCTTTTCCTGGTTGTATACCACTGTAGTTGTATATCAGCATGACTGAACCCTTCTTGTGGAATGTTATCACCGGCTTAGTCCAATGTGCGTACGTTCTTGAGAGCATTTGTTTTGGGGTTGGAAATGCTGGAATCTGAACTTTTATGGATCATTCAGGTGTTTGCATGCAGGTTTGTGTCAAACTATGGCTTTGTTAGTGATGATTGTTATATTCCAGGTGTTTCCATTTTAATACACACTTCTCCTTTGTTTTATTAGTGAATTTGGGCCTGAGAAACTACTACTTAATTGTGCAAGTAAATGACAGTAGGTTAAACAAGTGGGACCTTTATCTCTTTAGATAGGCTGAGTCCCCAATCCTTGTATGGTTCTATTAAAAGTCTACAGATAGAAGGAAGGCATACAACAAACTATTTTTTTTTTATTCTGTATTTTTGTCCTTGTTTCCACACAATATTTACACACCATAACACTTGAACATGAAGATATTTAACCACACGTATGGTTCCAGACTTCATTCATTTACAGAGTTTATCCTCAAAGGTTTTCAATTAGAACACCTCCATCTTCAGTCATTTACAAACTTAGGGCCTAATTTAGATCTTGGCAGGGAAGAAATATAAATATAAAAGAAAAGAAGAAAGGTCATAGGCAGACCTTAAATAATTTTGTGAACTATCAGAAATGTTGGTAGATGAAGAAATGTATAAATATTTACTAAGTTACTTATAACAAAGTCACCATTCTGGGTATGTATATTGTCAGGTCTGAAAAAACGTGGACGTGGAAAAAACTGATAGATGAGAATCCATGGTATGTTACTGAAGATTAGACAGACATATTACAACGCTCAGTGAATTCCTGGGTACACACATAGTACAGACATCATATGCAAATTCTCAAAATCATATGATTGACATGGAAAATCTTAGTCCTTCATATCTTGGAATCTGGACAAATGTTTTCTTCACTCTAATTAATTCTTCATTCAAATTAAAATAAATAATTATTGAAATATATAGTATTCTAGTTGATACAAAGCTAAAATATTTTCTATTAATAAGATAACACTCACCAAGATTTCTTAAAGCTCCCAAACAATTTCACAAATCATGTTAGTACGCTCCCAATAATGCGCTGATCTCTTTGCCAGCGCCTTCTCCTTGGTTTGCATACTTATCTGTTTGAGATGCACAATTTTTCCTTTCACGTTTTGTATTTGTTTTGGTCTTATTTAAAGTTTTTCATTTTCTTTGTTAACTAATGTCAGGTGTCACAATTTATGAGGTGATGCAAAGTTAAGTGCTCACAATTTTTTTCTTGCTCAATTTTAGCCTTCACTTTCTTTACTTGTTGCAGGCATGCTGTTGCATTTATGTTTACTGGATTTAGGGCCTGATTTAGAAGTCGGTAGAGGGAATACTCAGTCACAAATGTGATGGATATCCCGTCCGCCGTATTACGATCCCCATAGAACAGAATGGGATTGTAATACGGTATATGGGATATCGGTCACATTTGGGACAGTGTTCCCCTCCGCCGACTTCTAAATCAGGCCCTTATTCTCTCATTTGTGCTAATACAGACTGTGGACTCATCACTCCCTGCCCTCTTTGATCAATGTCACATTTATCATCGATGGCGCTGAGGGCTGCTATGCGCCATGCTGGTGGTCGTTGGATGCTGCTCCACCCTCATCACCATGTCAGACCATACACCGCCACGCCTATAATGAAGCAGTTATAGGCATGACAGTGTATGGAGAGGTGGCGATGGCGGCAGAGCAGCATCCAGGGAGCCCATTCCCTCCCAGAGCAGCGCGACGGAAGAGGTAAGTACTGTCCGAGAGGGAAGGGGGAAAGGGGTGTGTGTGAGTGCATGGGGGTGTGCGTGAGTGTATGTGTGGGCGGGGGATGTGTATATAAGTGCATGTATGCATGTGTGCATGTATGTGAATGGGTGCATGTGGATGGTTGGGTTTTGGGGGGACCTGTATGTAGGGGTGGCGAGTGAGGGATAGTGAGGGTCGGGTTGGGGGGACCTACATGGGTTTTTGGGGGTGGAGGGTTGGGGGGGTCGGTTTTCGATCCAAGGGCTTGGGGGTGGGTAGGTGTAGTGGGAAGGGGGGAGCTGGCTTGTCACATACAGGTGACAGGAATGATTATTCCTATCACCCGTATGCTTTCCGCCAGGGATTACCTGGCAAGGTATCTCGCCAGGAAATCCCTGGTTATTCTGTGTTCATATCTACCGGGAGTAGAATGGATCTTCTCCTCCTGCCTCATGCTTCCTCTACAGTCATCCGCAGATGAAAGCTTCTGTCCATCGTTGCACAATTGTGATCACTTCTCTTTCCATCCAAGAAGAAGATAGGTATTAAGGGCTAAAATGGGGCCATGGGTACTTTCGGGCGACGATCATGGCAACACATACATTCCTTAAAACAGCCACTTTGCCTGCAGCACACATGTAAATGTTTTCAGAAGAAATGTCATGATTTGGCAAGGTAAGGTGCAAGGGAAGATGTGTTCGACAAGTCAATAGTGGAGGTGATGTATGAGGGAGCAGATTTTAGAATTTCCAAAAACAATGCATTAAACATTAACATGTGGAATTAACATATTAGCTCCATAAGAAAGATGAGTGCATCATTTAAACTATAAAACTGTATGGAACAGTCACTGTTACACTTATTTAATTTGAATAGCTAAAAGCTGCATTTATTTTTTCCTAAGAACTGACCTAGTTCAGGAATCTGGAATATAATGTTTCCTTGACTTAACACAGGCATGTGTTTCAATACAGTGTATTAACTTGAGTAAATCACTGACATGTACCCTTGCAAATGTTTCTGTTCTAAACAATAAGCATTGTAGAACTATGAATAAAGACCTTGTACATTAGTGAGGTAATGTAAAAAAGTAAACACAAAATGCAAACTCCAGAAGCTAACGAATGCTGAGAAGAAGACACAAAGTTATATAAGGGGTCATTACATTCTTGGCGGTTCAGACTGCCATGCCGGCGATGGAAAAGATCGCCACTGGCATGGCACAGCCATATTATTGCCACCACCAGGCTACCGCCGACAAGCAGCCTGACGATGGCGGATTACATTACCCGATAGGGCAGCGCTGCAAGCAGCGCGGCCCTCTGGATAATATACCCTGTTTTCCCTAGTTGAAAGGCTGGTGGAAGGGGTCATCCGGGGCCCCCGTGCATTGCCCCGTCGCGCAGGTCACTGCCCGATTTATGGGCAGTGATCTGCGCGACGGGTGCTGCTGCACCCGCCGCACTGAGGCATTGACGGCGGCTCCATGTGGAGCCATCGGCAATGTCCCGGCCCAGCAGAATGTTCTTTATGCGGCCGGCAGGGCCTCAAGGGGGCTTGCAGTCTACAGAAAGACTGCCAGCATGAACACGGCAGTGTTTACTGCCATGTTTATAATGAGGGCCATAGTATTTTGAGAAGAATGCTTATCTTTCTAACAGACCATAACAGCTGTTGATAATATGAATAAGAGTAGTTATTTAGTAGATTACCTAGGAGTGTTCTCATAGGCAAAATGTATTCTTTTAAGTAGAAATCGAATCATATAACATGAATAATAAGGATACTCAACAATACGAGAGGAATGTGGCTACCTATTGTTGCTGTTTGTGGTATCCCGGAGAAAACGCGAAGTAGTGTTCCGTATCTAAGAAACCTTGCAAGCTGACTGGATTAATGAAGATTGGAAGAAGAATATGTTGCAAATGCTTCTGTAATGTTTATAACTGTGCATGTTCCTAGAGTATGGAAGCAGATTACTTGAGAAGCTCTCTCTCACTTGCCACTTACCGACTGACTCTATGCAGCTCAGGCTGAGACTCTATTGACTTTTCCCTCAAACCTCACTTTAAGGGACGTTCTCCTCTGATTGAGTCTGATATTTAAATTTAAAGCTTTATGCTTGGCCTCTTGACAGACCCCTTTGTAGGCTCTAACTGACACATTTTCTTGATTCTCCATTCCATTATAACCATTGTAATTCAGACAATTGTCTGGTTATTAAGAGCTGATTATATGCGTTCAATGAATTAGTGATGCTTATGAGCTTATTGTCAAGAAGCTGTAGAGGTTATCAGACTAAGAAGTAGGGCAAGAACCCAGGATAGATAAAGATAAACAAGAATTGTTTATGGTTTTTCTTATCTGCTGAGAGGTTTGAGTGCAGGTCATGAGATACCTCCGACTGCACAATTGAGGCAGGGAAGATTTGTTGTGATTGTACCAATATTGATCGTTGTTGGCTGAACCTGGTGCGCAAAGGTGAAGCTGCATTGATTTAGAAATATTGTTAATTAATTTGAAAACATGAAGTGTATCACAGCTTTTAAATGTTTGATGAGAGGTGTTGTGACAATTCCAGTAGGGGAAGGTTAAGAGGCACCTCCTGAGGGCATACCAGCACATTATATGATGATGAATGATGGTGTAAGAGCTCTGAAAAAGAAGGTTCTTTAAGTTTGCCAAAATATAGTACATTTGAGATCAGAATCATTGACAGACTGAGAGAGAACCTTTACTAGATGGATCAATTTCCTAGACCTACCTAATATGAAGCATTAAGTGGTTAGGAGAAGGTTGCAATAGAAAAGGAGAGACAGAAGTACCAGAATAAGACAATAAAGCAAAAAGAGTAATGCATACTTATGCAGAAGCTCAATGGGATGAACCACAAGAGAGATGGAGGAAAGCTATAGTGGAGGAAACAAGATCAGAGAGAGACACATTTATTTAAAGATGGGATTTTTCCTCTATGGTTTGAGGAACAAGCTGAGAATAAAAAGACAGGGAGTACAGAAAATCAGGTTCTCGTCATACAAGAGACAGAGAAAGAGAGACCGTCACATGTTCTGTGATTGGAGGTGGAATTAGAGTAAATAATCAGGGGATGTTTAGATCTCGAATATGTGAACAAGTATCAAGAAAAAAATTGGTTTACTTGTGCAGAGATTACAAGGTGTGCTGCTACTACGCATGATAAATTGACTGCATTAGCATGCAAATATGGGGGTGATCTTGTTATGCGATTCTTAGTTTGGTAATAGGACTGTGTGGTTAGGACAGCAGAATGGCAAAGTAGGGGAGTCTATCCACCCAGTGAGTGACTGCCTATCCATCGCCTGGCTAGCTCACAGGGCCTCACCCAACCCTCCAAAACTACAGGGGTAAAAAGTAATTAGGGTAACCTCAACATGACACTCTGACTCCCCAGGGAAGCCGTGGAAGCAGATCATACCGGTTGTACGACGGAATGCCGACTGACAAAACAACGGGTGCCTAAACAACGAGGTCGGAACACCGACCTCGTTGTTACTACTAATGCCTTTACCACGAATGCCTTAACAACGATATTTCGTTGTAAAGGCATTCCTGGTAAAGTCATTAGTAACAGGCACCCATTGATCCTGCATGCCTCACCCCACCCACCCAACCCCACCCCAAAACCTAAAACCCCCGACCCACCTCCCCCTCCCCAAAACCAAAAACGCCCCACCCCCCCAACCCCACCCCAAAACCTAAAACCCCGGCCCCCCACCCCCTCCCCAAAACCAAAAACGCCCCACCCCCCAACCCCAACCCAACCCCAAAACCTAAAACCCCGACCCCCCACCCCCTCCCCAAAACCTAAAACACCCAACCCCACCCCAAAACCTAAAACCCCCGGCCCCCCACCCCCTCCCCAAAACCAAAAACGCCCCACCCCCCAACCCCACCCCAAAACCTAAAACCCCGACCCCCACCCCTCCCCAAAACCTAAAACCCCCCACTTACCTGAGTCGTCGCCTCATCTGCGTCGTCCTCCTCAGCCGACTCCCTTGTTTGTACCTTAACCATGCATGTTCGTTGTTCAGGACATGCGTGGTTAAGGCACAAAATAACGAAGTCATGGTTAAAGAAAGCGTTGTTCCGCTTTCGTTAACCAGGACTTCGTTATAAAAAAGTCGGCATAAAGGATGTTTCCCGATCATACCTCTTTCGTACTATACTCATGCATGCCAAGGAAAGACAAAAATATGTGAAATACGTTTTCAATACATTTATTAAAACAATCGCAATCTAGCATATAAAGAGTGAACTGCGATAATTAGGCAGATTAAACAAAGCAAGGTAATCAGCATTTAAAACATGGTTGAGAAGATGAACAAATCAACCATAGTGTATGTGGTTCTAGATGTACTAGAGGCTCCTACCTAACCTTATGTCTACTCTGAGAGCACAGCGGTTGTAACCCTCTGCCTGGCCCGATCTAAGCAATTAGCTCCAGCCCCATACCTAGAAAGAGTGTCAAGAATCAACCTGTAGTGTACATGGCAATCCTCTCAGGGAGCTGGCAGATCAGTGCCAGCCAAGCTACATGTCACACAGCGTGTGTCCCAGAATTGTTGCATCAGGAATGCCCTCTGCCCTCCTTGGTGCAGTGCACCGTTTATATAATAAACCATAGCACACAGGAAATACAGTTCTGATGCAATAATGTGTCTAGGTGATAAAAACTGTCTCCTAAACTGGCAACACAAGCTAGCATATCTTGTGCCACATTCCATAGTTTTGGACAAAAGTACTGATTCTATATCGTGCAAAGGCTAACTAAACGAGCAGTGTGTTCCTTGTTTTCCTGGAATAATTTCCTGGGATAAAAGCAAACTGATAAAATGTGTAAACTCCATCGCAAAAAAAAAGCCTTACCAAAAAGAGTAAAATATGACTAAAACATGAAATATAAAACTAAGCTAAAACAGGGGTGACCAACCTGGGTCCTTGATCTCCTCACAATTATCTCTCATAGTCAACCATTTCAGAAACGTTTCAGGGTACAGTTAGATGATGAAGATATTGAGACAATGCGTTCTTCAGGAATCTGACTATGAATCACTGAATTGGTAAAATGCATTTGCAGATGGAGTGTATTTGAAAAATTAGAAAACATAGGCTAAGAAACATGAAAAGAAAAAGAAACAGGAAGAGGCTGCTGAAGTAATTGGAATGCCATATCCTGGTCCCCCAGATGAAGGAGAAGCTTTGGTTTATTTGGTGAAAGAGATACCAGATGGAGTGTATGTTCATGTGCCATGGACTAGGGGAGCTCTTGCAGCATTTACAAACAGTTTTCCAAACATAAGAGAGAATCCCATGCAGCGGTATATACTGATTGAGAGATCTGTTAATATTTCTAAAGTGTTGTGGATAGATTTGAGTACTTTCTTTGATATAGTGGTTCCGAGTGACTTGTGGACTGAGTGTAAACTTGTTGGACGGTGGCTGACTGCAGAGCAGAGTAGAGATTCACGCACTAATGCCCGATCACCTGAGGTTATGAAAAAGTATGATAACGTGATTACCTGAAAAGCAAAAATCCTCCAAAAGACCCAAATTGTTTAAATATAAACAGGAGCCGGAAGTGAATACTATGAGAGACTATGAGAGACTTTTGGAAACCTTTTGACAGCATAGTGATCAGTCAGATTTGGATCCAGGCAATATGGGTTTCTTGGTTACACAGGTTTTTTATTGGGTTGGGACCAGAGGTGAGTCAGCGCACAAAAAAGAGTGTACCTTGCTGGCAGACCAGGCTACTAGTTGAGATCATGAGATATGCTAGGTATTGCAGTCATGAGCAAGAAATAAAGCAGAGGAAAGTTTATGTTGGCACAAAGTTGGCACAGAGAGGTATTCAGAATCAGTCATTTACGGGGAACTCTGGTGGAATGCAAGACGTTGATTTTCAATCTGGAATGCAAGGTGTTTTGGGAGGAATGATAGCTCTATAAGGTAGAGTTCAAAGAGTTCCGACTGATCAGAATTCTGGTGTAGATGTTGCAACATTGAAGAGAAAGACTCCTTGTCATCTTTCTAACAGAGTTGGGCATTGAAATTGTGAGTGTAGGCTGAATACACATAGAAAAAATTGAAATAATCAAATGCAAGGAGGAAAGCAAATGCAGAATGTACCTGTTCAAAAAACGCAAGTGCCAATGCAGACACAGATTCTAATGGTGCATGTTCCACAAGCCCTGATGATTTCCCAGAAAATGGGTAACCTTAGATTTAGTATGAAACAGATGACTAGAGCAAATGGAAACCCATTCCAGAACTGGAATCTATTCCAACAGTTCCCTATGTTGGACAATGAGAGCTTTGGCTCTGACAATTCCCAATGATGGTGCCTGAGGGGGAGGAAGATTGTGTACTTGGCACAGTCTTAGAAGTAGACCATATTGATCCATTCTTAGAAGGTGAGGTAAATTGCCACCCCGTATCATTCCTTATTGATACTGGTGCTACCCTTTTTACTGTTGGGGCAGTAGAAGTTCCAAATCTACCCTTCTCGGGAAAGAATATCCAAGATGTAGGCCTTACAAATAGACAAATCACAAATCCAGTTTCAGAAGAAGTGTCAATAAAAATTAGTTTATTTGATGAAAAAGCACAGGTTTGTAGTGTTCATGTCCCATTAGTCTGCTAGGAAGGGATTAAGGGCCAGATGCAGGAAACGTTTAGCGAGTCGCAAACGGCAAAAATTGCTGTTTGCGACTCGCTAAATGCATTTCCCTATGCAGAAATGCATAGGTTTGTCTGAGACACCGTTCTGCATTGGAAATTGCGACTTGCGACTTGCAATTTGCGAGTCGCTCCGACTCGCAAATTGCAAGTCCCAATTTCAAAATTTGCTACATCTGGCCCTTATTGTGTAAGTTAAATTTTACAATCTATTGTACATCGGATAGTGTTGATTTCAAACCCATGATGAGGACATTGAGTTTAAACTAGCCCAACAAGAAGTTGCAGCCTTGTACCCAGTGAGGACAGTGGAAGTGTTGCCCCCTGATTTGATAGAAACTGTGAACCCAGAAATATAGATTTACAGGAGAGACATCAGACTAAGTAAAGGTGTAGAACCAGTCCGAATTACAGTATAACCAAAGTTCTTCCAAAAACAACACTGTACAATTTGAGCCCAGAGACAGTGGCAGGTATAACACAAATAACTGAAGACATGTTTAAGAAATATATACTGAAAGAAATTGTTGGGAGCCCTTGCAATTCCCCTACAATGGGCTTGCAGACACCCCAAGGTAAAAATAGAATAGAATTACAAAGGTCAGTACCATTGTTGTTCCATGTTGTCCTGTGGTACGGAATCCAGTGACCATTCCTTTCCAGATTCAATGTACTGCAGAATGGTTTACAGTTGTGGATCTCTGTCAGGCATTCATTTCGATACCATTGGATGAGGGCAGTCAGTTCCTATTCTCTTTCATATTTCAAGAAAGAGTTTCTGCCTGGTGTCGAATTCCACAAGGGCATACTGAAAGTCCTTCAATCTTTAATCAAATTTTGAAGAAAAATCTTGAATCCTTACAGATGCCCAGTGACTCAGTTCTGGTTCAGTACATCAATGACCTACTTGTAGCATCGGGTACTCAAGAAGCATGTAAACAGGATACCATAGCATTGTTGAACCATCTGGCTGAGAACGGACATAAAGTGTACCCAAACAAACTGCAGTACTGTCAAAGAGAAGTCTATTACATGGGATATATCATTAAAAAGGGAGTAAGAAAGGTGTCAAAGAGAAAGTCAAGACTAGATTGCAGATGAGTCCAATCAGAACTCAGAAAGAAGTCAGAATTTTCCTGGGAATAGCTGGCTACTGTGAGAGTAGAGCCGAATATTTTCCTAAATGGCTAAGCCTCTACTGAAGGTGACACACAAAGATGTATCTGATCCACTTCTCTGAAAAAAAAAAGTCCTTGAATGCTTTCCTAGAGCTGAGAGAAAGTCCCTGTTGTGGCCCGGCATTGGGAGTGCCTGTCTACAGTAAGATGTTCACTTTGTTTTGCAGAGAGAGGGTGGGCTGCACTCTCTCAGTGTTTACTCAGATGAATGGAGAATCACGAAGACCTGTAGCTTATTTTTTAATTACTCTTGACCCCATAGCCGTAGAACTACCCGGCTGCCCTAAAGTGGTTGCTGCAGTTGGTGTCTGAATAGACAGGTATGAAAACATAGTGATGTGACATCCTTAAACTGTTATGGTGCCCTATGCTGTAGAAACTTTACTGGCCTGAACCAAAACTCCGTACATGACAACTAGCAGGTTTACTAAGTATAAACAATTGATCCTGGCTGCTGACTATATAGTCTTGAAGAGATGGAAACACTGTATCCTCCTACCCATCTGTCGCTGCCTGGAAATGATGTTGAGGATGATGAAGCTGAGCATGATTGTATAGATGTCATAGAATTATGCACCAAGCCTAGGCCAGACATAAAAGATGAACCACTGGTTGATATTATTTAATCTTTGTTGACAGCTCATGTCTGAGAACTCATGAGGGTGTCATGCGAGCAGCTTATGCCGTGTGTACAATTCAATAAATTGTAGAAGCTTCATAGCTTTGAGGTATTAACTCAGCACAAGCTACAGAACTGACTGTCCTGGCAAGGGCATGCAGTCTATTGGCCTAAGTGACAGGGACTATATTTAACAGATAGTCGGTATGGCTTTGGTGTGGTCCACGTCATTGCTCAGTTATGGTCACAGAGGGGTTTCTGGACATCATCAGGCAACCTGGTTAGAAATGGGGATCATATAAGAAAACCTTTAGATGCTCTGCTGCTACTTGCAGTTACCAAAAGCAGTTGTAGTTGTAAAATGTGCAGCTCACAGGAATGGATGTGACTCAGCAGGGAATTGATTTACTGATGAAGTTGCTCGGTATTATGCACATGTGGCCTGCATATTCAATGGTACCTCCACAAGTAAATCTGATGAGTACACTGCTTTTCAATGTTGTTGTCTATTGCTGATATATAGGAAGAGTTGAAAATGTTACAGGATGATGCTCCAGAAGAAAAACAGCAGGGATGGATTAGAGCAGGATGTTAGAAAACAAAATGACATCTGGATTTCAGCAGATAGAGGACCTGTGTTGCCAAATAGTTTGTTGTTGCCCATGATACAACATTTTCACAGTCCTACACACCTAAGGAAGGAGAGATGCAATGATGAGGTTGTTCAGACAGAATTGTTTTAATCCCAGGTTCAGGATGCTTGCAGAAGAATTGTGCCACTTCTGTGCAGCATGCCAACAGATGAAAGTAGGGAAAAGAACCCCAGTGATCCTAAGCCTTGTAGGAAGATCAGTTGTTCCCTTCAACAGGATGTAGATAGACTTTATCTATCAAAATGTCTGTTTGCAATACGCTGGGACACGTCCTGCTTATAGTGTGCATTTGCTCTCGATGGATGGAAGCCTTCCCAACATGGAGGGACCACAGTCTCACTGTAGTTAAACTGCTGTTGTGTGAACTCATACAAAGCTGAAAGAACTATAGCAGAGAAAAAAAACTGAAAAAGCTTTTTGTGCAAACAATGTGAAGACTAACTATTGACATTTTGCTATTACACTTTTCGGTTTTGAAAGATCTGACTTTAAATACACATGTGTCTCCTAATCAGAGCTAGATGCAAGAACATCAGACCAGGCCGGGAATGATATGCCGCTGACAGACCCCTAGGGCGTGTGGACGGGCCGCTAATATCCCCCAACCGCACTATTAAGGTGAGCTAACCAGATCGGGCCTGCAGAACAGTGTCCAACGCTACCGGCCTGCGACCCATAGATGAACACTAGTGGTAAATCTTGGAGGGCGCAATATCTGGGGGCCTCGTCTCTCTCCCCCCTTAAAGGGCATATCTGCTGACATGCTGCATGGTGGAGTGAGCAAGGGGTGCAAACTGCTGCCCTGCTGGCACTCGGCTGAGACGTTGCTCGCCACAAAGATGAACACCCTCGCCTTTGGAGCTTGCTGAATCAGGTGGTGTTGCTCTACCGGGGCCCTGAAGAGGAAGGCAGGCCTGACACATCCTACTGATACAGTCATACTGCGGTGCCCCCTTGAGTACAGAGGAGGAGGCTGAAGGGATCATTGGTGGGCCCGACCTGCCTGGAGAACTGGGGCGACTGAGACAACAGTTGCAGGCGAGCCCTGGCAGAAACGATGTGAGTGGAAGAAACCCCCCCCTTCGATGCTGAACAAGTGAGGTTGCGGGGATGGATCAGAGAAGAACAACGCGAGTGCAGCGGGGGACGCCGCGGATAAACTGAGTACTCAACACTAGACTAGAATAGCTGGCCCTACTCCTGCGTATTGGTGAGACTGTATCTAACACCAACCAAGCACTACAGGCTCAAAGCAAAGACCGGAGAGTGACTGGGGCCCTGCACTGAGCCTACGTATGGGGTGAAGGGCTATAAGGGGAGCTCTCTTTGGAATCTGATCCCTTCCCACGCTCCAACGCTTCTTGATACCAGCTGAGAGGAGGACCAACTGTAGCAACTCAAGTGAAATGTTCTTACCTCTGTAGGCCCAAACCAGTGAGCTGCAGTCTCTCTCCTCTGGAATGACCTGAGGTGCAATCCACTGATCCCCAAGGAACTTTGAGTGGGTGATCTTGGTCCCTGAGGCCTACGATCTTGTGGGCACTTACTACATTGCCTACTATCAGTGCTATGCTCCAGTAATCATTACGTGGAGGTGCTACTAATGGAGTACCACTCCCCTTTGAGGTGTCACTCAGCGCTACCACCCTGATTGTGCTGCGTTCACACAGTGACCTCTAATTTTGAGGCTTCATCATCCCTGGCTTGATCCTTCCACATAATGGGGAGCACAAAGGGCAAGATCACAGACTCTCAAGCATGACAGCAGTCTTGCTCTACCCCCTCAGAGGGTCCCCATGATGGCCACCAGTGATTGCATTCCTCCCACGTGCCTCTATCCCCCACAGGGGAAGCTGGACACAATTCTAAATGAATATGCGAATCCAGAATACCACTGGAACAACGATTACAGACCATCACAGTTGACCTTAGCCTCCTCAGGGAAGGCCATAAGAAACTGGCAGATAGGGTGAAAGACAATGAATCTGCCCTCTCCAACTGAAATGCACCACAACTATTGTGCAACTCCAACATCAACTCAATGTGCTACAGGACTGCGCAGAGAGACTAGCATAAAGAAACACCGTCCTAGTTATCGGGCTGCCGGAGGAGACGAGAGCTCTGATGCTATCCTGTACATTGAAAACTGGCTGAAAACCACAGTAGCTCTGACTGGACTCTTGCCCTTTTTCACAGTTGAGAGGGCTCATTGAATCTCTGCCAAAAAGCCCCCACCTGGGGCGCCGCTGCGAACGGTGTTTGCCCTCATCCTAAATTATAGGGAGCATGCTGCCCTTCTAAGCAGTGTGAAGGTAACAGTGCCTATCCTGGTGGAAAATACTCAAGTATCACATTTCCCAGACTACACTCTCTTGGTCCAGCACCAAAGAGTATCTTTCCAAGCGGTTAAAACACAGTTGAGAGCCGCAAACCCCTCCTATGCATTAATGTTCCCTGCCCTATGTAAGGTGATGCATGATGACAGAAGTTACTTCTTTGACATGCCATAAGCGGTGTGGAATTGGCTTGAGCAGCATTTCCCTGACACACATGGACCTGGGAGACCACAGTACCAACCACCTAAACAACAATGACCGATTGCAACCCCAATGTTGCGGAAGGTCCAGGAGAGTCAGAGAGTGGCACTTGTTTTGGCGACCACTCTCTGAGGCACTAGATTGCCTTCCAGAGCTGCCTCTTCATCCAGCAGCGCCTCCACATTGAATTTGGAGAATAGCATTGTGATGTTTCACTCCATCACCCCACAACAGCCAATGACTTATAGAAGCTGAGTTTTGTAAATACTGATAATGAGGGGGACTAAGGGGTGGCTTTGGTCGATGGCAGAGAAAGGGCAGACTTAAGTAGAATTGTTACCCTGCCTCTGGTGTCTTTATACTCATACAGAGCGGGGGGAGAACTATGGTGCTGCAACACCAGGGATGCACTGCTCCCAGGACAAATCCACTGTGCTTGGGGTAATATTGACCTAATGAAGTACTCCAGTGCAGTATATTGCCAACCAGACGGTCTCTCTTCCAATTCCTGGGTTGTTAGTGAAGCAGGGAATTAGAAGACTGACCACGGGCCCGGAGGCCCGTTTGCTTGAATAGCCAACTTATTCTACTGCTACAGTGACAATGCCGACTGGATATCACACCCCAAAGGTGACTGCACACACCATTTTGTTGTTTATCTGTTCTTTCTTGATGGTTTGGTTGACCGAATTTAGCTCACTGGACCGAGTATTGTAGGTTATAAAGGTTTATGTTAATCTGACATTGACCTGGTTG